>NC_090271.1:163204624-163513166 GCF_040414725.1 Anabrus simplex
TTTATCTATGTTCAAAGGTGTAGGTCCTCCCTTAGAATTTTCCTGAACCACTGCCTGAAACAGGTATAGATCACTATGTTGTGAGAGTTGCTACTTCCTTTATTACTATCAAAATATATACCCTCACAACAAGTTAAAAAAAAAAAAATCATCACTAATCACACTTAAAATTATTGCGATCTCTCCTGTTGAAAACACATCTGAAAGGCATTTTGACACTGAATGGGAACAACAAATATAACTAAGAATGTCTGCGAACTGAGAAGCCCATTACAAATTAAACTGATAACTTTTAAAGGAAATGTAATAAACTCTTGTAACTTCGACATTTTATCTGGGACACTTAGGGCTATGAAACATTTAAATTTTATCAGGTTCAGATGACGCATTTTGATGTTATGTAGCTTTTAAAAATCAGGTTTGTCTGTAGAATGCCAAAAACACACCTTTCTTTTTTTGTTCCGACAACAACAGCTGCAGAAACTAGTATGAACAATTATAAAAAGAAACAAACACGGCAAAAAAAGTTGTTTACCACTGTTAAACACAGAAAGAATGGAGCTATAATTTGGTGTGATTAGGCTTGAGATTGGCATTTTGTTATGGAATTTTAAACTCTAGTCTTCAAACTTTTGAATCTGACCGCAGGAACCAATCCCTGAGAAACTCCATTCTCTTGTATGTGATATTGCAAAAATTTCCCCACATAAAACTTGCAATAAATACTCATAGATTGCCTTATAATTTACATAGTTGCAGGGATGAGAGGATGCTATGATGCCATGTGATATCGTAAGCTTTCTCAAGGTTGTTGAAAAACACCAGATGCTGCTTTGAGAGAAAAGCATCCTGGATTGCACTTTCCAGGTACACCAGATGATTGCTTGTTAACCACGCGAACTGGAAACCACACTGGTACCAGTGGCGGCCGGTCAGTACGTGCTACCGGGCTCCAGCATGTAGCTTGGAACTGTAAGGAATGTTATTTATGTACAGTACAATTATCCTAGTGCCTTTTCATTGTTTTGAGTACGATATGAATTTGTGTTTTGTGAAAATCAGGACGAGATCTGTCGAACACCTAGCGCCGTTCTCCCGGGGAACAAGGCTCGTGCTCATGTGAAGTGAGCCCTTGCCTGTAGCCTGAAGGAAGCAATACGCAGGCGCAGCCAAGCTTGCAACACTCCCCCTAGCCGGCAGAGTATACCGTAAACCGGGATCAACTTTCACTGATCCCGTTTATAGTTACTTCCTCTCTCGCAAGGGGGTAGAATTACTCGATATCTCCTGCTACCCGGAGCGCAGCGAGGGATCCAGTTGACCGTGCTTATGTTGAACGTGGTAAGCGAATCTGCCACTAGAGAGTAGCATCGTCTGAGTTCGAAAGTAAAGCGTAAGTGGAGGCAATCTATCTCACACATGCTTATTAAAATATCTATCTTCCTTTTGTGTCAAAAATAAGGAATTCGTAGGTGAGTCAAAGAATCTTTGACTGACCCTAAATGTTATCCCGCATTACAATGTAATTTACTCTGGTGAAATGAAATAGCGTATGGCTTTTAGCGCCGGAAGTATCCGAGGACATGTTCGACTCGCCAGATGCAGATCTTTTGATTTGACGCACGTAGGCGACCTGCGAGTCGTGATGAGGATGAAATGATGATGACGACAACACGTACACCCAATGATGGTTAAAATTCCAGACCCTGCCGGGAATCGAACCCGGGATCCCTCTGACCAAAGGCCAGCGCGCTGACCATTTAGCCATGGAGCCGGACATTTACTCTGGTAATAGGGGAGGTCTCAATTAATCAGTTGGCAGCTCTTTCAGTTGCTTTGTGCGGTTTTTAATCTCGCGGTTATATTACTGGTGTGTGTTTTTTCTGTCATTGTGTTAGTGCTAAAGTTTATACGAAGATTTATCAAATAATTTATCCACTGCAGTGTATATATAGTGAAATTAAATTAGTGTTCTTAGTGGGGATCTATATTCCCACGATTCTATTTGCACTGATGTAAGTTGCGTCATTAGGTTAGTAAAAACAATATTTCTCCAATGAATTATTTGTCTCGTAGAAGACAGTTGTCGAAGAATTCATCTGCTTCCAAATTAATGTTGTTTTTGTTTGTTCTGAGTTATAAATTGTGAGAAAAGTTGTATTATTATTATTATTATTATTATTATTATTATTAGTAGTAGTAGTATTACCAAGTTTGAAGTATGCGTTATTCATCATGGCAATATGCAGATTTAAAACAGCGTATTTTGCTTGTTTTTTGTAGCACGTAGGACGATTTTTTCACGAGCCGCCACTGACTGGTACTTAGACAGAAGACCTCTTTTCCCCAGACACAA
The DNA here is from genome assembly GCF_040414725.1 of Anabrus simplex. Lineage (NCBI taxonomy): Eukaryota > Metazoa > Arthropoda > Insecta > Orthoptera > Tettigoniidae > Anabrus > Anabrus simplex. The sequence continues at coordinate 163,206,981 of NC_090271.1, forward strand.
TACCAACAGTCGTTCACCATTCTCACTAAAAGCTTGTATTAGCAGCTTGCAAGGTAAATTGGTTGATAACTCTTAGCATACTTAGGGTCTTCATCACGCATACTCCTTGGAACTATTGTTCTCTCTCACCACTGTGGTGGAAATCCACCCTCAAAGCAGATCTGGTCTTAAGTAAGGTGTTTCAGCATCTGGTTATGGATATTATATGATGGTCATAATATAGTATGCATACAAAGCACTAAGGTGTTATGGAGTTCTGACTCTGTAAATGGCATGTTGTAATCCTCTGATACGCGAGAGGCAAAACATAGATTATTTTGTTCTGCCTTGCGTCTCTGGGCAATAAATACTGGATCAAAGTTCCTGGAACCATAATCATCCGCAAAATGGGCTGCTAGGCTGTTAGCAATTGAGGGTGGATCCATGATGATGTCACCTGCAATGGAAAATTCCAATTCCATATTTGATAGTCTGAGTGCCAGAAACAGATCACAATTTTGCCCACACTTTAGACTCTTTTCCCAATTTGCTTTACGTCACATCAACACGGATGGGTCTTATGGCAACGATGGGATGTGGAAGTGGGAAGGAAGCGGCCTTGGCAATAATTAAGGTAACCCCAGATTTTGCCTGGTATGAAATTGGGAAACAATGGAAAACCATTTTCAGAGCTGCCGACAGTGGGGTTCGAACCCCAAACAGCTGCACAACACTAACCCCATGGCCAACTCAGTGCAGTTTAGAGAGGCATGCACCGTTATAGAAGACACCATTTCCATGAAGCTTTCTTACTCTGCTAAATAAGTATTCTTGCCTTAGCACAGCTTTGGCAGCACTTACGAGTGTGATGATGGTCTTTTGCAATATCTATGTTCCACCAAGGAACCAGTTTATGACAAGGAATCCCACAGAAATATAGAGTGGACTTCTTGGCAGCAGCAATAATAATTTCACTTCATCGTCTATGTTCCGGCAAGTAGAACCGTTAAAAATAGCTAGTAATGTAAACTTGCACCAGTTAACACACTGTTGATAAATTTAACCATAATTGGTATTTGTTCCTGTACTGACTTGTCTACAGCACTTTAAAAAAAAATTAAAATAGTACATGCTTTGTCCATCTTATCAATACACTTTTATCATTGAAAATAAGTTATTCAAACATGTTTTTCCCAAAACAATTTTTAATGGTCAAGAGCACACTTATATGGTTGCATATTTTCTTCTTCATATCAAATGAACTGCTGCTGCTGAGTAGAAGAGACTGCAAAGCACATTGAGTATTAGCTGTTTTATTTCACAGTACCATTGGTGACACGTTTTATTCCACAGTGCCATTACAGCAAAACTGATTATTTCTTCATTGTAAAAGCGTCATTGTGTTAAATTTGGAATGCAGTAATGGAAGGACGTATTAACGATAACTGGGTATTCTGTGTTCCTGTCCTATATGATCTCCGTTTTCTTTTGGTGGTTACTTATGTCTTGACTGAATATCCTGCTACCTAGCGGAAAGGCAATTGTTATTCTGTTTCGTCATTTTTAGCGCTGAAGAGTGTGCGTGCACACATACAGTTTTAAATTTTCTATTGTGAAATGTGTTCTGTTCCGGAGAGATGATGCCCAAGAATGCGTGTGGTTTTATGAAGCACTGCAGACGTCAGAGCTTGAAATAGGGAAAAAGTTAATAATTTCCGAAATAGGGAAAGAAGTCAGTTGGCTCAGAAAACTATTTATGATGAAACTTTCTTTAAATTATTCAGTGTAGGGTTATTAAATTAAATCTGTACACACTGTCTAGCATGACATTTCACTGTGGAAATGGTATGGGGACATTTCAATTCGTGATGCAACAATGGTTTGGTTTATTTTCCAAAAGGTTAAGTAAATGATGTACTTAACCCTAGAACACAAAACCTACTTTAATAGCACATAAACATGAGACCTCGTAATATCTACGACTACAATTTCCATTTATTATTTTGTAGCATACATCATCTTCTTCTTCGTGTTTGTCCTACAATGGAGCAGGGTCCACTGTTTTGCAAGCCAATCTCCACTTGGTTCTATTAAGGGCATTATTTGAAACAAGTTGAACGTAGCGCAAAGCGAAGTGCCATCCGTACAACATATGTACCTTCTCTATGCATTATGTGGCCATACCACCAAAGTCAGGTCTCATGTATCTTGTCTACAATCCAGGCAACTCCCATCATTTTTCGGATTTCTAGGTTGGTGACATGATGTAGCCGGGTCAGTCCAAGTGACCAGCGAAGCATGTGCACCTCCAGACATGAAGTGGTTGCTCGCGCTTGACTGTTGCTGGCCAGCATTCGGAACCATACAGAGTGACTGGGCGAACAACAGTCCTGTAAACCTTGGACTGCAGGTGGATTGGTATCAGATGATTGCAGAGAACACCAGTAGTTTGCCACCACTTCATCCAGGACAAATTTACTCGTGCACGGACGTTTGAAATAGTGTGACACTCAGCGTTGACCAAAGAACGAAGTTACTTAAACCGTTCTCGTTATTGAGATTTTGACCATCTATCTGAATGGTTCCATTTGTCTGCGGACCGCACTCTATGTACTCAAGTTTTCTTGGTATTGAGTTGAAGTCCATGAGCCCTTAGTTTTTCGTTCCACTTCTTAACCTGCTCTTGAATCTGTCGACACTCCTCAGCAGCCAGTAGGACATCGTCAGCATACAGGAGTGACCATGGAGGTGATAACTGGATATCGGAAGTGACTTTGTCCATACACAAAATGAAGAGTAGCGGTGACAAGAGGCGATTCCTGGTGAACACCAACCCGAATGAGGAATGGCGGTGAAATTCCAGCAGGGCACCGGACGACGCTGGTAGAGCTTTGATAAAGGAAATTTATTCGACAGGCATACTCCTCATGGACGCCGTGTGACCTAAGTGCATGTCAAATCAGTTCAAGAGGAATGCGGTAAAAGGCCTTTTCCAGATCCAGGAAGGCAATGTGGAGTGGCCTCTTCTTTTCCTGGTGTCTTTCCAAGAGCAACCAAACTGCATGAATGGAATCAATCATTCCCCACCCTTTCACAAATCCACACAGGTTCGGAGTGACAACAATACTCTGTAGGCTCTAATCTATGATGCATTCGAAGAGCTTCATGGCATGACACAGTAGGCGAATAAGCTGATGGTTTACGTGATCATTGACGTCGCCCTTACCCTTCCAAATAAGCACAGTGATGCTTGTTGACCAGGACGATGGTCGCACTTCTTCTATGATAAACTGGTTGAACAAGGTTGCAATCAGCTCAGCACCTTGTTGTCCAAGCACTTCCCATGCTTCAGCTGGAATGTCGTCAGGTCCAGTGGCCTTTCCAGATTTCATTTTCTGCCAACACCAGAGTGTTACGATACTTTTGTTGATGCCATAAAGAAATGCTCCAGAAAGTCCATACCTAGAGGCTGTCGGACGTGGTATGTCCCTGGCCTTACCTCGGACCTTGTTGCCCAGCTTACGGAATATCCAACTTTGTTTGAGGAAAATCCCCTAGGAGAAAAGGCAGAGGAAATTGGGAACAATCTCATGTCATCATTGACAACATCAAAACGGAATCAGTGGATGAAAACTATTGAAAGTATAGATCTTACGACAGCCATAAAGTCTGGAGATTATTGAAACACCTTAACAATGATCCAACGAAGACTACCCAACATTTCAATGTCACTGCAAATCAGATAGCACAACTGCTCTTAAATGGGAAAGCAACCAATAAAATCCGAAGGCCAAAAATACAGAGGAAGATTCAAGAAGAAAGAAGTGACCTCACTATCCCCAAGTCAAAGACTGTAAAAATGGAAAATCAGCGAGGCTAGATGACATTCGAGTAGAACAGATAAAGAAATTTGGGCCTAAAACCAAAGAATGGGTTCTGCAACTCTTCAATAGATGTGTGAGCAGAAGTCAAACACCAAAGACATGGCAAAAAAGTAGAGTAATTGCTTTGCTCAAACCTGGCAAGGAAGGAAATCATCCCAAAGACTTCAGACCTGTTACCCTTTTGTGTCATCTATATAAATTACTGGAAAGGATCCTAAATCGCATTCAACCCATGATTGACCCTCTCCTCATACCACAACAAGCTGGATTTCGTCCAGGTAAGAGCTGCACTGAACAACTACTGAATCTTACACAATTCGTTGAGGATGGCTTTGAAGGTGACAGGTGTAGTCTTTGTAGATTTGACTGCAGCGTATGACACCGTCAACCATCAACTTCTGTTAGTTAAAGTCTACAATCTGACCAAGGATATTAAGATAACCAGATTTATCGCAACCCTTCTTCAGAACCGTAGGCTTTTTGTGGACTTCCAAGGACAGTGCAGTCAGTGAAGGACACAAACAAACGGTTTACCTCAAGGAAGTGTGCTGGCACCAATCCTCTTTAATATATACACGAATGACCAGCCGGTGGCTCCAAATAGCAGAAGTTTCTTGTATGCTGATGATCTTGCTCTGGCAACACAATGTACAGACTTTGAGACAGTGGAAAGGAATCTAACCATCGACCTCGAAAGTTTGTGATCCTATTACAAGGCAAACCAGTTAAGGCCTAACCCTATGAAAACACAAGTTTGTGCCTTTCATCTGAAAAATAGGGAAGCTCATCATAAGCTGCATATAGTGTGGTCAGGTGTTGAGTTACAATACTGTAAAACTCCAAAATACCTAGGAGTGACGCTTGATAGAGCTCTTACATTCAAGAAACACTGCATGAACACTAAACTTAAAGTTTCCACAAGGAATCATCTTCTACGTAAATTACCTGGATAAGAATGGGGCAGTCAACCAAAAACTATTCGTGCTTCCGCCATGGCACTATGTTATTCTGCAGCGGAATATGCCTGCCCTGTTTGGTACAATTCATCTCATGCCAGACAGGTAGACATAGCACTTAATGAGACCTGCAGACTTGTTACAGGTTGTCTAAAGTCTACTCCAACTGAAAAACTCTATCATCTTGCAGGGATAGCACCACCCGGTGTGCGAAGAGAAGTAGCTGCAAATAAGGAAAGGACAAAGGTTAAGCACGAAAGTACTCATCTACTGCATGGACATGAGCTTCCAGTACAGAGACTGAAATCTAGGAAGAGCTTCCTACGAACATCTCAGGAACTTATAGTACCAGATGAGAAGGCAAGGATACAGCTATGGAAGACGAAGATCCCCTAAGGCTCTGAGCAGATGGCGGTTGAGGAACGTTTGCCACCCGGTTGCAATGAGAGCTGGACAATCTGGAAATCTCTCAATAGGTTGAGATCAGGAGTGGGAAGGTCCAAAGTTAATTTGGCAAGATGGGGCTTCATCAATGGCGACAACAAGTGTGACTGCAGAGAAGATCAAACCATCCAGCATATGCTTCAGTGTCCGCTGTGTCCATCTTTGTGCACGCAAGATGACCTGCATCGAGCTACGAAGAGAGGACTCGAAGTAGCGTTGTATTGGTTCAAGATTATTTAAATGTTACTTGAAATTATTGTAACTGTTTTTTTTTTGATGTATCTGACACGAGAATAATAATAATTGGAAAATAGTGGAAAATCACTATATAATAATAATAATAATGTTATTTGCTTTACGTCCCACTAACTACTTTTACGGTCTTCGGAGACGCCGAGGTGCCGGAATTTAGTCCCGCAGGAGTTCTTTTACGTGCCAGTAAATCTACCGACACGAGGCTGTCGTATTTGAGCACCTTCAAATACCACCGGACTGAGCCAGGATCGAACCTGCCAAGTTGGGGTTAGAAGGCCAGCGCCTTAACCGTCTGAGCCACTCAGCCCGGCAAATCACTATATTTGCCATCATAATTTGGCCAGATACACTTGTTCTAGGTGGACAAAAATTATGTGCAGTGAATGAACATTGTAGATTGTTTTTATATTATTAGTTAATTTTAATTGTTAATTTTTTATGAGTTTATTTCTTGCATTGTTTTTTAAGTCTGCAAAATCACTCCAAGCTGTCGGATGGGTAAACTATGAAACTACTTGTGTGATATGAATGATATTTTTACATGTGCTACCCACAGCATGTAGCAAAAAAGTAGACTAGAATCATGATATTTGGTAAAAAAGTTCTTTTGTGGGAAAATTTCTAAAATTGTTATTAATATTTTCATAAATTTTGTTGAATATTTTATGGCCCATGCTTCATAAATAAAGAGCTAAGTTCATGATTGTAGTCTACTTTTCAGATAATTGCACACTGAAACTGTGTGCCAAATTTCAGTGGTCTATCATTAACAGTCACTGAGATAGTAAAATAAATATTCTAAAAAATACAAGTTTGTGACCAACCCGTCTAGTTTCAATGCATTTCAGCTCCATATTCCTCATGATTGAGGACACACTCATCATCCTGCTGATTTTTCATATTCCTTCTCTTTGTTCTGGCTTCTTTCGAGCTTTCAAATACGTCCCTCTCAGCATCAATTACTCTATGGCGATCAATTGCAGCTAATGCTGAGGCCATATTTTCCCCTGGAGATATTCCTAATGACTCCAGTACCTTACATCTGGATGAAGCACCTGAATTGAAGCAGATTACTGCATCCAATACACCCATTTTTAGAGTAGGAAGACCTACAAATCTGCATTTTGGCACACGTTCCCAAATACAATGATGGAAACCCTCATTACGGTTCTGTGTTCGTCCATATAAACATTTTTCGAAGAGATTTTTAGCACTAAGATCTATATAAATAGGTTTTATGGCTTCAATAACAGCATAAGTTAATGAATGTTTATGAGAATAATCTTTACCCTCAGCCTTTGCTCTCTGGTACCCATGCCAGGAGTCTGTACCTGGAGGACATAACACGTGTTGTGGGTGGTCATCAGCTGATGCTTTGTGAAATAAACTAGCCCACACAGATTTTCTCATAGTTTCCAAATTACCCTGGTTTCTCCTTATAGCTAAGCCATAGTACAGTTGTAATAAGCCCTGGAGGTGGTTTTCTGTGGTTTACCATTTTCATACCAGGCAAATGCTGGATCTTTACAAATACAGAATGTCTTGCATGCTACCGACTTCTGTTTAAAACCTAACACGTTGCAGCTGGCAGGTCTAAGAGCAATCAGTTCTTACGCACAGCAGCCAATCGATAAAATACTACTTACCACTTTCCGATAACTTTACTGGTGGAAAAGTTATGACACTTTCAAATATTTGACATTTAAAGGGGCTTGGCTAGTTAGTGCAGACAAAAACAACATTTAGGACAAAATATGCTTGCTAACATATGTAAACTATATATATTCTGAAAGAGAGAACTCCAAAGAATAGTAATACACGAAAATCAAATTTTTGAAAATAATTCACGTACATGTGCCCTTAATTAAGGCCACGGCCGCTTCCTTGCCACTCCTAGCCCTTCCCTATCCCATTGTCGCCATAAGACCTATCTGTGTCGGTGCAACGTGAAGCAACTAGCAAAAAAAAGTTATTTGTACTTATTTCTCTTCCTTTAAATTTCCTCAATAGTATGGCATACAATTGTTTTTATCATACTGTCCATAAAACATAAAGAGAAGGATATTGGCTGTACAAAATGGATTATGTTTCTGCTAGGAGTAGGCTACGGTATAATACTTTTCTCACAGAAAAGACCAGTGTTTTTATTAAACTACTAAAACAATGGTAATAAATATAAGTTATCTTGATTTTAGTGTTTTTAATAAGGGTGTGAACTTTTTGTTCCAAGCACGAACATTTATTGTCTATATTGTTGAGTTTAGAACTAGCAAAAAAAAAAAGTTATTTGTACTTATTTCTCTTCCTTTAAATTTCCTCAATAGAATGGCATACAATTGTTTTTATCATATTGTCCACAAAACATAAAGAGAAGGATATTGGCTGTACAAAATGGATTATGTTTCTGCTAGGAGTAGGCTACGGTATAATACTTTCCTCACAGGTTGTGTAAACTAGATGTTCTCAAATTCTTTCTGCCGCCCCCCCATTTCTGAAACATGAAACATATAGTGCCTCTCCCCCTACTTCCCTTAAAACTTCTCATAGGCTATTTCGCACAAAAACAGATCACGAGATTTACAGCATTTGCTTCTGTCTAATTACTGCAACTACCAGTTATTATTATTATTATTATTATTATTATTATTATTATTATTATTATTATTATTATTATTATAATAAAATAACAATACACACTTTACTATTCTACGAGCACATCAGAGTTCAACAATTTTTTTTGGAAAAAAACTTTCATATTTGTTTTAGTCCCAGGTGTTTAAAGTTAACTATTAATACTTGCTTATAAAAAAGCAACGGCTGCATGTACAATTATCGGAATTGTAAAAATTTTAATTCACTAATTGGCTCCTTAGCTGTGGCGCCTGTGTTGCTTTTAGTTCATTTAGAATGCTTTTAATATTTGAAAGCTTATGACTTTTAAATTACAGTAGAAATAATAACTACAATTTTCAACATTTTAAGGAACTTCGAAAAATGCTGCACTATGGATCAAAAGTATCTGGACACCTGGCTGAACATGACCTACAAGTTCGTGGCGCCCTCCATCGGTAATGCTGGAATTCAATATGATGTTGGCCCACCCTTAGCCTTGACGACAGCTTTCACTCTCGCAAGCATACGTTCAATGAGGTGCTGGAAGGTTGCTTGGGGAATGGCAGCCCATTCTTCACGGAGCGCTGCACTGAGGAGAGGTAGTGATGTCGGTCGGCGAGGCCTGGCACGAAGTCAGTGTTCCAAAACATCCCAAAGGTGTTCTATAGGAATCAGGTCGGGACTTTGTGCAGGCCAGTCCATTACAGGGGTGTTATTGACGTGTACCCACTCAGCCACGGGCCGTGCATTATGAACAGGGGCTCGATCGTCCCCGAAGTGCTCATCAACAGTGGGAAACAAGAAGTTTTCTCACCTCCTGCCGAACTGTCATTCTGCTCTCTCATGATGTTGAATGGCTACTGAAGTCGCTGATATGGAGTATCTGGCAGTAGGTGGCAGCACAATACACGTAAGATGAAAAACGTACGGTTTTGGGGATGTCCAGATACTTTTGATCACGTAGTGTATGTTTAAACTCTTCACCCAAAAGAGAGGAAAACAAAAGAATATAAAGTTGAAGTTACATCCTGATGCAGTTCGGAATTCCTGTGTGATGGTCTGCATACATGTACGAGGGCGGTTTGAAAAGTTCTCGGAATCACCGCTAGATGTCAGTGCTAGTGCAACGAGGTTCCCGCGCAATAATCACACATCCTTTGTGAGTGAACCTGTGGCGCGTCAGTGCTCTAGCTGCAGGAGTGTGGTAGTGACGACTCTTTGTTGTTGTTCCCGCGTAGTGATTTGTCACAATGGAAAAAACTGAGATTCGAGCAGTGATTAAATACTTTGTAAAGAAAGGCATGAAAGCAAAATAAATTCATGCCGACTTTCAGAACACACTGGGGGATTCTGCTCTTTCATTTTCAACTGTTGCCAAGTGGACCAGCGAGTTTAAATTTGGTCGGGAGAGCTTGGATGATGATCCACGTAGTGGATGGCCAAAAAGTGTTACGACCCCAGAATTTATCACAAAAGTGCTTAAAATGGTCATGGACGATCGTCGACTGAAAGTGCGGGAGATTGCTGAAGCTGTAGGGATGTCTTCTGAACAGGTATATTATATTTTAATCGAATAATTGGGTATGAAAAAATTATCCGCAAGATGGGTGCCGTGGCTCTTGACAGTGGACAATAAACGCACCAGATTGGAAATGTCCAAACAAAGTCTGGCCCGTTTTCAGGGCAACCAACAAGATTTTTGAGCCAGTTTGTGACTACAGATGAAACTTGATTCCACTACTATACCCCAGAGACAAAACAGCAGTCAAAGCAGTGGAAACATGCTGATTCACTACCACCAAAGAAAGCAAAGGCAGTGCGTTCGGTCGAAAAGGTCATGGCCTCAGTTTTCTGGGATGCAAAAGCCATTCTGCTGATAGATTATCTTCCTACTGGCCAAACAATTACGGGGCAATACTATGTAAACCTCCCAGACCAACTACAGGAAAAGATACGCGAAACAAGGCCTAGTTTGGCAAGGAAAAAGGTCATCTTTCATCAGGACAACACTCCGCTGCACACAAGTGTTATTGCCATGGCAAAACTTCATTAACTGAGGTACGAATTGTTGCCACATCCACCTTATTCACCTGATTTGGCACCATCAGACTCTCATCTATTCCCCAAGCTGAAAATTTTCCTCGGTGGACGGAGATTTTCCACAAGGGAAGAACTGACAGCCGAATTGGAGAGGTATTTTGCAGGCCTGGAGGAATCTCATTTTCGAGATGGGATCAAGGCATTGGAACAACACTGGACCAAATGCATTAGTCTACAGGGAGACTATATTGAAAAATAAAAGTAGTTTCACCGAGGTAAGATACTTAATTCTAGTACCTTCCGAGAACTTCTCAAACCACCTACGTAGGCTTGAGCTGTGATAGTGCCTCACAAAATACCAAGGCGTGCAAGCCGCCTCCATGAAAAGCACAACCACACCATAACACCACCGCCTCCGAATTTTACTGTTGGCACTACACACGTTGGCAAATGACGTTCACCGGGCATTCGTCATACCCACACCCTGCCATCAGATCGCCACATTGTGTACTGTGATTCGTCATTCCACACAACGTTTTTCCGATGTTCAATTGTCCAATGTTTACGCTCCTTACACCAAGCGAGGCATCGTTTGGCATTGACCTGTGTGATGTGTGGCTTATGGGCAGCCGCTCAACCATGAAATCACAGTTTTCTCACCTGCAGCTGAACTGTCATAGTACTTGGAGTGGATCCTGATGCAGTTTGGAATTCCTGTGTGATGGCCTGAATAGATGTCGGCCTATTACACTTGACGACCCTCTTCAACTGTCGGCGGTCTCTGTCAGTCAACAGACGAGGTTGGCCTGTATACTTTCGTGCTGTACGAGCCCCTTCATGTTTCCACTTCACTATCACATCAGAAACTGTGGACCTAGGGATGTTTAGGAGTGTGGAAATCTCACGTACAAACTTCCGACACAAGTGACACCCAATCACCTGACCACATTCGAAGCTCGTGAGTTCCGCGGAGCACCCCATTCTGCTCTCTCACAATGTCGAATGACTACTGAGGTTGCTGCTATGGAGTACCTGGCAGTAGGTGGCAGCACAATACACCTAAGGTGAAAAACGTATGTTTTTGGGGGTGTCCGGATACTTTTGATCACATAGTGTATGTTTAAACTCTTCACCCAAAAGAGAGTAAAACAAAAGAATATAAAGTTTAAGTTACATGGTTCAGAATTTGTTAATTCTCTGATACTTACTGAGTTAGTGTGATGGATACCGGGCGAGTTGGCCATGCGGTTAAGGGTGCGCACCTGTGAGCTTGCATCCAGGAGATAGTGGGTTCAAGACCACTATCGGCAGCCCATAAGATGGTTTTCCGTGGTTTCCCATTTTCACACCAGGCAAATGCTGGAGTTGTACCTTAATGAAGACCACAGTCGCTTCCTTCCCACTCCTGGGACTATCCTATAAGACCTAACTGTGTTAGTACAAGTTAAAGCCAATTGTAAAAATAAAAAAGTGTGATGGGTAAGCTTGAATTTGCGATTAAAGTAGATCCAGTCCTGGTTCAGCAACTCGCAGATCCTCTTCCAGCTGCAGCTTGATTGATGACATTGTAGAAAATGTTGACTCTCACAAGTAAGGTGAAGCAAAGGGTAATAACATGTCCATTGCTTTTCTTGATAAATTGGGATATTCATTCTGAATCTGCATTCACAAATTTTCAAGCGACTTTGAATTAAATTGATTTTGAAGTGTTTTGTCACTTGAGTTCTATTAGCTCCTCCTGTTCTACTACTGACAAGTGGGCTGTTACATTCGTATCAAACGGACAGCGAATGCAGTCATACTCAACCGAAGATTCTGGAAATTTATTAGACTATAAATCTCATGTTAAATCCACACTGACGGTTGAACTTCTTACAAATTGTTTACAAATTGTGTTAATTATCCTCCTAGTCAATTCCCAATATTACATCCAATTAAGATTATATTTTAAATAGACAATGCTCAGTACAATATACTGTGACAGTATGCTTCTTACGAGGAGACAATGTATTGACTGTTTCGAGTGTGCTGTCATCACCTGGTCTCTGCCTTTGTCGGAGCGACACTTGTGCCTTGACCATGACAAGCGAGGTTTCATTTGTTTTATTGGTGCAGCTATTTGTATCGCTTGAGAGGAGACCGAGCCAAACGGTACAAAAGAAAATAATAAAACCATGCAGCCCTAACAGCTGACTCTCACCTGATAAATAAAAAGGGTAGTGGAACAGTATCATCGGAAGTAGTCTGAACCCACTAACTCCCAAATATCGGATACTGGCCGCACTTAAGCGACTGCTCGCTTACAGGATTCAAATATAAAGTTGCTAAACCAACAGACATCGAATGTTAATGTAAATATGGTGCATTAGACGATGGCGTAAAGTTCTATAAAATATTGGGTGAAGAACAAGGTTGTTAAACCAATGTACACATGATTGGTAATCCTGCTTAAAGGAAAAAAGTCTTTAAAATGTTTATATCTTGTGCCTTGTTAAGAGGGAAACGTAAAACATATATCATCCGTGTGAAGAATATATCATGTTTTGTAAAAGCTGTGGTAATCAACAGTGTCACTGAAGTCTTAAATCAGGCAGTTGCCGAGCAAACAAGGTGAACATGTGAAGATGTTACTTTACAATTTTTACGAAACCTACACATCTACAAGCACAAGTTCATCGCGCCTTTACAGTCAAAGAAAGACTGGAGTAATGAACTTAATACTATATGTGCAATCGCTAAATTCAACGGTTATAATAAAGCCTTCACAGAATAGATAATCAATAAATTTAGGCACTGCTCGAAGACCACACTTAAGAAAAATTCAAAGCAGCTACTCTTTCCACTTTTACTTTTAATAAAGATGTTTACAAAATTACTAACATTTTCAGGAAGCTTAATGTAAAAATATCTTTCAGAACCAGCAACAGGAATTCAGAGGTTCTACACAATTCCCTCTCAGTAAAGAATTCCAATATTTTTTCAAAATCTGGTGCCTACAGATTCAAGTGCAGCGACTGCAGTTCTTCGTATGTGGGATAGACTGGGCGACGTTTTACGATCAGATATTTGGACCATGTTAACGCTTCAAAATATAATAGGTTTTCAATGCTAGGTCAACACATAAATGACTAATCATAACTTTACTGACATAGAACATGACTTAGAAATCCTTAAAATTGATAATAAGGGCCTCTCCTTAACCTGAATCCGCCCAGCGTGCCATATATGGCACGGCAAACTACACAGTCTTCTTGGACTCTTATTATTGTAACCGCGCGCACTGTATCCAACGCTAAAAGTTACAATTTTATTCTCAAAAAATTCAATCTTGGGCGGATCCAGGTTAACATAATAGAAAATCGCTTATTCATCTCGACTAATACTTTAACCCCAATTTTAATCTAAATGAAATTTCGGAGAAGCCTAATAGTCATCACTCTCATTTTTGGTCCATATTGAAAACAGCAATCTCACTTAGTTTACAAAAGGAGTACATTTATTGTACCTATTGAATAGGTTGAACAATAAATGTACTCCTTTTGTAAACTAAGTGAGAAGCCTAATAGTCTTTTCAATTTTCTCATCAACCTCTTTACAAGTGTTAGATCTCCAAACATGAGCTTGATTTTTCACATTATGCGCAAATACGCATCCTCGTTACCACCCCACCCCTCTGTTCTGCCGTAATCCAACTCCCCTGCTGTCGCTTCCCCTCCAACCCCTCCCTACTCCCCCTCCTTTCCACTATTTCACCTTCCACTCTCACACTCTTCAGAAGTCCAGTTCCACTCTACTCATCAACTACTCCAACACACTACACAAGGTGAGTTTGATACCTTTCTTTTCTTTCCTTGCATTTGGTCTATCAAACCTAATTTGGCTTTCATTTTTCTTATTACTGTACCGGTTACGACCTGTACATGAGTATTTTTTGAGTATAAATGACATTTAATTATCACGCGTGATGTTCTGAGCACGCCTGGTTTGTTTACCGTCAGCGGGGCACAAGCAAGCGAGTGAAGGACAGCTGTAAGCTGCGACGTAGCCACAGGGGTTAGCTAGACCGGCCGCCAGTCACAACACGTGTTCCCAGCCTGGACTCGTATATTCTAGATTCCACGTCACATCTTCCAGATTGTTCGACGGGGAAAATTTTGTAACTCCCGTAATAATTATGCTACCGGCGTGAGCGATATGTCATCTTGTTTGGGATCACCTGAATGTCGCAATGCTCAAGTTTCAAGTAAATCCATCGAGGGATTCAGGAGATATTCAATCAAGCCATATTGTGACGTAGACGTCCCGGATCAAATAAAAGGAGGGCCCACTGTAGCCTGTTCACTCAGTTACAGCTGAGTAGTCAGCGTGGACACTCTCGCTGCTACTATCGTCGTGTAGTGACAGTCCCGACAAGGAACTCTCTAATTTTCTAAGTATTCATAAAGTGAACTTGTATTTTCTTCGAGTGTGGGAGAACGAATTCTTCCAAGTATTCTCAAGTGGACTTGCAATATTTCGAGTGTTAAGGAACATTTTCTACGTCTTCATAATTGAACTTACAATATTTACGGGTGTTCGAGACTGGAACTTTTCCAATTATTCATGAAATAGACTTTATTATTTACGTGTGTTAAACTCATAATTGGACTTGTATTATTTACGTATGTTAAAGAACGAATTCTTCATAAATTGAACCTGCAATACTTGCGAGTGTTAAGAGACTCATTCCTCTAATAAACAGTGATTTACAAACTTTGATAGCGATGATCACTGAATGTGCTCAAAGTTCCCGTAAGCATAAATTTGTGATTTTGTCGGTACTGGTTCAAAGACTTATAAACTTTGCCGGTGATGAACTCTAACTTCATTCAACGTCTTTAAAACATAAATTTAGGATCTCACCTGTGTTTATTCAAAGACTTGGATACCTTGCCAGTGATAGACTATAAATTTATTCATGTGGATGGACTTGTGTTTTTCGTCCATGTTCATTCAAAGACTTGTACATTCGCCAGTGTTGATTCAAAGACTTATAAATTTCGCCAGTGATAGACTGCGAATTTATTCATGTGAATGGACTTGTGTTTTTCGTACATGTACACGCAAAGACTTGTACATTCGCCAGTGTTGATTCAAAGACTTACAAATTTCGCCAGTGATGAACTTTAAATCTATTCAGATTTTCATGTGGATGGACTTATGTTTTTTGTCCGTGTTCATTCAAAGACTTGTACCTTTGCCAGTGGTGAACTTAAAATTTGGTCATAGTTTCATGAGAAGGGACTTGTGTTTTTTTGCCAGTATTTATTCAGAGACGAAGACTTTTGCTAGTGGTGAACTCTGAAATTATTTTCCTTGTATACAGAGACATATAATTTTTACAAGTGTTAAATTTTGAAAGTCTTGATGAATAATAACCAGTGACTTCGCTAACAGGTTAATCACCCAAGGTTTTTATGAACTCAGATTTATCAGTACTGCGAGTGACGGAGACATCAACCCTCCCAGTCACATTGGACTGAGGTAGTAAATGATTATCTGCAACATCACCAGGATCATCGGAGTTCAACCTGGGCTTCGAAAGTGCGAGGCATCTCTACCTTCTACCAACCCAGACAGTCCAGCCGCTTCTGTACTGAGTCCCTGGAATCTTCTGGAGCGTGATTCAACCTGCCCGGCTTGGTGAACTGGAGAATCCGAGCCATATTATAGGACTATGTGGAAGACAACTTATATCTACCTGGAGGTGATGTGCAATTTCATGTCTTATATGAATAAACTCATGTTCAATCAAAGTCAAAGTTTTCTTGTAAATAGGACCTACCTCCTGTACCGAGCCCTAGCTACTAGTCACCCAGTTTTTGCCCTCAGAACTATATACTTGCTTACTTTAAAATATAATCTGAGAGTCGGGCTCTTTTACCGGTACATTACCGTAGGTCTTTCTTGTCCCATATTGAACTGCGACTCCACCATGGTTCTTGTAAGATCTTCACAAGATCACCTTGTTTCCTTGGAACCAGCTGATTTAAGACTCTAATGACACTGTTGAATATAACAGCTTTTACAAAACATAATATATTCTTCACATAGATGATGTAAGTTTTACGCTTCCCTCTTAACAAGGCACAAGATATAAACATTTTAAAGACTTTTATCCTTTAAGCAGGATTACCAATCACGTGTACATAGGTTTAACAACCTTGTTCTTCACCAAAGATTTTATAGAATTTTATGCCATGGTCTAATGCACCATATTTTATTACAAGTTTTTGTACCATACTTTTAAGTTTATTTTTGACCTATCATTGGCAATTGTATATTTCTTTTCATGTGTTTTTATATTGATTTTGGGTATTTGTAATTTGCAACTTCGCATCATTGGCTGATGCTGACATAGAATTAGTGTCAAAACTAGTACCATTCTTTTGTGAACGGTATGTGATATGTGATATAATTCACATCAAAAAACTATTATAGTATCGAAAGGTGGATCCAAAATAAATTTAATTCATTGCTACCTACCTGAAGAGCCTAAGTAAACTTCAAATTAACGTAGTGATCATCTTCATTACCATAGTTGGCCAGGATGGCAAATCCTTTTATTTTAAATAAATGATATGTAAATTTTCCATTTAAATCGCCATTTTCATTGCCGAACCTATTGTTATTTTCCCTACCACTTGCACCTACTATAGTTATTTCATGCCAGTCCTTACTGAGCACCCCTGGGGTGTCTCTTGCTCTCCGCTAACATAACAAAAAACATTAGACACACAACATGAAGTGCTTGTTAAAAAGCTTTTTCTTAAAAACATGATGAAAATTTTAAATGTGAAGTGGTGGTCGTTAAAACAGTTTTTTGAGCTGGAGGCCTTTTTGTTGTGATATTCCCGTTGTCTCCTGATGCAGTTTAACTGGTATCTGTGCAATTTTTTATTTAATGAATGTGTTATGTTGTTATTGAAGTCTGTTCTTATTTTTTTGCAAGTTGCTTTATGTGGCACCGACACAGATAGGTCTTATGGTGACGATGGTCCAGGAAAGGGCTAGGAGTAAGAAGGAAGCGTCGATGGCCTTAATTAAGATACACCCCAGCATTTGCTTGGTGTGAAAATGGGAAGCCATGGAAAACCATCTTCAGGGCTTGAAAGTTCAAGTTTTCTCTTAAATGCAAGCATTTTCTCACTTATAAAGACAATGTTTATATTTTGTCCTTAAAGTGACAGGTTAAGATCATTCAGTTTCTCAAATACGTCAGCCAGATAGCAAAGTGTCACAAGCCATTTTTCATATAAGGTAAACAATTGATAGGGAATCTGCCACCTTGGCGACTGCTCTAAAGGCAGATCACTAATGATTGACCGATCGATCCAGAAACAGAGCTGCAAGTGGTACCCAATAGCAAAAGACGAAGTTCATTCTTCAGCTCCACAATGTGATGAAGGACTCAACCACAACCAACGTACCTCCGTGTGCAGTAGAAGTGAATCATAGATCCCACCTCCTCGCAAAAAATGGAAAATAGCCAACTGTTTATCTCTCTTGCTTTCACAAAATGTACAACATTGACTGCATCTTCAATACTTTATTGACTTCTGGTTGTAATACTTTTGAAGCCAATGACTCCCTGTGTATCATGCAATGTATGAATTTTACAGAATTAGTAACAGCACTGTCTTGCTCTGAACCCCCTTTTTAGTTCCAGTAAATGCGGCCGCCCCATCGGTACATTACCAGCACAATTTGTCCACGACAGATTTTTGTCAACGAAAAAGGAATTCACAAGAGAGAAAATATCACCTGTAGTCCTCCCTTCCAGAGCTTTACGAAATAGAAAATCCTTGTGAATTTAATTTTCATGACAGTAGTGCACAAAAACAAAAAGCTGGGCACTATTTACGATATCAATACTGCCAAACTTTTCTCCGCGCTGCCTTTCTAACCCCAACTTGGCAGGTTCGATCCTGGCTCAGTCTGGTGGTATTTGAAGGTGCTCAAATACGACAGCCCCGTATCGGTAGATTTACTGCCACGTAAAAAAACTCCTGTGGGACTAAATTCCAGCGCCTCGGCATCTCCGAAGACCTTAAAAAGTAGTTAATGGGACGTAAAACAAATAACATTATATTATTGAACTTTTCTCCATGCATGATAGTGCACATATTCATGGCTGCAGGAAGAAGTAATTTCTCGCCAATGATATGGGGTGATTTGGATTTTGCAATTAAATAGGATACCTCGAAGAATGCTCTTAGCACTTTTCTTATATATATTTTTTATTATTATTATTAGAAACTGTTACATGCTTTTTAAGGAATCTAACATTACCTTTTAGTTGTTGCTCATGACCCTTAAAAAATTCTATAGGCCTGGATGTTTTGTCTGCAACTGTGTCTACGTTTCACAGGCTTCAAACTGCCGTTAGCTAAAGCCTCCAATTGAAGAACACATTGAGGTCATTCCTAATTCTTCAAAAGAATGCTGGTAAAGTCTAATGCCAGATAATCATCTTGATATTGTACCATTACGTTACAGTCGAGATGATCGTTGACATGCAGATGTAGCGGATAAAATGGCGCGGAGTAGCTTCAAACAGTGCGAACATCTATGAGATGAATCCAAGATGCAAATTGACCGTAATTAGACGGCGTAGACTTATGAAGACCGGCGAGAAAAGAGGGTCTTTGATGAAACAACTATGGTCCAAAAGAAAATAGTTGAATTCATGCTATTCTTAAGTACTTTGTAAGTGAAGATCGAGTTTGGAAAAGATAGTAAAATTGTACTGCAAATCAAGAAGAGCTGAGTCAACGTACGGAAGGAAAACCGAGAGATAATATTCATCTTAGCGCTGATTTAGTCATTTACGCGTGCAAGATAAACCGAGAATAAGGAAATACGCATACATCGCATTTTAAGATATATGAGACAGGAAAAGATAAGATCCAGTATAAAGCTGAGAAAATAAGCGGCATAATACCATCAAGAACAACAGAAATATTAGTTAGGAGCATTAGTCAACACTCAGCTGACGATATATTTTATGAGAAAAAGCCTTATTGGATATACATTTAGAGAACATTTCTGAAGCATTAAGGAATACCAATGACCATTCATATATGTTACAAGACTTATAATGGAAGATCTAACTGTTCATTTCGCCCAACTAATATTATCTTCTTATTGCATGGAAACCGGCGATATGATGATGTACGCTTAAAATAGTGGAGGAAGGCCGCCCGGGATGCCGTAGCTCAAGCCGAGATGCCCAGACCGTTGCCAAGCTGTGAAGTAGACGGAGACGGGACCTGATTGTGCAGAGATGGCGTGAAACCAGCAGAAGCAAGCAGATGACACAATCGGATCGAGATAAGTAATAAGATTCCCAGATTTTCATTCTAAAATTATTCGTTGTTGATGAAAAAAAAAAAAAAAATAGTAGGAGTGTGAAATTGCCTACAGATAAAATGTATGTGCCATTATGTGATTCACAATGCTAGATTTTGAGAAGTTAACTGCAAACGCGTGCCAATTTGAATGATAGTTATATCCCTAATGTGAATTTAGGTTATTGTAAGCTTGAACAGAATGTGTATATTGATGGTTATGTATCAATCTACTCGGAAAGGTCATTAGCGTTGAACTAGGTGAGATTAGCATTGGAATAATTGCATTGCAGAGTAAAACCTACATAATGAAGAGACCAGATCGGCAGACAAGGTAATTATGGCTGTACTGTAAGAAGAAATGGATTGTATATTGGGAATTCGCAATTAAATAAGAAGAATATGACGTCGATGGATTTGAATACTGTAACAGAGATGTTATTTTAGAAGGAATGAGTTGAGAATTATGAATGCGAATGAAGTTATAAGAAGAGTAATAAGAGAAATGTGAAATAATGAAGGTATGGGAAGATATTATATTTTATTGTGTGAGTAATGGCAGGAAGTAGTTGTTACAGATTCATATGTCAATTATGGATGTTGTATGGTAAATAAGGTGCTAGCTGCAAGGTTAAGTTATGTTTATATGAGTATGTAGATACAGTCCTAATGAATTAATGTCGAATGGTAGTATGTTATGAAAGTTTACGAAAGCTTAAATGAGTCTTACATATTTAACGGAGTAGATGTAGGGATAGTAAGAGACATCGCCGTACTGAATGATAGTTTTCCAATGAGAAGGTAGATTGGTATTGAATTACAATATAGTAATGGCACAGCGGTAAATAATATGAGTGTTCTTCAATGATAGTAGCACATGAATATGTGAATGTACAGCATGAATTGCATAATTTATACCGATTGATAATTCTATGAATGGCACTTAATGATAAGATATTTGATTTTCACTGGCGTAAATGTATAAATATGACTATATTTACTTGGTATTACTATGAATATAGTAATTTAATGTGGAAGGTCAGTTGATGCCACATAAAAGGGAATTTATTAACTATCTCGTATTCCAAAATGCTAACACAAAAATCCAGCGAAAATAAATATGAAGAATACCCTATCCTCCTATAATGAAGAATCAAACCTCATTTACCCCCCTTGAACTTCTTTTGTGTAATAATGATGGATTGTAATGAGTTAACAAGTTATTAACGGAAAGTTATGGATGAAAGATGAAAGAAATCCCAACTTCAATTATGTTAATTGAGAAAATACTGTATTTGAAACGAAATATGTAATATAATGTGTTTTTCTTTTCTCTACGATTTCCAAGTCAAGATAATTTTGTTTAATACCGCATTAGCATGCTAATAAACTAGTATTACGGCAATTCCTGGGTTTTCTTTCTGAAAGTAGGTAATGATGTGTAGTATTAAGATAGGATATATGATTATAGTAATAATTTATGAGATGATATGAGAGATATTGGATTATCTGCTATCATTTGGGAGTTAGATTGGCTTACAAGCAATTATGCTCACTCTTCAACGGAACCTAGAGATACTTTAAACCGTATTCATGAACGAAATTGTCATATTCACCCCGAGAACCTAAATTTAACCACCCAACCGACGGGTGTAATTTTTATGCGCTGCTTCCGGGCATAGAATTAATGTTGCTGGTGGAAAAAAAAGTAGAAGTGGAAGAACAATGCACTTTTTATTAAATTCAAATCTTGTTCTTTATTAGGACTGAATATTTTGGAAGGAGGGCAAGCACTCGATAAATCACTTCCATGGGGTCTCTTTTACTACTACTAATAAACCACTTATCCACGGGTATGGCGGTACTTGTATCTGTTAATTGTAAATCGCGCTAACTACTTCCAATAAACATGCAATAGAATTCACCTGTTCACTCACTATCTTTGAACAGACTGCAAAGGCCTGGCTGCAATAGAGTCGACAATGGCTGAAATCGAAGAATCTATATTCTTGTAAGGAAGTGGTGATCACATTGTCAAGCTGCTAATTGTCATTAGTGATTGTTAAGTGTTTGATAAGGTGATACCGCTGTGGGTGGCAGGTGAAAGGGCGCTGTGTGGGAAATGTTACTCATACCTCTTCTCAGAATACGTGCTGGCAGGATCTACTTGTCAGTTCTTGTGAAAAAAGACAGCAAAAGTACAAGCCTTGAATGGCGGAAGAGCCTCCTGCCTAGATTCACGGATGTGAGAATATGAGGACGATAAACTTTTTAAGTGGTATAATAATATTTGCATTTCTCAGAAAGGGTGATGTGAGAATATGAGGATAGCAATATTTATTACAGAATATGAAATACCCCCCCCACACACACACACACACTTTGTGGACCACTGGTATAGACGAAAGGTAATTATTTCTTCCTCTAAGAAACTTTTTAGGTGGTATAATACGTGCATTTCTCGGAAAGGATTCTATACACCCATCTTCACTGACTTCTGAATCTTCGGAGGATTATGTATTGTTTTGTTCATTTGACTGCTCTACACATGCGTGGTCAGTATCAGTTCATACAATATTGTCTATTTCTACATTGCCTTCTTCTTCGTTAGCACCTGACTCATTACCATCACTTTCCCCCTCAGTACCTTGAAGCAATAATGCAATTTTTGCATCAAACTCTGGGTTGTTTCCAATTAAAATACTCACCTACAACAATTAAAATGATGAAAAGACTAGTATTTTCACTGGCTGAGGTTATATACGTGCCTTGTTTACATAAATCACAAACATAAATTGCAGATAATTCTAAACTTTAATACTTACCTTCGCGGAACTGCACCACGTAAACACAAAAGCTCCTAAAATTTACGACTCAATACTCAGTTTTTTACTTGTCAACAAGCACATCACGGAATAGAACTCATCACGGCAACTTTTATGACTAGTTAGAAAGGTACTACAATGGTCAGCAATGTGGTGCGTGAAGACAGTACAAATAACTCATTGTTCCCAAATCACCGTCATCAAATTTACATGGTTTTATGTTCTAGGGTTAAAAGTATGATGCTACATGATAATGATTTTATGAACCATAAGGCAATATATTAGTACAATGTCCTTTGCATCCGTCTCTTCTAACCGTAGCCACATTCCTGGATTAGGTCCTTACAGTTTTAAGATTCAGGGGATGATTCATAGGTACATTCCAGATTCACTGCCTACTGAACAATGCCAAGCATTATACGACCAGCTTTATGTGATAGACTCAAGTCTTGCGAACAGAATTTGTTGTGAATATTCTATAAACTCCACTCTTAATCCAGAGACAACTGAAAGACTCTCCAATATTTTGCTAAATATCCCTTACGCTACATCATATCATAATGCTGACAAAGCAACGAGACAAGAAATAAGTCATAAGACACGTTCTATACATTTAAGGTTTGTAGATAGTGTATCAGTAGATCAGCGTGGATATAACAGACCGACTGCAAACAAGATAGCTGGGGTGTTCTTTTCGGAAGAAAGGTGAACCACCAGGTTATCAGTACGTCGTAGCACATGGTAGACAAGGAGGCCCAAAGCTACTTTCTACTTACAGCCTAAATGTAACCCTATAATGTATCCACTAATATTTCCATCAAGGCAACCTGTCCGGGACAAGGAACTTGACGCACAATGGCAGTAGGAGTAAAGCAAATAGGTCAAAAATAGCCATGCCTTCGTTCATCTGCTTCAGGCTTTCACTCAGAGGAGATTTCTCCCATTTACATTAGGCCATGAAACTATTCCATCAATACTTACTTGATCAATATACTCATGCTGAGAACAAAGATTAGAATACTTAAGAAATAACCAGAAATCCTTAAGGATGGAACAGTTACAAGGCCTACAAAGTTTTGTAGTTAATCAAGCTCAAGAAAATAACCTTATGACTGGAACAATAGTAATTTTGGCATCAACCTTTCAGGAAAGTATGAGAAATATGCAGCAGTGTTACCAGGATACAATGCCAATAGTTCGAAAGTATGGAAAACCTGATGTTTTCCTCACGTTCAGTTGCCTGATATTACATCTGCTTTGCAGCATGGTGAAACACCTGTCAATAGACCTGATATTAGCTCACGTGTTTTCTAACTAAAACTGAAAGAATGATATAGTGACGAAACATGCCCTCGGCAAAGTCGTTGCATACTTGTATGCCACAGAGTTTCAAACAAAAGGACTACCACAGTGTCACATATTATTGATACTGGAAGATTAGCAAATATTGATAATTTTGTGTACGGTATGCAGATTTACCAACAAGAGAACGATTTTCATGGTTCCTGACCATATGGTGCATGTAATACTGGTACACCAAGCATGAAAGGCGGCATATGCAACAAAGGATATCCAAAATTGTTCCAATTGTTCCAGGAGGAAACTGTTCAAAATTCTGATGGAAATACTAAAATCAGTCTATGAAAAGGGCAGTCAAATGCAATCATTTACAGTGAACTGTAGCCTACTTTATTAACCCATTTATGCCCAGGTGGATTGTGTACTTCTTCATTCGTTCTGATCACAGTGTTCTTAATTCGTCTGAAATCTCTACAGGCATTCTGTGCATCATTTCAATTGAAATGTTTAACTACAAAATTTCCAAATATGGCTAAAACAAAAACAGAAGTTCCTGTAGTGCCTAAAGTAAACAGCTACACAAATACATCAGCTTCTTGGCAGTGTTCTCACAATAGTGAATATGTGCATATTCCCATTTATAGCAATAAACCAATTAAAATGACATGCCTTAAATCAAGTGATAACTGTTATTAATATGTAACGACCCTTCTAGCCAAGAGAAGTGCAGCAACTCCATCAGACACAGATATTCTAAAAGAGGACAGAAGACATCCAAAAAGATGTTAAGTCATGCTGTATGACTCCGTGATATTTGCAGATGCAGAATCCTGGATGTAAATTATCTCTCCACCACATGCTATTAATGTTTGATTGGGTTAATATCGAGTAAACATAGCAGCTACATTATCGTAATGTGGGGTCCGATACAAAATGTGGCATTATCGATCACTCAGTCTTTCTTCTGAAACCTAAGACTTCCCGTGAAACTGCAACAGCAATTAATCCACTAAACAGCATAAAAACAAAACAGAACATTACAGGCTAGCTAAATGAGAGCTAAGAAACCTTGCAGTTCTGGTCTACAATTCACCACGTGAGGTTGTAAACAAGTGAGAAATTCATTAAATTACCATTGTCATCAGAAATGATAGTTTCAAAACATCACATTCAGAACACAGGCTGTAAGATGCTATTTTAATCCTATCCCCTGCTATTTGGTATCATATAAAGCTTTTGCACCTTTCGAGAGGACAATTATTTAATAAGCAAGTCTAAAGTTTTCTTTTCGTTTATCTTTCATTCTATTAGCCCGAGCTTCTCACATGCACTCATTCATATTTTTCCATTACCGATTTGGATTTTATTAACAGTTTCCACTACCGAGTCAAACATGCAACACTTGGCATTTGTTTCCTCTCAAAGGATGTTCTTAACTTCTGCTGCCCTCTAGACTTTTCGAGCATGTGACTCAATGATGACAGACTGTTTCTCAAGTTTTATTTTTGTGATTCTGTCCTCATTTTTATTGTGACACGCTGTACTTTCAGACCAAGAGGTTCTCAACCTTGCTACAACCTCATACTGTATTAACATCATGTTACACTTTTTTAAGTTCTCACTTTTTAACATTAATCATATAGTTTTTAACACTTTCACTGAAGATGGCTCAAAAATGAGCTGAAACATGTTTGACTAGAATTACTCCATCTAAAGATGGATATGTAAGTATAGGGTACGAGGCAATAAATCCTTTCCTTTGTAAAACCGTCAATACGGAATGATTTTAAAATCTTGTAATTAACTTCTTCCAATAAATTCATTTCTGTCTGTGGATGTACTTTTTAATGGTTGAATAGACCACTTCTAGAATGGAATAAGTGTCCATACAGATTGCACAGAATTGTTGGAGGAGGGTGTGGTTGTTCTGCAGAGTTTTCGTGCTTCCCTCCTGGTCTCATCATATCTGCGTTGTTCTTCATCAAATATACTGACAGCAGCAGGCATGGTCAGGCACCAAATTGTACGGTGTTGAGCAAGCATTTCCCAGGTTTGTGGATTGAGACCTGTGGTCTTCATAGTGCGCATAAGCTGGTCCCTGCAGCACTTCATGGGGGTTCCACGAGGTCTGGTGCCGCAAGAAAGTGCACCATACAGGATTTGGAGTGGAAATCTGGTATCACTCATCCGACAGACATGGACAATCCATCCACGCTGATGACCCATGTAGGACGATTCTATGCTCTTGGCATGTGGATTCTCAAGAACAGCAATGTTGGCAATATGGTCTTCCGTTTTGATCCTAAGTACGGACCGAAGTTTTAGCAGATGGAAACGCTCACGCTTTTAAAAGACACCTCGTAAAGGTCCAAGTGTCACAACCATTCAGCAACGTTGTGATGACAAATAGAGTAGTACACCATGAGTTTCGCCTTCACAGTCAGGTCTTTATTCATGAACACCCAGTCTGATAGTTGTCAAACACTGCACGGGCAGCAAAAGACATAGAAGGAATAAATATGATTAATGAAAAGTTCCAAACAACGGAGAGTAAGCACGTTCAGGATATAGAAAGAAAATGGGTGACATACAGGAATGCTGTACTAGAAGCAGCAAGGCAATGCCTATGATCAAATATGTGTAAAGATGAGAAAAAGCTAACATATTGGTGGAATGATGAAGTGAGAGCAGCTTTCAACGTAAAAAGAAGGTGTATCAGAAAGGGCTCCAAATAAGGATTAATGCAGACAGAGAATTGTATGTAGACGAAACAGACAGAGCAAAACAAATAGTTGTTGAATCCAAGAAGAAGTTGTGGGAAGATTTTGGTAATAACTTGGAAAGGATAGGTCAAGCAGCGGGGAAACCTTTCTGGACAGTAATAAAGAATTTTAGAAAATGGGGGAAAAAGAAAGAAATATTGTTTTAGGTAAATCACGTGAACTCATAATAGATCCCAGGGAATCACTGCACACTGAACACTGAAAATCTGTTCAACGTAAAATGGTATCTTCCTCGTGATGCTGCAAACAACCAAACTCATGGGGAGGAGGACAATGATGTTGGAGAAATTACACTTGATGAAGTGGAAAGGATGATAAATAAACTCCATTGTCATAAAGCAGCAGGAATAGATGAAATTACACCTGAAATGGTGAAGTATAGTGGGGTAGGAAGGAAGGGATGAAATTGCTTCATAATGTAATAAATAAAAATGAATCGCTAAATGTGTTGCTACACGCAAAACTCGGGAACGGTGGACCAATTGGGCTAATTCTTTTTTTCAAATATTCGTCGAAGTCTGAGTAAGGTTTTTATGAAGAGAAAAATTGGAAAAAATGCCAGGAAAAACAGTAAAAGCCCCATTTCTCTTTTTCCATTCAAACTGTTCGTCTCTCTTTCCTTCTCCCACGTTTGCGCTTAGCGCTGTCCTCCTCTAATCCAGCGGGTTTGCCAAATGTCCATAAATCTCAATGTTATCGGTTAAAATGGGTGAATATCGGATTATGTACAAAATTTCAAGCCGCATTTGATGCCGTTAACAGAAAAAAGGTTTACAAAATAATTGAGTGTGAAAATGATAATATAATGGGAATGTTACCTCAAATGCAAAATCTACATTGCATAGAACTTACCATGTCATAACTCCTATTTTATATTCACTATATTTGTAATTTTTCACTGCTGGTAAAGGAACATTTCAGCTCGACGTAGATAAGTTTCTTTTTAAATTTAAATGATAAGAACATGCACTATTTGTGTTTCTTTTCAGTAATGTTCAAAGATTTTTATGTGCAGGCACGAAAAAGTCAGTCCCTGGCCAACTTCTTTGCTATTGAATTTGCAGGGGGGGTCAAAGCGAGACAAATGGTCTTCAGATATAGAAGTTATTTTTAAAACAAACCCCAAGTTCTTATCTCGCTTAGTTCTCAGTTTGTGACAGGAAGAATGTCTCCTTGGGTTTTGGCTTCGCGTGTACGCTCTCCAGACAGTCACACGCAGTGTCGTAGTTAGATACCTTTGTCTACCTTGATTGTTTTTAAATCTTCGCTTCTCAACAAATGAGTTCATCGATTTCTTTGGTTGACTGGTTTATTTATTTTGTGTGTGTCTCCATATACAGTATACTAATTTCAAGACTCATGCCGCCTATAAGACGCGGGCGGAGCAACTTCGGTCAAAGAACTCGAAATGCTGCAAGCCAAACCAATTTTCAGTCTAATCGGACTGCACAAATTTACAAATCAGTGAAGAAAATACGAGGCATTGATATCACTTTAGAACATGTGCTTGATGATATCAAACAAAGTATTATCTCAATTAGGCATGGCCACGCCCAATCGCCTGATGCACAACGCTTTTAATCAAGAGTTACAACGCGAAAAACTGTACAATCTCTGTGCTTTAAGAGAATCAGTTCGAATAAATCTTCCGCTGTTGAACCAACAATAAAAGTATGTATATGATACTCTAATGAAAGTTGAAAATGATGGAACTGGAGGTATTTACTTCTTGGACGCTCCCGGGGTTACAGGAAAAACTTTGATTTTAGTAACAATTCGCTCACACAATGAAATTGCACTCGCACTTGCTTCATCAGGCATTGCAGCTACATTGTTGGAAGGTGGTCGAACAGCCCATTCAGCGCTAAAATTTCCGTTGAATATGCAAAGCAACGAAACTCCGACCTGCAACATATCGAGAATTCTGCAATGGCAAAGGTTTTGCAACAATGTAAATTGACAGTGTGGGATGAATGCACCATGGTACATAAAAAGTCTCTGGAGGCATTAGACCGAACCATGCAAGATCTGTGTAACAATCAAAACCGATTTGGTGGAGCGATGATTTTGTTAGCAGGACATTTTCGTCAAACATTGCCAGTGATTCCATGGTCAACGCCAGCTGATCAACTTAATGCATGTTTAAAGTCATCAGTTTTGTAGAAACACGTCAAGATACTAAATTTAAGCCAAAATATGAGTGTCGAGTTGCAAAATGATCCATCTGGAGAGATAATTTCAAAACAAGTAATTGACACTGGTGTCCGGCTCCATGGCTAAGTAGTTAGCGTGCTGGCCTTTGGTCACAGGGGTTCCGGGTTCAATTCCCGGCAGGGTTGGGAATTTTAACCATCATTAGTTAATTTCCCTGGCACGGGTGTATGTGTCGTCTTCATCATCATTTCATCCTCATCACGACGCGCAGGTCACCTATGGGTGTCAAATCTAAAGACCTGCACCTGGCGAGCCGAACATGTCCTCGGACACTCTCGGCACTAAAAGCCATACGCCATTTCAATTATTTTTTTATTTCATTAACATTGGTAATGGCAAATTCCCTTAAGACTTTCTGACTGGCTGCATTACTTTTCCTGACAATTTTTGTCGGTTTACTGAATCCAAAACCAAACTCATTCAAGAGGTGTCCCCAAAACATTGCTCAAAATCACACAGATCAAATTTGGTTGAGCGAACGAGCTATATTGACTGCCAAAAACATGGATGTAAATGAATTAAATTTCAAAATTCAAAATGAAGTTGCCGGTGAATTGAGGACATCCAAATCAGTTGATTCCGCTACTAACCAAGATGATGTCATCAACTATCCACCCGAATTTTTGAACTCGCTGGATTTGCCAGGATTGCAACCTCACATTCTTCAATTAAATGTCGGATCAGTGGTCATAATGTTGCGAAATATCAACCGACCGCGTCTTCGTAATGGCACACAGCTAGCGGTGAAAACATTACTGATCAACGTGATCGAAGCAACCATTCTAACTGGGAAGAATAAAGGAGAAGATGTTTTGAAACCACACATCCCTTTGATTACGACTGACATACCATTTGAATTTAAACGACTGCAGTTTCCAAAGCGGGTCGCTTTTGCTATGACCATAAATAAATCCCAGGGGCAGTCATTGAGTGTTTGCGGCATTAATCTTGAAAACCCATGTTTCTCGCATGGCCAATTGTATGTTGCCTGTTCCCGTGTTGGAAAACCAACTTTGTTTGTTTACGCGCCAGGGAATCAAACAAAAAATATCGTGTACCTTAAAGCTTTACAATGAAAAATATCTTCATAGTGTTGATTGGAATCAGTGTTTTCTATGATAGTTATTTCCTACGAAGAGAGAGGAGTAAGTTTTGCCACAAGTTTTGCCACGTTATCTTCACGCCATCAACTTATCAAATTACTTGATTTGCAACGGGGGATAATTATGGCTCTGTGAGGTATTTGAAGACCTGCTGAAGAATTCCCATCTACGTTACAGTCAATCAGAGTTATTTCTGGGTAGTGATATGCTGTGAACTATTTGAGCATTTCCTTAATCACAATCAAGATATTAATATTGCAGGTAATGAAAACACGTTTTTCCAGTAGTTTGTTACTAACTTTTAGTAGCAGTAGAAAATTAACTCATTTGATGTTGATGATTCGTCATTTGCATTATACTGATTTTTGCGTGCAGTACGGACTGAATTTAAGTTCGTTCCATTGTCACTTACTTTTGACAGAACGACGTCTGTCGGGTCAGCTATTAATGTAATAAGATTAGCATGGAGTGTTAGTAAGATAACTTTTGACTGGACAAAAGCAGTAATTGCGTCTATCTATAAGCAATGGAACAGAAAGGATTTCAACAACTATCGAGGTATCTCGCTGATCAGTATACCAGTGTTCACTAGCATCTTGGAAGGGAAGGTGCGATCAGTGGTTGAGAGTAACTTGGATGAAAACCAGTGTGGTTTCAGACCACAGAGACGCTGTCAGGATCAGATTTTCAGCATGAAAAATGTTACAAGAGGAATGGACAGTTGTGTTTATGTTTTGTAGATCTAGAGAAGGCATATAAAACAGAGTACTGAGGGCAGAGATGGTTGCCGTACTGGGTGGACTATGTGATTAATGGCAGATTATTAACCCCTTCCACTCGTGTATTGTTCTGAGGTAGACAGCCGTAACCTCGCATTGTAGGTCGTGTGAGGATCGACACAATGTTTCGACGTTCGTTGCTAGGCTACCTGGCATGCCAGGGCTTTTGCACTTCGTTTGGTAAGTGCTGGCCCCGTCCAGAAACCGAAAGAAACCAAACAGGAATGTTTTAGTTTCTCTTTGCTCAGCGAAATTCCTCCGTTTCCTTGAAAATGGAAAGCAGTCGCGGTGAAACATGGCGGCGCACAGTCTGACCGAAGCTGAGATCCTTGCGTCTATTTCGGCTGATTTTGATGATAGTGACCATGAAAGTGATAAAAATTTTGAATCTGGTGATGAAAGTGATATATCCATTAGTGATTCAAGTGACGATATTGATATCAACGTCACAAGAAATCATGGAGGAGGCGATATTATGACTCGTCCCAGTCCCAGTCATACAGTGTTAACTTCAAACATACCATGGAGATCGTGGAAAATGGGTGATGCAGGATTACCCAAATTCCCTTACAGGTTATTCAGTGGACTCATAAATTGTTGCAACAGACCTAAAATAGAACTAGAGTAACTGGCAGCTACTTTTTACTGATCAGTTGCTAACCTCCATTTTCAATCAGACAAACAAATTTGCCAAAATGAAAATACAGCAAAATACTCCACTTCAGAGGAGATCTATCTGATTGTCTTGGAAAGCTGTGACTTTAGAAGAGCTGAATGCATTTATTGGTGTAATTATCAACATGGGGATGAACAGTAAGGCAGAAATGCAGGATTATTTTAGTGAGCTGATGATGCCTACTATTGATAGGCAAAACATGTATTAATTTTATGTTGACAATTTTGATAAGGACAAAGTCCTAATTTTTAAGATTGTATTGTATTGAATATGTGGGTAAACAAAACACAAAAACATACTAGTGTTATTTAATATAAATACTTTCAATACGGATCCAAAAATGATTTTTATCATGTGTAATACATACCACTTAGTCGAGCAGCTCATCTCCTTTATCCCAAGTCTTCCCAGCTCAAATTTTATGATGCTACTCTTCTGTCGGAAATCACCCAGAACAAATTGAGCTGCTTTTCTTTGGATTGTTTCCTGTTCTTGAATCAAGTAATCCTGGTGAGGGTCCTATACACTGGAACCATACTCTAGTTGGAGTTTTACCAGAGACTTATATGCCCTCTCCAGTACATCCTTACTAAAACCCCTAAATACCCTCATAACCATGTGTACAGATCTGTAAACCTTTATTTAAAACCCCATTTATGTGATTACCCCAACAGCGATCTTTCCTTATATTAAACACCTAGGTACTTACAATGATACCCAAAAGAAACTTTCACTCCATGAACGCAGTAATTAAAACTGAGAGAACTTTTCCTATTTGTGTAACTCACAACCTGACTTTTAATCCCCCTTATCATCACACCATTGCCTACTGTCCACCCCACATTATCGGTCATTTTCCAGTTGCTCACAGTCTCATAACTTATTTATTACTCTATACAAAATAACATCATCCGCAAAAAGCTGTATCTCTGATTCCAATTCTTTACTCGTATAATTTATATATACGAAAACATAAAGATCCAATAATCAACGGCTTACTTCTAAAACCTCGTATCTTCCAATGCCCTTCCTACCCATTATGTCCCTTATGGGGACTGATGACTGAAATTTTCAACTTCTACTATTTTGCAGATACCAGCATGAAATTTTGTGAGCACATTCATGAAGTAAATATTACCTATTATACCAAGTTTCAAAGCAGTGAGTTGATTCAATCCTCTTCAATTATAATTTTTTTCATATTTAGTTATGAGTTATTGAAAAAGTTCCCTGAGACCCAATTTTGGTTTCTATGGTGTTTACATACATATTCACAGTCAAAGATTTTCCAAATGTTCAATACTATAAAAAATGTGAAATAATTGAAACGTCACATTTTTATCGTCGTTTTTAGGTACCAGTTTTGGCAATTTTATTTGCCATCATCAGCCTAGGCTGAAGTAACAAGGACATTCAGCTAGTTACATTAGAATATTTATAATATATGTATGTACAAACACAAACCTTCTAAAATAAGCTTGTTATTTACAATTGCGTTATATAATATATTTATCATATTTATCATACATTTATGATATAACACAATTGTAAATAACACGCTTATTTTAGAAGGTTTGTGTTTGTACATACATATATTATAAATATTCTAATGTAACTAGCTGAATGTCCTTGTTACTTCATTTTAGGCTGATGATGGTAAATAAAATTGCCGAAACCCGTACCTAAAAATGACAATATTAATGTGACGTTTTAATTATTTCACATTTTTTATAGTATTGAACAGGTGGAAAATCCTATCCTTATCTTTGACGGTAAATCTCGTTTCAATACAGACCAATAATGAAATTTTTGACGTTAAATACATACATATACCGGGTGAGTCAGCCGTGTGACATTTCTGCTTTTAGGCACACCAACGAACTTCGGTGGGGTGATGGTCGATTTTCCTTTGCTGTTACCGAGCTACAGTTGCCTGTAAAGCAATCACTGTGTCATCATTGCATGACCTTTGCAAAAACATGCAAGCGACAAGTATTTACACAATACATCAAACTCTCATACGGTTATGCAAAATGTATATGCCAATTATAAGCTTTCGATTGGTTATGAAATTATCGCTAAAAGCGATGGCATACTGATAGAAAACATGTGTGTTTGTGAAGCAGGACGTAGTTTAACACCAAGTAAGCTTTCTGATAAATTTGAGGCAACAGGCACCGTTGTGTAGTGGACTAAACACACATATGTTGACGCATGTTACATTGGTAGGTGCGTTCAAATCCCATGAGCGATAAATATTTTTATATACATTTTAAACTTTGAGCATCAAATAAGAGGCCATTCATGCCACATTTGACCAATGGCATACATGTTGAATGTGTAGTGACCTGACACTTGGTGTAGCCTAGCAGTCCTGGTCATTTCTTCCCTATGTATTCAACAGATGAGTACTGTATGTTAACATACTCCTCACCTACAATGAAGACCGGGTGAGTTGGCCATGCGGATGTGAGCTTGCATCTGGGAGATAGTGGATTTGAACCCCACTGTCGACAACCCAAAAGATGGTTTTCCGTGGTTTCCCATTTTCACACCAGGCAAATGCTGGGGCTGTACCTTAATTAAGGCCATGGCCTCTTCCTTTCCATTCCTAGGCCTTTCCTATCCCATCGTTGCCATAAGACCTATCTGTGTTGGTGTGACATAAAAACAAATAGCACCTACGATGAAGCAAGACACAATGCACAAGAAGCACAGCGCCTGTACCATGAAAGATTCCCACAGACAACCAAACACAAATATGTTTGGGAGGAAGCGATGTTTGCGTATAACTTCCGTCACATTCCTGAACAGGTCCTGTGAGAGAGGCACCAGTTACGTCCGGTGAAACTGCTGATATGGTTTTGGACACTTTCCAGGAGAATCCTCACACGAGTACCCGGGCAGCAGCACAACAGGACAACATCAGCCAGTCATCTGCTGTAAGGATATTGCATTCCAGTTTTTTTCATCCGTATCACCTGCAACTACATCAAGAACTCCACAGACGATTTTGAAACTTGTGTTGATTTCTGTGCGTGGATACTGACGCAAGTGGCAAATGATCCAGCGTTTGTATCTCAAATTTTATTTTCGGGCGAAGCACGATTTCATAATAATGGCCCTGTGAATCGTCATAATATGCACTACAGGAGTGTTAAAAATCCTCACTGGGTAAGGCAGGCTGCATTTCAGGCATGATGGAGAGTCTGGTGTGGTATACTGGGTGATCACCTAATTGGACCATATTTCTTTGAGAATTATTTGACAGGACGCTGGTACCTACAGTTTCTTCAAGACCAACTACCATTGCTCCTAGAGGATGTGCCCCTGGGTGAGCGTGTAACCATGTAGTATGAACACGACAGAGCTCCCCCTCACATGTCAGCCGATGTTCGCGAACGTTACACATCCCGGTCGATGTATAGGAAGGGGAGGACCTGTCAACTGGCCTGCTAGATCGCCCGATTTGACACCACTGGACTTCATCCTATGGGGCTATTTGAAGGATGTAGTGTACGCTTTTTACATACCATACGAAAGTTTGACGCATTGTGTAAATGCCTGTCGCATACGGTACATGTTTTTGCAACCGTAATGGTGCAGTCAGTGATTAAAGGCAATTGGTGCTTGGTACACGGCAAAGGAGAATAGATCATAACAATACCAGTGACATTCGGTAGAATGCCTAACAGCATGAAACGTCAGGTGCGGCTGAATTACCCGGTATAAAAAAACTTAAAAAATGTATTTCTCCTCAAATATGTATCCAAATAGAAATTTTTGAATTTCTGGTTTGCTGATTTTTATAGAAAAATAATATACTGTCATAATCAAATGCACGTAACGTTGCATCCAATCAACAACTAAAATTATTTGTAAATATATTTTGTTTGTTGAAGGTATTACGATAACTCCAGAAAGTTTCATATTAATAGGACAAGAACTGCAGCACATGGAACTTTTCACAGGAAGCAAAGCAATGAAGAAATGAAAGGTTGGAAAAAGGCATCTGAATTTTTGAATGCATGTGTTATATTTTTAAAAGATTATGAGGTAAACAGTGGAACGTCAGAAAGTGCCGACACCAAACCACTGTCATTTGTCAAACTTTGGAGCCAAATTCTAACGGAAACAGCAAAATACTGCCAAAATTTGCGATAAAGTGCCATCAGTGTGAGCAGGGCGTGACAAAGACACCCACACGGCAGTCCATTAAAATGTCTGTACAGCCTTTAACCTTTTAAGTGCTGAGTTAAAAGTTGGCTGTTTGGTACCTCGGTGCTGAGTTTTTTTTCATTCGTATGTAATTTTTTTTGTAGAAACCTCAATTTTTAACTTATCAGTGGGGTGATTAGCTTAAAATGTTTACAAATGTTGGTTGTTTATAAATCTAATGCAAAAGGAAAATCCTACACTTAGGTTCAATATTATTTTGAGAGAAACCAACATTACGCTTACGTGCCTATGCGTGCATTATCTTTATACAAAGTAAAGAGCCCAAAATAATATTATTTCCCGAAATCTGTAGGCAACTAACACGTATAACTTCTTACAAGTATATAAGTTGATATTTTAGAAAACTTTCCAATACTGGAATGTGGTGATAGTTAAATGTTTTCTACCGGTTTTTGGTGGTGCCGATTTGTTCACCTATCTGCACCAACACCACTGGCACAAAAGTTTCTAAAAAATCAATGATTTTCAGATTGACATCAAACACTACTTGGCCCTCAGAGGCTGTCACAATTATTTGAAACTCTGGTGAAGAAAGGTAATCCGTCCGCCACGAAAATAGTGATAAAACAGCTTTTGTACTCACCGTGATTTTCTTCTTTCGTTTAGAAGGAGGCTCTGTTTCTTTCTCACATACAATATTTTTGGCACTCTATCACTCTCACTTTCATAATCGCTTAACAATTCATTAGAATGATCATCTCCATCATCACTTTCCGCTGTGGATAATAACTGAAAGATTCTGTGATCCGAAATAACATCGCTGCAAGAGAAACTAGACTGTTGTTCTGCCATGTTTGTTTACAACACAGCTGAACTAAATAGACGTCTACAAAGAGCTCCATAAGTTACTTCCCGAAGCTATAATCTCTGATGAATTAGTTCTATCTAACGCCCAACAGATGGCAGAACATGTCAGAGATCAAATTCGCAGGAACCAGGAAGCTAAAAAAAATTAAAATTCTTCTGCACCGTCTACAGACGGGCGTAGCAGTGGTGGACCGGCCACGTCAGCCTGTCTATAGGCGAGCGTAGCACTCATCGGGTTAAAAATGGCAGAAGTCTAAATATTCTGCCATCTTCTGATAACAGAAGGATTGGTGTTATTTTCTTAAACAAGAATTCCGATATTTTTTTCTTTACGCCTTACAGCCACATAATGATATGCAGACCATTAGAACAATTTTCGTTGTGTCGGGTGTGTGACAAGCCTTAAGGAATATAATGGGTAGGAAGAGCACTGGGACATACGAGGTTTTAAAAGTAAGCCATCGTAATACTGCTTGGGGAATTCCCCCTTTAATCAATACAGGGTCAGATAAAGCTTTGCCTACTCTAATTCTGAGTTCTATTTTCGAGAAATATAGCCACCCATTCAGTCACTCTTTTGTCTAGTCCAATAGGGAACATGCATGATCCGGGGTTTTAATTAAAAATATGCTAATATGATTCAAAATTTCAGGCAGAATTCAAAAATGTGATCAGAATGTACAAAAAATAACTCCAAACATGATAAAACTCTAAATCAATGTATGAAACTGTCACGTGACGCAAGTACGCGATCTCATTGGTCTGACGTCATTGTACAGGTTGACTGAATTAGCAGACGAAATAACACAGTGTGCTGTGAGAAGCAGGATACACTTCGCGTATTTCTACTTTACGTTAGTGTCTGTTATGGTTAAATTCGAGGTCTATACATTGGATAATAATCTGAGTGGTATATTTTAGACTTAAAATGAATCCTGCGCAGACAGTGAGGCAGAAAACTTATAAACAGTGTACAGTTCCGATGTGCAATAGCACATCGCATACCATACCAAACAAATTGTTTATAAATGTTCCAAAGACGCTAACACTAGGGAGAAATGGATTTTGGCAAGCCGGAGAAATGGATTTTGGCAAGCCGGAGAAATGCTGTGATATATCGGAAAAGTCTACAGTTTATTTTTTTTAAAGATTTTAACGTACGATGAATTTGTTTGAATTTTCAATCACTTTTCCATGTCAGCTGTTCTAGTGGTAAAACTTTAAATTTTAATGTATGATGCTTTATTTAAATGCTTCAATTACATCTCGGAATATGAAAGTAATAAACAGTGCATTAATTAATGCTGATTATTAAAGTATTCTCCAAACCTAAGCTATGTTTTGGGTGATCCATGTCAAGATAATAAATCAAAGGGGTTATGAACCATTTTGACAGCTCTAATTCTACCAATTTATCTTGGCATGCGACAGTTATGTATGTCTTTATTGAAGAGCTTAATTGGTAAAGAAATGTAGGCTATATCTAAATACTCTATAATGTAACAAAGAATAGGCATGTACATCATCAAAGGAAACAACGTGAATTTAACAAATGTATAACTCTACACAAAACCAATGCTTGTCTGTTGGGGGTTTATCAAAGTTAACAATGCTCAATTATAATAATTATCATAATATTAATGAAATAAATAACATAATTGCACACAGGTGAAAATAGTGATGTAGGTGTTTAAAATATTATCCAACTTAGCCTAAGTTTTAGGTTATACAAGCCAAGTCAATAAACCGAAGGGTAAAAATACCGCGCGAGTTGGCCGTGCAGTTAGGAGCGCGCAGCTGTGAGCTCGCATCCGGGAGATAGTGGGTTTTGAACCCCACTGCCAGCAGCCCTAAAGATGGTTTTCCGTGGTTTCCCATTTTCACACCAGGCAAATGCTGAGGCTGTACCTAAGGCCACGGCGCTTCGTTCCCATTCCTAGGCCTTTCCTGTCCCATCGTCGCCATAAGACCTATATGTGACGGAGTGACGCAAAGCAAAAAAAAAAAAAGTCACAGCACCCAAAGACATTCCTGTATTGAACGACTAAAATGTCACCAGGACACTTTTCTTGCCCGATATGCTCAGCTTGTTAAAAGCCAAATGTAATTAATGTTATTGGCTTTACGCCCTGCTAACTACTTCTACGATTTTCGGAGACGCCGATGTGCAGGAATTTAGTCCTGCAGGAGTTCTTTTACGTGCCAGTAAATCTACCGACACGAGGCAGACGTATCTGAGCACCTTCAACTACCACCGGACTGAACCAGGATCGAACCTGCCACTCAGCCCGACTTGTGAAAACTAGATGAAATCATATTTAACTTTTTCCCTAAACAAAGATATTTAATGTTTCTCTTTCATGGAAGTGGGTAGGCCAGTTGTCCCAACCATAAATATATATATTTTTTTTGGGAATGATAGATTATAGCCCTATAGTACTATGATCTTTCTTTCTTTCTTAATCAGTTTATCCTTCAGGATTGGTTTTCTCTCGGACTCAGCGAGGGATTTCACCTGTACCACTTCAAGGGCAGTGTCCTGGAACGTGAGACTTTGGGTATGGTGATACAACTGGTGAGGAGGGCCATTACCTCACCCAAGCGGCCTCACCTGCTATGCTCAACAGGGGCCTTGTTGGAGGATGGGAGGATCGGAAGGGATAGACAAGGAAGAGGGAAGGAAACGGCCGTGGCCTTAGGTGCCTGGAGAAGTGGGAAAATACGAAAAACCACTTCGAGGATGGCTGAGGTGGGATTCGAAACCCTTCTACTCAGTTGACCTCCCGAGGCCGAGTAGACCCCGTTCCAGCCCTTATACTATTTGTTTACAACTTTCATGGCAGAGTCGGGAATCGAAACCGGGCCTCCGGGAGTGGCACACATTAACCACTACACCACAGAAGCGGACTAGTACTATAATGCTACCTCTAAGTTTATGTTAGTGCTGAAATCCGATTTCTTACTTTACTAATGCTGAAAGCCCGAAAATGTAATGTTATTCTTTAATAAAGGAATCAGTCTAGAAGGAAATGTTGAAAGTGATGTGATATCTATCCAGGTTCGTTGTTATCCTAATATTATGGGTTACAGTACATTGCACGTATATAAAAGACGCCACTTACAAACTTGCTTGTTATCCGCGAATTTCTGCGGCCACACAAGTCACATTTTTCAAGAATGATGACATCTACACATGGTTGATTGTCTGACTGTGCTGTTTTGAAACTTTCTTCTGTCATTTCGAAGTTATTCACGATCATGAATAATAAACAATCGGCTTTTAGCAACGGCTGGTAGAGCTGCATGCGGTACTGGATCGTGACGTCACAGCGCGCCGCTTACGTCAGAGGCCGTTTCACTCGCCTTGCGTAAAGGCACTTTTAAATATTTTTTTAATGGTAGAAAACAAGGCAACTTACCACAATGTAATACGTTTACGTACTATTTCATTGGTGTACTTTTCAAAAAAAAATATTTTTGAAAATGATGCATGTTCCCAATTGCACTCGTTTTTGCCAGTAGTCTCCCATGATCTACCCTATCACCTGCCTTAGATAGGTCAATAGCGCACAGTCCATTTGACCTTGTGAATCCAAGATATCTGCTATATCTTGCTGGAATCCTACAAGTTGAGCTTCGGTGGAATAACCATTCCTAAACCTGAACTGCCTTCTATCGAATTAGTTATTAATTTCGCAAATATGTCTAATATAATCAGAAAGAATGCTTTCGCAAAGCTTACATGGAAGATCATTCATTATTTGTAACAAGAATCGCCCCAGG
Source organism: Anabrus simplex (assembly GCF_040414725.1). NCBI lineage: Eukaryota > Metazoa > Arthropoda > Insecta > Orthoptera > Tettigoniidae > Anabrus > Anabrus simplex. The sequence continues at coordinate 163,247,049 of NC_090271.1, forward strand.
AAGATATTTCACTCAGCTAGTTTTATCTTTTGAAATATGCACCGGTGACTTGCTTGCAATGCTGAGCGGTTCTTCTCAGCCTACAAGAGAATTTTATCGGATCAGCACCAAAACATCACAATGGAAAACAAGGAGTTCTTGATGACAAACTGCACATCACAATAAAAAAAATTCTACTATTTGTGTTACGTAAGAGGGGATCACAATGGAAAACAAGGAGTTCTTGATGACAAACTACACATCACAATAAAAAAAATTATTCTACTATTTGTGTTACGTAAGAGGGGTTAAAAGACAAATTCTGTATTAACTTTATTTAATAACATTTATTTGTGTCATTTTCAGGGCATGAGGGCAACAGGAAATTAGCTACACACATTGTGTAATATACTCCACGATTTACAGTATATAACATTTCTTTTCAAAATTAGAAGTATTTCGATTATGCATTTAATTTGATTATTTAATACTGTCAAAATTAGGAAACAGTAAATTACAACTATCTTATGCAACAACGATGATTTGGTCATAAAATATGGAAGTATTTAAAACAATTTTACTGACTCATATCATGACCACAAGTCATAATAAAAGGAATATACAATCATCTGTTTAAATTAATGGATGAATAATATTGCATATTTTATTAATATTATATATTTAACTACATATTTCATTGATATGTACTACATTTTTATTTCACCATCAAATAGTAAAAGCAAGCATGAGATTACAATACTCACACATGAGTTATGCGACTGAAATGAGAGATAATAGATGCATCGCCCATTTTAGAAGTAGACCACAAAGTGAGTCACTTACTGTAATGAGCAACGAATTCATAATCAAATAGATTTTCAAGCTCAATGAGAAATTAAGGAAATAAACACTCTCTCACACCCTCACTCAATTTTATGTTTTATATTTCTCCCTTTATTTTGATATATGTATTACTAAAACCGTATTCTTCTGGTGTAAATAATTCAGCTCCCTTCCTGAAATTTGAAATTATTTGTTGGAATGAAGTGAAACCACGCTGTAATAATACACACAAGTACATATATTACCTGTACATATGCTGTAAGTCAATAAGAATACACAACGGCTAAGTATGCAAACCGCACCAAAGTCGTGACGTGACAAGTTTAGGTTCCGTTGATACTGGTAATGGAATTTACTTTTAGTTCAACTGAACTGATCTTTACAAAGGAGGTAACATTGCTTTCCTTTTTGGAGGAGTTCTTGCAGGTTTTTGTTGCTTCTTATACTGTACACCCTAATTGAATTCTATACTTAAGAATTCGACAAAATAAGACCATATTAATAAAATGCTGTGTTCGTCATTTAACATCAGCTACATTATTAAATGCATTATTCAAACATGCCACAATTCTACTTATCTCATATTACCCGAAAAGATTTACAATCCTAAAGGAAAAGAAAATAAGCTTTACTTATACCCACAAATGTAACACTAGTAATTTTCGCAATACAGCAGTGGCAGTACGTATAATCTTCCCAGTCACCAAAAAAAATCATGACTACATAGTGCCCAACCTGCAAGATTAACAGTAAATGTAAAGCATCATATCAGCAGGTAGGGTTCCTAAACTCCAAGGTTAGAGACAAAGAATTGAACTCAACAGTTAGAAAATTACTATCTTCAGTATTAACAGGGGATAAAGAGTACGGTTGTACCCTTAGTGTATGCGCTCACATGGCAGGGACAAAACGTGAGTACATGTGGCAACGAGGTTGGCCAAAACATTTTTCTTTTTAATATTAATAAACCTTGCACAATACCACAGCTAGAGTAAAGTTTAGAGGACAACTCTCGGAGAGTTTCGCCATTAAAACAGGGGTGAGACAAGGAGATGGCATCTCATGCATATTATGTGATTGCGTTCTGGAAAAGGTCATTACAGAGTGGATGAGATTCCTTCCAGAGAACACTGGATTACGGATGGGGATTAAAGCCGACAACCTAAGGATACAATGCCTAGCCTTTGCAGACGATCTGACTTTCTTGGCAAATGACATACAGGAGGCTACTACTCAGCTCCAAACACTGCACTCAATAGCGGCTAAAACGGGTGTTTCGATCAACCGAGTTTGTTACTAACATTAAAGATGCCCCCGGAATGATGAGAGTCAGGGATAATACCTACATCAAGAGAGTCAAAAGTGTAAAGTACCTTGGCTGCTTACAAGGGCAAAGCTACTGGATTCGTGTGGATGAAGCAAGTGGAGAAGGACCTTTCGGAACTCCATTTAAATCAAAATGACATAGCTGATCGGAGTAACTATCATACAACTCTTAAAACGAAATCCTTTGTAACTTCCCTCACAGAAGTTACCCACAGACCAAAAGACGAGACCAGGAAATGGTCTGAGGAACGTGTAAGATTGAATTTAGCCAGAAAATTAAGGACTACTGGGCCATCAGAAAAGCTCGAGGTACCAACAAGAAAACAGCTGCCAAACCAACCGCTAAGAACACCAATTGTGGCAAACAACGACGATGACATCAAGAAACAGCTAAAACACAAGCACCGTGGTCCATGGATGGCCCTAATGAAATAAGAAGAAAACCCTTAATTATCAAATGAAATACTCTGTTCACTATTGCATGATATCAGCTTCATATCTGTACTGACAGTATCAATTATACAAGTATGTAGGTTTTAATTCAGTCCTTCTATTCAATCGAATGCTACCACTTCTATGAAGGTGTCAAATTTTCATTACTGACCTTTGGTATGGGCTATCTTCAGTGACAGTGACTTTTGAAAGTAGAAATGTTACAATCAATGATATGCTTTACAAAAGCATTAAGACATAGTACATTAAATTTTACAGATAAATCTTAAATATTAAAAATACATTTTCATAGCTCAAGGCTATCATGATTAAAAGTTTATACATAGTGTTGTCTAAGTCTATTTATATCTAGAAACAAATCTACAGTTCAGTTAAAATTATTTTAGAATAACACATTTGCTCGCATATTACTCACACTTTTTTGACAAAAGATAAGTGTGAACATTTTCGGTGTGATATATGCGGGGATTTGTGTGCAAAAGATCGTATTCACATAAAAAACCATAAAATTTGCATTAGGCTACTGAAACAAGACAACTGACTCATTCTGGTCACCATACAATACTGCATCATCCTGACTTCCAACCAACACATTTGCGATGACCGTCTTCAAGAAACTCTTCACAATAACGTCTGTCGGCACCATAACCCACTCCCACGTAACCTAATCACGCACAAGTTCAACTGACGGCCTCTTTATTTTGCCTGCTGGCGTCAGCTCATGCTTCCCTTCTGCCATCCATTCGGCGTACAATTTACATATGTTGTCCTTGAAGGGCTAGTTGATGGAAACATCTAAGGACTGTAGACAATGTGCAAGTCCACCAGGAATTACAAGATCAGTTTTCATTTCCTGAAGACACTTCTTCCACCAAGTGTCCATGGAAACTGTCCCACATTAGCATTGCTGGGGGTCAAAGCATTGCCCCTGGCCGTGCTCCCCACATCATACAGACCCAGTCCTGGACAAGAGCTGGATCCATCCATCCTTTCTCTTGAACCCATACATGAATTCCTTTGGGAAACTTCGCTTTAGCGTGCGGTGGCAATTTTCTTCTGTCTGCGGTTATGGCTAGCATAACAGTGCAATGCTGTTTTTCACACCCAGTTGTAGGTACAAGCACGCTAGATTCTCCCTTCTTATTCATAGTGGTGTTGCATGGCATGACGAAGTTTATCGGGTTTTGATCCGCATTGCCAATTTGAGATAAAGAGGTAAATGCTTTTCCTCCAGATTACTATCACATGGCGATGAAATTCTATGATTTTGAGGCAGAAATCACTTGGCGTTCTCTGGCAGAGAGATGTTTGTATTCGCAGACACAATCCCTGAATCTGCAGATCCAACCCTGGCTCACTTTTAGATCCAAACAGCTGATTCCTCCTTTAATCGCTAGTTCGAGCGCTTTGAAATGTAGCATCTTGTGTGAGATACTACAATCATCATTTTGCAACTCTGTAACATAATGAAGCAACTCATCTTCCAGCTCAGGAAACTTGCCAGTTTTAGGCCCTCCAAATAATTCATGTGTTCAGTTGATGGTTTCTAGCGCAGCTTTCTGTTTACGCCAGTAGTGAATATTAAACTCGGTCACACTGAATTCTCGACCGGCAGCTCTGTTATGATGTTCTGCAGCATATTTTATCACTGAGTTTAAACCCAGCCATATAACTCACACATTTCTCCATAGCTTAAAGATTGACCTACACAATAAAACTAAACAGAGAAACAAGAATGAAAATTGAAGACAGAATGCTGGTACTTGTCGACAATACAACAGATGGACGATACCTAATACCGTGATCACTTGTCTGCCTGGACAGGAAAACACTCCCAATTCACATTATCAGCTCTGCTGGACAGGTAGCGATAAGCATACTGACAGACGGAAGAGTGAGAGGGATGGCTGAGTATGACTGACTGGCCAGGAATGCGACCTTGGGGCGAGGGTTTGCGAGTTAGGTACAGTAAAGTCCATTATAGCGCGAATTCATAATGGTGAAAAATTTACTTGCTATAGTGGATTGTCGTTATATCAGACTTTTGCAAAATTCGGGGGGAAAACCCACAGACATTAAAAAGGAAGGGAATGGCAATCAGTTTGTTCAAAACTTGCGTTTTCGCAGATTTCCATACTGTGGCTTACTAAGTTATTATTCTAATTCCGAGACGTTATATCATATTTTTTGTAAAAGTAGGGGAAAAACCCACATACATCAAAATAGGTATGGAATGGCAATTCGTTTATTCAAAACTTGCATTTTTGCAGATTTCCATACAATGGCTTACTCATATTTTTAATTCCAAGACAACGTTAACGTGAATGTTTAATTTCGTTCAGAAAAATTTGAGTAGTATCACTCCAGTGGCTTCTGTGGCAAACGTTTCAGTTTCCTTACTCAGTCACCTAACTTAACTTCATATGTATCATGAAAACATATTTCAAGCACCAATAGAGTAATGATAACCGTTTCACTATAAATTATTTGGGAATAGCCTATCCGAGATTTAACCAGACGCGAGAAAATACAGTGAAACTTCAAGTGCGTTCCTCGATAAGACGATTTCTCTCTTAGAACGTAAATTTGAAGTCCCGATTCACATAGTATTAAATCTATTTAGGCTTAAATATATCTCACCAGTCAAAAATTTTCATTATTACCGTTCAGTGCGATCACATTTTTCCAAGCCCTGAAATTGTTCTTTGCCGTCCCTTGTGAAAGGAATGTGATTTCCAACACAGATAAGAGCCCTCACCACAGGAGCCAGGTCAGAGAAAGTTACGCGAAAACTGGAAACGGCCTTTAATTCCGGAAATTTAGAGAGTAGATTTTAGCTTTGGGAAGCAAGCCATTAGTCTCAGGAAAGTTGATATTGCGGAATAATCCAGTAAGCCTGTTTTGTGTTTGTATTTCACATTCTATTCTGAAGTTAGGAATTTATTATGCGTTGAGTCAAACAGTGAAGGGTAGGGAATAATTGTTGTGTGATAGACAACATAAGGATCAGAAACATAATTGTGTGCAGATAACTAGCGTGGAGCATATTTGTCATGTGGTATCCCTGTTATAGAAACTGAAAAAGTCGTGAAATCGCTTACTAATGAAGACGAAATCCAGGAAGTAGACAGGCATCTGCATCTTTCAACTGTGGCGCGTATGTTGAAACTCGCACCTTCAAGCTTCGACTTAAGTCGATCAAACTGTTGCGCATTCAAGATGATGGTCAAAATCCTTTCTCTCGCACATGGCTGAGTTTAACCTCCAAATTCACGGTCGAAGAGTGTGACCAAAAAACAATGTTCAACCTTGTGCTCCAAAATATAAGGCTTCAGCTGACATTTGTTTTAGAAAGTGTGTGTGATCTGCAATAACACGCTGATACTTTTATGGAGCCCCACTGCAAACATTTTTATGTTTGTTGCCAGGTGTTTTACACACCTTTTAATACACCATTATTATTTAATAAGCCTCAGTGGAAAATGTTTTCACATTTGTTCTCTAGTCTTTTTCACACCTTTTAATACTCTCATCGCATCTTTAGAAATGGTAGATAGCCTACATCTTTCACTGTACCTGTGCATACCCGGCGTAACATGCACGTATGTCGGGAAAAAAAAACCATATCAAATGTTTACATATTCATGTTGTATAGTTCTTATTGGTGTATTGAATAGTATATTTTCTTGCTGAACACATTATCTTTCCTTGTCCCCTGCAGAAATGCCTAACGAGGTGTTACTGAATATACTAACCTCCGAAATCAGTCATCCACTCTGCGCCGTATTTTGAGGTGTACCACATTCTCTCTTAATTTCAGTACACAGTTAAGCGATCGTTTATTTCAGCCTTTATTTCTAACAAGTTAACTATTGTTTTCGGCCACGTTACTTACGCATTTATTACGGAAACATGTTTTCATTCATTTCGAATTGTGCTTATAGAATACCCGTCAACGAGTATTACTAATTCACTCTGATATCGCCTTCGAGTTTGAATGTCGACGAGTGTGTTCGCTAGCGCACATAGCGAAAAATCTATATGAAGATGATCTATAACATTCAATATAATCGCTGGAGTGCATAAATAGTGTTAATAGAAAAAATTATGCACGCATAATTGCTCATATTAACTGATGCATCAGTAACAGGGTTCTCGCTGTAACCAAAGGATACACACTTTATTATTTACATTTTATGGCCTTCAATGGACCACTCTAGCCAACTTCAATTTTTCATTTTCCTGTCAGCCCAGTACTTCTCCATTCTCTCTGATCTTATCCTTCTTTCTTCATCGGAAATCACCCTTCCTATTGTCTGTTGATTCTGGTTTGCTTGTCTGCGAGTTTACTGATTTTGTCAGTTTTGTTTCTTAGGTCTTCCACTGTAATACACAATTTAATATAAAAATTTTCAAGGGACAGAAAAAGCTGGCGTTATAACAGAGTTCTCGCTATATGTCGCACTCGCTATAGCAGACTTCTACTGTATTTTTGTTACAACAGCTAGCCTCAACCATTCTGCTGGTAGAAAGAAATGCAGCTTCTTCTTGTACTATCACGTACAAAGTACGGTAACAGCAATTGGCACAGTCCCAATATTTAATGTCGGCACGTCCACAGAATACCCCAACTTTATTTCGTGTATGTACCATATGTCTTTATGACGTCAGAAATTAATGCGATCTGTGTGCAAGTATTTTTTCCCTGTACGGTAAAACCTCCTATAAAGGACACCTTCAGGACCAAAAAAATGTCTGTTATGAAGGGGTGTCCGCCTGCGAGAGGTTATGAAACCGGAACCATTAAACATAAGTTGGAACACAATAACCCATGTATTGTATGTGTTAACAATTCTCGCAAATGTGCCTTAAATTGTATACTGTATACAGTATTGTACAATATACTGCACTGTACTCACATGAAAAAGTTGTAGATGGCTGCTGCAGCTGCGATGCACTGTATTAAACAGACAAAAACACTTCTATGGAAACCTCTATTGAGCACACTGTACACTATTACCGTTCACCATGTTAAAATTAAGAAGAACGTACGAGTTTTTGAAACTTCAAATCAGTATGTAGATGTAGCAATATCTAGCACAGTACAGTAAAACATTAGTACTTGAAAAAAATCCTTAATGTTCGTTTGTTTTGTCCATTTTGGTTTAGCAATGATGTTTTCACTATGTGCAATTAAATCCTGGGTCAAATTTACACCTTTTTCATCGTTTTGTTTATAATAAAATTCTTTCAGTCGCTTAACAAAACCGAGAGCCTCACTGTACGAGGTTATTGGCAGCACATTCATTTCCGTATTTTCTTCAGTCATCATTAGCATCACCTTCACTCCTACTTTTGCCAGAATTATTTTTGTACTTCTTCCCTTGGACTGACTGAAGAATCGTTTTTGTGTCTCCACTCTCACACTCTGTTGGAATATCTGAATCAATTTCGATATAGGTGTTCACTTGTACACTGTAACCTGCTGCATGAATCAACTCTTGTGTTGTTTCTATGCTGTCAGGAAGGGTATCCGATTCTATTTCGGGATGTCCACCACTAGCGGGAAACCCAGCTTTCAGAAAGCAGTTATGAATTGTTGAGGCCGTGACGTTTTTCCATGCATTGGTTATCCATGAAATTGCTTGGAGAACATTCAGCCCCTTTGTCAGTGTTTGAAGGGTTACTTCATTCCCATTAAGTTCTGATACTGTGTGCTTCATCACTAACTGTCTGTACATAACCTTGCAGTTCTGGATCACTCCTTGGTCAAGCGGCTGAGAAACTGGTGTTACATATGGTGGAGAAAGACGATCTTCACATTTTGCAACTTAATTGTATCCGGATGCGATGCTGCATTATCAAGGAATAATAACACTTTTCGCTCCTGGCGTATCATTTTTCTGTCCAATTGTCCTAGCCACCCTGTCATTATTTCTGTGGTCATCCATGCTTTCCATTCAATGCCAAATTTCGTAACGTCCATATTTTTAAAACACCTTTGTTTTGCACCTTTTCCTATCACAAGGGGCTGCTCCCATTCTCCACTCATACTTGCACATAACAAGATCGTAAGACGTTCTTTCGCAACTTATCCACCAGTACAACGATTTCCTTCGGGTAAAGCACGGAAAAATAATCCATTTTCATCGGCATTCAAAATATTTTCCAGAGCATACCCATCTATGTTTGAAGGTATTTTTTCTTGCCAGGTGTCAACAAATCTCCATATTAACACTGGATGATTCTCCGCAAATCACTCTGAAGTTGATACCATGTCGCTTTCTGAATCTTTCTAGCCAGCCATTCGAGGCTTTGAAATCTCCAATTCCTAATTCTGTCGCGAATTCTAACGCTTTTGCTTGTATCATTGGTCCTGACACAGGGACATTCTGATTTCTTATTTTAGCAAGCCACTCTAGCGTTGCCTTGTCAATGAGAGCTCCACTACCAGGGGGGTGCACTCAGCCATGCGCAGAAGGTGTTGCATTTTCCTCGCTTAGCGCATGACGTCACGGTGGAACAGCTAGCCATGCGGGACCAGGGTAGATCGAAGCAAATTCTTCAGTTATCACATGTATCGGATGTATTTGTTTACCTTTAAAGTGCGTGAGTGTTTAAAAGAGTGCCAGAGGACCTAGTTTCTTTTTTCGTTTGTGCTGTTCAAATACATGGAATCTTTCGGCGTTAAGTACATTCTCCCCCAACTTGGCAGGTTCGATCCTGGCTCAGTCCGGTGATATTTGAAGGTGCTCAAATACGTCAGCCACGTGTCGGTAGATTTACTGGCACGTAAAAGAACTCCTGCGGGACAAAATTCCGGCACCTCGACGTCTCCGAAAACCGTAAAAGAGTAGTTAGTGGGACGTAAAACAAATAACATTAATTATTATTAAATACATTCTCACAGCAAGTTTGAATCAAGATTGCCTGGAAAATTTATTTTCGCGCCTAAGAGGTCTTGGGCATTTTTACGATCATCCATCTCCACCTGATGTGAAAAATAGCATCAGACTGTTGTTGTTAGGAGCCAATTCCAGCGATATTCCTCATTCCAATGAGTCACCTGTAGCTCCTGCCGAAGGAGGAGAATTTGTTACATCGGCTATGTTTGGCAACATCCTCCCGGATATGACAAGCTCTGGCGATGACTGAGGGTGACAAGGACATGAATGACGTTGAATTGCCAGCTGTTGATAGTGATGATCTATCCGTACAGGAAAATACTGACTGTAGTGTGGAGGGATTAAAATACGTTGCAGGGTTCATCCCATATCGCTGCCGAAAATTTGACAGGTCCCTGGGCACGCCTACAGGAGAGTTGTTGATACCACCTGATGAACCGAGTCTGGGGTGGGTACACGTGCTGTTTCGGGAAGGTTTGCTCGTCCCCTCCGATAGTTTTATGGAAATTATCACTAAATTCGAACTGATATTTGCTGAAATTCACGGACGAACAGATTTGAACAGGGAACCAGAAGTTGTGAACAATATGTTTGTGAAGTTGAAAAGCCGTTTTCCTGACGTCCATCCACAAGTCTTGAAATCATGTGCTAAGATCCGAACCTTACTTCGTTTGCGTTGGTTGGCTGCAAAACATAAATAAAAAAATAGAGGCTTCCCGTAATAATAATTAAATTAATTAATGTTATTTGCTTTACGTCCCACTAACTACTTTTATGGTTTTCGGAGATGCCGATGTGTCGGAATTTTGTCCCGCAGGAGTTCCTTTACGTGCCAGTAAATCTGCCGACACGAGCCTGACGTATTTGAACACCTTCAAATACCACCGAACTGAGCCAGGATCGAACCTGCCAAGTTGGGGTCAGAAGGCCAGCGCCTCAACCGTCTGAGCCACTCAGCCGGCAAAGAGGCTGCCCGTAAGCGAAAAACGAGAATGTGGCATTTATCAACAAAGTAAATGTCAAGAAATGTTCGTTACCGTTGTATTTGTTGTTTTAAACTTCGTGTGCAAAGCCACGGGACCTTTGCCTTATGTGCAGAACTCGGAAAAGAACTTATTTCATACCCTGTCTCGCTTTCATTGACTACGATTCGAACTGTAGCCCTTTTGATGAAAATCGGATAGATAGTGAATATACTAGACTGTGATACTCTTCTAGACTTATGTTAACGGAAAGAAAGACATACCGTTTATTTGGTGCTAGTGTTCCAAGACTTGAAATTATTACATATCGCAATGTATCCTGTAAGTTTTCACCGTGAAGTGTTGAACACATGAACAGTGTTTGTGATATAAAACAAAACCCATCTGTCAGTCAGAGTGAGGTGAAGATTCCATGCATTTCGTCAACATCATCTTCACTGAGGTAAGAGTGAATAACAGTAAATAAAAATAGTCTTATTTGTCCCGAATATGTTGATTTAAACCTAACATATCGCGCACTTCTAAGTACCTCTTATTTTGTAGCGCTACGATGTTATACGTACTTTATCTTGTACAGAATGTATGTTTCTATAGAATACATTGTATGACGTTCAAAAATTCTAAAATATCACTTCGGTATATTATTAAAATGTGAAACATTACCCGTGCGCTAATACAGTCTGCCGTCAGCGGCTACCAGCGATGTTCCATGGTGACGTCACAGCGACAGCCAATGGCAGCCCGTAACACGGAATGACTAACCTTACTGTTCTCTATTAACCTTGTCCACTACCACTTTGAAACAGTTTAATGCGCTGTTCGTTGCCATTTAAATGCCATTCCTTTACTAGTTCCTCTTGCTTTTTCACAATTTCAGCTGCCTGTGTCTTTCCAATCTTAAACACTTCGGACAGTTTATGCACACCACAATTCTCACATATTCTGACCTCGACTGCATTTAATACATTTTGAAACGATGCTCTTCAATTGTAAAGGATAGGGTCATGGTCGTCACGTATTACATAGTATGTATTTACAGCTTTGAAAGACTGAACGTAATCATTATAGCATTATATAATTTCTTGCAAAGACCTGACTAAGGCTAAGAGGTTGTTTAGTGCTGTTACATCGAGTAGAAGCTTGAACTTCAGGACCTGCAATGAAATAAATCTGCAGGAACTTGTGATCATCAAGTTCAAAAGGATACATACAACCACCCAAATGGTATACTTGTCCTTGGAACTTAAATGTCAGCATGAGGCCATGTTCAATTACTTGTGTATTCACAAAGGGGGCCATTTGAAATAAATTATTTATGTGCTTCATAAATCCTTTACTGTTTTAGTGGTCACATGTAAGGAGCAATGCAAAGGTTCACAAAGGGGAAAGATTTCCCCTAGTTTTTCCTTTTCCCTCAAAACAGCATATACTTTTAGATTCTTTGCCATACTTGCCAACTTTTAGAAATCAAAAATAAGAAGATTTTTAATTCTTAGATTTTATCACATATATTTCACCATGGTCTAAGTGAAAAAAGGTCAGGATACAGTTACAGCTACAGTTACAATGCGAATTGACCATTAAATTTAAAATGTTAACTAAGAAAACATAAAATGGTAACAAGAAAATGTACCTAACCATTCTCATTTATGACACACGCAAATAACAATATTTATGTCACACCGACACACGCAACAAAATGTATAATAGTTTCCTTTATTAGACGGTAAAATAAAAGGAAATGTATAGGTATCTCTGAGCACTTACAAATAACATTTTTTATATTTTTGGTCATAACGAGAAGAGAATATACCAGAAACTGTCACCGACACAGCTCCCTGAAATATATTCAACTCATTAAAATTATGAACTGAAATATGCGAAACCACCACATACAAAACAATTCAATATGTCCCATACATTATTAACATACGACTTTGACAGGTGCTGGGGGAGCACAGAAACGCAAGAAAAAACATGGCCTACAACACCAACAAAACTACGCACAGAAACGATGTGAACAGAATGGAAACCACACACTAACAAACTCATTCTTTCGCCCTGATTAACTGAGTCACTAGTGCACGCTAGATTCTCTTGCTTGCAGGACGATTGCCGTCCCGAATCCCCAGCTGTAAAGCACACATGCTGTTGTGGTGAACGGGAAACACGACGAAACACTCGCGAAATAAAGCATCAAATAAATACGCTTGAAAATGAGGTTGCATAATTCACACAAGCACATAAGAATTTATCCTTTATCCTAGGGAAAGAGTATTGAATGTACTGAGGTTATAAAACCAAACCCCATGGCGCAACCACCCCGAAGGGCCATGGCCTAACAAGCGACCGCTACTCAGCCCGAAGGCCTGCAGATTACGACGTATCGTGTGGTCAGCACAACGAATCCTCTCGGGCATTGTTCTTGGCTTCCTAGACCGGAGCCGCGATATCACCGTCAGATAGCTCCTCAATTGTAATCGCATAGGCTGAGTGGACCTCGAACCAGCCCTCAGATGCAGGTAAAAATCCCTGACCTGGCCGGGAATTGAACTCCGGTAAGAGGCCAGCACGCTACCTTTACACCGCGGGGCTGGCATTGGAGGTTATGCTGGTCAAAAATAGGAAGAAGTAAAAATAAATCGGAAAATCAGAAGAAGATTTAAAAAACGGTAAGTTTCCGGGTAAATCGGAAGGGTTGGCAGGTATGCTTTGCATTTTAGAACTACAAAACTGGTAGACAACAGACATTGTACTTAAGAAACTGCAGCATTTTTATAATTTATGGACAAATCGTAATCCACAGTGGAATACTACTTATCGGATCACAAACCATGAAAATTTCTTCCCTCTCCCAGCTGAATTTGTCTGGTTCTGTTAGAATATTCGTGATTGTTCACACAACACTCCTTTCTGTGAATGTGTTTCTATCATCTGCATTTCTCTTTGAATTACGTCTATCTTGATCTAAAGACAGACTGTTATTACAATCCCTTTTGTCCTAGTGAAGTAACTCTTTCTCTGTCCTGTGACAATCAAAAATCTCTTTGTTGGCCAGTTTCAATGTTACATGATAAATACCCTATTTCCGAATGCAATGTACTACCGGTACGACCTCATCTCGTCATGATGGACTATCACAGATCTTACACAGATAATGGAAAACTACTGGAAGACTATATTATTCTATCGTAACGTGCAACGAAATGTTCGTAAATTCAAAGCCGAGATGCAACAGCAAAACAGTAAATACACCCCCTCTGCCACCAATCTCAATTCGACTGCGTAGGCTGCAAAACAAACTGTTCACAGACTGCATGAAGAAAAGCCAAGGTGCATCAAATTACCACGGAAACTCCAAACAGACTGTGGAAAGAAACGTTCACAGCGAGAATACAGAAAAGCTGGGTGAATTGAATTAATAGTGAAATTCCCAGCATATCCACACTTCTCTGAAGTCTTTCATTTTTAAGTAACTTGACAGTTACTGTGTTAGCTACTCAACAAAGTCATTGACAACTTGGGTGAGAGGCTCTCCTGCTGGCTCGCAATCTACTCACTCGTTCTGAAGCTGGTCTTTTACATTTCCATATATCAGTATAGAAATTGCACAAAACAATTAAGACGACAATATTTTCGAATGTATACATGAAAATAGAGTAAATGACATTTTACTTTACATTAGTAACTTGAAGGGAATAAACAATTTACTTTCTTCATGATTAACTTACTAATTTTAAAAGTTGTTTCTAAATTTGACTTTTTTTACTGCAAACTGTAACATAGAAACAGTTATAGTGGGTTATGTGTTAATGGCAGACATATTGCCATGGATCTTTTTGTAGAACTTATTGTGCTGAACAATTCTTACTCATATATTATAGATTTATGCTTTAACGGTTAAGCCGGCGTAAGATAAAGAGGACCATCGACGATCGTCTATTCGACTTGCTTCATCTGTCAACAATGAAAACATTTATTTCGAGTGCTCTGTGCATACTAGTGATGGGTGTCTTTACAAAATGCCTCACAGTACAAAACGCTGTAATTCTCCTCCTTTTTGGATGGGCATATGTTGCAGATAGTTCTCCTCGAAGCAGATGATCTTCCAGTATTATCCTCGCACGGGGTTTCATTTCCAAGGACTAACTGTATAGCGAGGTTCAGATCATTTGATAGTGTTGGAATCTGTAGCCTCCTCTGCATCATGGCAGGAGTAGTTTATCACTAAATCCAAAAAGGAAGTGATACCTCTTCAGGATATTCTTCCTTTTGCAGCTTGCACAAATCCAGCTTGTTCTGGTGGGATCTGTTGCTGTATGAATGGCTTTTGGCACTCACTGATGCATACCTGCCAACTTTCGAAAAGGGCTATCAGTAAAACTCACGCGCAATAAAAATATCTAATGATTTTTTACATACCACAGCTTATATTAAAAATGTTTAACAATTAATTTATTGAAAACCACCTATTCAATACTTTTAAAGTCTTTAAGACTATAATACAATCATTATATTAATGTTTAAACATACGGTACATGTTTCACCTGTCATTGCAGGCATCATCAGCCATAAATTCTAAACTGCAAGTCAGAGCTCTGAGTGGATGCTGTGCTGAAACTATTCTCAAAAATTAACTTTATTTAATATAACAATTTGTACTAATGTACAAGAACATCATGGTCACATTTGCAGTGAACTGGCCGATCATGTTTTAAAGTTCTAATGGTACGTCCAACTCATGTTCACATCCAATGGAGACAATACAAAGATATCAAATCTCATAATGCCGATAATGAGACGGCAAATGAAGTCGAATGGAAATCAGAACATCTGCACATTCTTTCAGCTATATAGGAGATTAACATGTACAAAAACTATTCTTAAAAACTATTTATTTACAACAATTTACACTAATGTAGAACATATGGTACATTTGGAAATGAACTGGCCGATCTTGTCTTAAAGTTCTAAAGGGACGTTCCACTGATGTCCACATTTAATGGAGATAATATAAAAATATCAACACTCATAATGCCGATACTGGGACGGCAATTGAAGTCTATTGGAATCACATATTTACACATTTCTTTTAGCATATATAGGAGATCAAACACGTTCAGCTCATATGGCTTTTGGGGTAGCCACGATCTTTTATAGATCAACATCACTTCCTTAAAGAAATGAGAATCTCTATTTTTGAATTTTTGAAGTGAAGTGCCGGTTAGATGGCAAGATTGCTAATAGAGAATGCTTGATCGAGTCCCATTTAAATAACAGATAATTCTATCTTCATTTAAACATGTTATATGTTGTCTAGCTTGTGAAGTTTTTGAAGTTATTCCCCTGTAAGTCTGAAGAGGAGTTCAACTGGATTCTGGGTGTAAGTGTAACGGCTTGTGAAGTGTGTTTAAGCCTGTGAAATAAACGGGAAAAAATGTGAGTGCTATATTGGGATAGTTCATTAGAGGAATTAATCTTCTTGACACTTACCCTTTAGACTTTAGGAGAGAAATCCGGCTGTGTTCCCTGTGTGAGGTGGTCTGACAGTCGCTTTACCTCTGCTTCTCGGATTGTAGGGGTGTGTCGTTGGCGGGGAGTGTGATGGGAGAAGTGGGGTGGCCGGGGCGTTAAGATCGCCATTGGTACGAGTGGGGAAAGGGGTGTGGCCAGGCGAAGGGGCATTGGCTGCTGTTGATATAGGGGTATTAATGCTGGATTTATAGTTGAAGATTTAAAAAAAAAATTATTACTGTTTATGTTAATGGATGACAATAAGTTAGGAATTTGTTCCGTGACCGGGCTCTTTCTTTTTACGATGTCATTTAGATTTTGATTATTATTGAAGTGTTGGTAAAAAAGACGTAGGTGTTTTCGAATTCAGTCATTAAACTACCAATTAATAATCTTTAAGATCTGAAGGTCCTGGTCTATAGTAGTGAAGCTATGTCCTGTTTCTTTCATATGAATACTCATAGCTGAGTGTTTGTTGTGCTTAGATGCGTTGTAATGCTCTAAGTATCTCATTTGAAAGCTGCATCCAGTTTGTCCTACGTAAGAAAACTCACATTGGGCACATTTCAGTCTATAAATCCCAGAATTTGAGTATCGGATGTGTGTTGAATTTACTGTATGGGAGTTAAAGGATACATTTCTGTTTGTATTACGGGTTTTGAAAGAAATATTGACATCGTGTTTCGTGATTGGGTCGGTGATTTGATATAGAGCCGGACTGGTGAAGGTAAAAGCAGCAAAACTGGTTTTTTTTGGCTGGTTTCATCAACGTGGGTTAAACCTTAACCCCGAGTTACACAGTTTTAACTCTGAGTTTGAATATTCATTCGTTTCATCAAGGGGGGGTATTTATAACTCTAAGTTAAGACCGGAGTTAAGTTAAACCCTCCTTTCACCTGGGTTAAACTGTTTATTTGAGGTTAAAAGCAAAATGGCCACCGTAAATCATGTGTTTGATGCAGAGTTGCTTTATTTAGATTTGTTAAATGGTGTTCGTAACAGAAATAGGTCTATAATAAGAAGGAAGGACTTCGAAAATCTACCTGAGGAACAAATTTCTGAAAAGATATAAGACTGTCAAAAACCGTCGTCAGTAAAGTCGTCAATGAAATTCGCGAGAGGTTAGAATACACAGCTGACCGAAACAAACTAGGGCTTGCGAACTAAACTAGAAACTACGTTGACCGCAATAGTAGCAACACCGGTATTACACAATATTGCTGTGGAGACCTGAGATGAACGCCCCCCACAGTACTTGACTCTGCATCCGTATCTCACAAGAAGGAGAAGGAACAGGAATGTTGGAATTGAGAATGGCCGCATTCTTCACATCGATAACGACAGCACTGCAGTGGCATTTAGGAATGTACTGTAGATGCACAAGAACACTTCAATAGCAAAACACTTATGAACATTATACTGTGTATTACGGGTAGTGGTTATACAGAAATGCACTTTGAAACTAAACTGTGTATTTACTTTCGTGTGAGTTAACACTAATGTGAAGGTGTGCCAACTTTCAAAAAACTACTCTTGGGAGAGAGAAACTAAAATTCACTATCAGAAAACTAACAGCAATATCAGCAAGTTACAACTCGTCAAAAACAACATAAATAACAATAATAATCTAATTATTAGGTGTGTAAGAAACCCGTAAGTCTATATAACTGACTACATTCTAACTATTGACTATCATTTAGGCTTCCTCTCTTTTCCCTGTAGTACTGTATTTTTTCACTCGCAGCTTCCTGATTAACCTTTCCTGCTTCAATTTTCTCTCTCGCTGCTTGCTGATGTAGCTTTTCCGTTTCTATTTTCATTTTTAGAAGTTCTTTTTCGAAGGTATACTAATCTTCGATCATTTTCATTTCTGTTTTGCAGAGAGTTGTTCGTTCCTCAGCAAGTGCAGCGATGTTTTCACGGCAGATGCTCGCCTGGAAACAAAAATTATAGTTAGGAATGTTGGTAATCCTGCACTACTCGATGTTCGACCTGCAACATGAATCAGCTGTAAACACTAACCTCGTTGAAATGTGATGCCTTTCTCCCTCCCCTTTTCGTCAGCTCTGTTGAATCTTCAACCTGGAAGTAATAAAAAAACTTTGTTAAAAATACTACTCAAGGCAAATATACATATAATAATGACGACTTTCGGATTTTATCTCCAAGACCCGTACTAGTGTGCAGTGAACTAATATAACATAGTAGTGCACTTAATTAATAAACGACTTCACTGATTTATATTTGTTTTAACTACAACTTATATTAGTTTTTAACACACATGTATATAAAGTACAACCAGTTGAATAATGAGCAAAATAGTTAAAAAATAAATATATGAAAATCAATTGACTTACACGTGGCGTGGATTTCTCGTATGAAGCCGAGGAAACCTGAAGAGATTTATTCAATATTTTACTACATGGTGTTTCGTCCTTGTTTGATATTGTGCTGACTTGCTGTGATATGTTGTGATGGTCAGGTGTGGTGACTTGGAACGATGTGCTGCCTTCAGGTTCTACAGAAACGTAAATAGGCCTGTTGACTTCTTGTAACTCAGTCCCTACATCCTGACCATTTTCATTTTCTTCAAGAATTATTTTAACATCTCATTTCCAAATGTACCATATGTTCTTATACATTAGTGTAAATTGTTTTTAAAAAATAGTTTTTAAGAATAGTTTTAGTGCATATTAATGTCCTATATAGCTGATTGTGCAGATGTTTTGATTTCCACTTGAATTCATTTGCTGTCTCATTATCGGCATTATGAGATTTGATATCTTTGTATTATCTCCTTTGGATGAGAACATGAGTTGGACGTACCATTAGAAATTTAAGACATGATTGGCCAGTTCACTCCAAATATGAAACAGTACAAATTGTTATATATTAAAAAAAAATTTTGAGAATAGTTTTAGTATAGCATCCCCTCAGAGCTCTGACTTGGAGTTTAGAATTTATGGCTGATGATGCCTGCAATGACAGGTGAAACATGTATCATATGCTCAAACTTTAATGATTGTTTTATAGTCTTAAAGACTTTAAAAGTACTGAATAGGTGGTTTTCAATAAATTAATTGTTAAACATTTTTAATATACTGAATTTCAATACGGTCAAAATGAAAATAGTCACTTGTAATACCACAGCTTGACGAAAATAATACTACTTCTGGGCTACAAAATACAATAATTCATGCTTTAAACAGGATACTTCAATGAATTCACATCTACTTATATCATAGGCCAATGATTTGTAGATGAACATAACAATCAAGAAGAAATTGTTAAACAGCACCAGGCATGGTGAATATTGGTTTGGAGCATAGGCTACATAAGAGGACTTCCTTAATAAATTAAGCAGATATGAGATAATTGAAAAATGCTTTACACAATAAAACTTGTTTAACATAACACAGCCAAGAAATAATATAATACACACTGTAAATCACATGCTAGTTCAACTTGAAAGTCCTAGTTTTGACCTTTTTACCTTCCTGCAAAAAGTCTTCGGAAAATATTTTGTTATAACAGGGACCAGAACTCCCAGTCTTCAAAATAAAAATAGACTCCAGAGATTCATTCGACGTGGATGATCTGAACTCTGTTCTATTTTTCTTCACACGACCGAAAACATGTTCACATTATGCATTGCTATGGGGTATGGTGAGAATAGAGAGCATTACTCTAGAAATTCGGTTATACTTAACACGTTGACCAACAGCTCCTCAGCAGGTGATTCAAACCTCCAGTACAGCCTTTTTAAGTCCCCTCATCTCTATAGTGCACTATTTTACATTAAATGTCACTGTACGAAAACAATTGTACATACAATATTGAAAATTTCAATATACCTTGAGGATGATTACTAGTAGTGCTTGAGGCTATGCTACCAGGTTTGGCATTTTCCGGGATGGAGAGGCACACCACAATTTCCACAGAACCACCTGGTTTCACGCTGGATGTTGCTTTTCGCGCACACTCTGAACCGTCTAGTTGGAAAATTGTCCGATTTCATACCTGGGAATTTATGAAGCAAATGCTCTTATTTTCCCATCAAGTCGAAATGATGGATCATTAGCCGGAGTCCGCTTAGGGGGCTGCACCAGTGGACTACACACAGATGCTGATGAGCCTACTGAAGACTGAGGTGGGACCAGCGACACAGAAATATCTGCGGTTTCTGATGGTTCTTCATGTTCAATGTCTTGTAAGAAGTTTCTACATATTGTCTGCATGAATGTTAGGAAAGTTATCTTTGAGTTAGTGGATTTTTGGAAAAGCCTGAATGCATTAAAAAATGTACACTGCAAAATGTAGAAAAACTTTTTTTTTTGGCCATTTCACTTTTTTCCGCATGAATGGATACATTGCCAAATACTGGTCGGCTGTATCCACTCCGTGCATAAACTGATTATAATCAATAATGCTTACAGGTTTCATTTTTATTTTCCCAAACCTGTTTGGGGTACTTCAGTGTTTTCTGCAGAATGTACAGTTGAAACCATGGTATTTACTTTTTTTTTTTTTTTTTTTTTTTTTTTTTTTTTTTTGCTATTTGCTTTACGTCGCACCGACACAGATAGGTCTTATGGCGACGATGGGATAGGAAAGGCCTAGGAAGTGGAAGGAAGCAGCCATGGCCTTAATTAAGGTACAACCCCAGAATTTGCCTGGTGCGAAAACGGGAAACCACGGAAAACCATCTTCAGGGCTGCCGACAGTGGGGCTCGAACCCACTATCTCCCGATTACTGGATACTGGCCACACTTAAGCGACTGCAGCTATCGAGCTCGGTGTAATTACTTTCTTTGTCCTTCCATGAACATAGCAGTACTTCATTCTACCTATGGATACATTGCCAAATACTGGTCGGCTGTATCCACTCTGTGCATAAACTGATTATAATCAATAATGCTTACAGGTTTCATTTTTATTTTACCAAACCTGTTTGGTACTTCAGCGATTTCTGCAGAATGTACAGTTGAAACCACGGTGGTAATTACTTTCTTGTCCTTCCATGAACATAGCAGTACTTCATTGTGCCTATTAAAAATCATTTCTCCTGTTTTCAACTTCTTCCGTCTTTCACTGAATTCCTTAGAAAGTCCCCTATTCTGTCCTATTGTCCCACGTACAGCAGTTTCTCTTTCACGCAGTTCCTTAGCTAAGCCTACACCATTGTAAAAATTGTCTATGTACACTGTATACTCCTGGCTAAGGTAGGGATGTAAAAAGACAAATATAGTGTCCCAGATGTTCATGCCACTTGCATCATAGATTTTCAACTTACATATGTATCCTGCAGGGTATTCACACACCATCCTTACTAAAATCCCAAACTTGGTCATTTTTCCTGGATTGTAAACTCGGAAACGCAAGCGGCCCCTCCAAGCTAACATTCCTTCATCAAGGGCGATTTTCCAATCCGGAGGGTGCAGAACTGGAAACTGGGCCTAATTTTGTATAGCCTGCCAGGATCCCCCCCATAATGACTGCTGTCGCCAGAGTGCAAGAATATACAACGGGTGATTGTTTGGTCCGCCCTGTCAATATATTATCAATATCTGTTTAAAATCCAGTCCAACCGTAAAAGTTGGCAGGTACACTGATGATATGAAGAACTTTACTGGCATGTGAAATTAACACGATAGTCCAATAATCTTTGCAGTCCCTCACTAATCCTTTCTTATGAAGTGGAACAAATGCTGAAGTGGCCTAGTCTTAAGGCCATTCGCAGGTTTCCCAGACTCTGTTGCAAATGAAATGGAGAATATCTATGCCATCATCCCCCACCTCTTTTACAGTACACAATTGGCTTTACATTGCACCAACACAGATAGGTCTTATGGCAACAATAGGATAGGAAAGGACCAGGAGTGTGAAGGAAGCGGTCATGGCCATGGCCTTAAGGTATAGCCTCAGCATTTACCTGGTGTGAAAATGGGAAAACCACGAAACACCCTCTTCTGGGCTGCTGACAGTGTGGAGTTCAAACCAACTATCTCCTGAAAGCAAGCATACAGCTTCCCCCCCCCTGTTTTTTACCAACATCTAGTCCTTATCTCCTTACATAATCCTCAAGTAAGGGAGGAACAAATTATACATCAACAGTCACATAACTATTTCTCCTAAGTGACAGATTACATTCTACAATCCCTCACTGCGCTATTCAAATATTTGAAGACTTCTATCACTTTTAAAAGTGACCTGCTGGCAAGAGAAACTTTCTTCTTGGAAGACCTAAGCACTGTCATCTAATGAGCGATACAAGTAATGGTGCGAAGGATGCAGAAGCAAAATTAAGTAGTGTGGATGCCATGAAAAACAGAGATTGGAGCAGGCAGAACCAAACTCAGAGATATGCCATCATAGGACTGGCAAATCCATGGATACCACTAGAAACTGTGCCAAAATGTAAATACTGTG
This sequence comes from Anabrus simplex, assembly GCF_040414725.1. Taxonomy (NCBI): domain Eukaryota; kingdom Metazoa; phylum Arthropoda; class Insecta; order Orthoptera; family Tettigoniidae; genus Anabrus; species Anabrus simplex. Next base: position 163,269,481 of record NC_090271.1, read on the forward strand.
AACAGGAATGTGAGCTGTATAACTCACTTCACAGTGTGGAAAAATAAGGCAGGATCGGTAATACATGGGTGACGGGACCAGAGAATTCTCGTAGTTCCTCAGCCAAAAGTAGGCGACAGGCTACGAGATTTCTCGTTTTTATGCACCTTGTGTTTCCTTGATCAATGCTACAATCTGGTGGCAAGTTTATAAGCTACAAGTCATGGAATACAGAGTATAAGGTAAGGGAAAAAGGAGTAGCCTAATTAGAACATTATCACATACAGGAAAATAAAATACAAAATTGATAGGGAATTACATCTTAAGGGTGTTCAGAATTTATAAATATTCATATTTTAGCATGATAATGTTCTAATTACCCCTACAATCAATCAATACAATCAATACTGATCTGCATTTAGGACAGTCGCCCAGGTGGCAGATTCCCTATCTGTTGCTTTCCTAGCCTTTTCCGAAATGATTTCAAAGAAATTGGAAATTTATTGAACATCTCCCTTGGTAAGTTATTCCAATCCCTAACTCCCCTTCCTATAAATGAATATTTGCCCCAGTTTGTCCTCTTGAATTCCAACTTTATCTTCATATTGTGATCTTTCCTACTTTTATAGACGCCATTCAAACCTATTCGTCTACTAATGTCATTCCACGCCATCTCTCCGCTGACAGCTCGGAACATACCACTTAGTCGAGCAGCTCGTCTTCTTTCTCTCAATTCTTCCCAACCCAAACATTGCAACATTTTTGTAACGCTACTCTTTTGTCGGAAATCACCCAGAACAAATCGAGCTGCTTTTCTTTGGATTTTTTCCAGTTCTTGAATCAGGTAATCCTGGTGAGGGTCCCATACACTGGAACCATACTCTAGTTGGGGTCTTACCAGAGACTTATATGCACTCTCCTTTACATCCTTACTACAACCCCTAAACACCCTCATAACCATGTGCAGAGATCGGTACCCTTTATTTACAATCCCATTTATGTGATTACCCCAGTGAAGATCTTACCTTATATTAACACCTAGATACTTACAATGATCCCCGAAAGGAACTTTCACCCCATCAACGTAGTAATTAAAACTGAGAGGACTTTTCCTATTTGTGAAACTCACAACCTGACTTTTAGCCCCGTTTATCAACATACCATTGTCTGCTGTCCATCTCACAATATTTTCGAGGTCACGTTGCAGTTGCTCACAATCTTGTAACTTATTTATCACTCTATAGAGAATAACATCATCCGCAAAAAGCCTTACATCCGATTCCACTCCTTTACTCATATCATTTATATATATAAGAAAACATAAAGGTCCGATAACACTGCCCTGAGGAACTCCCCTCTCAACTATTACAGGGTCAGACAAAGCTTCACCTACTCTAACTCTCTGAGATCTATTTTCTAGAAATATAGCAACCCATTCAGTCACTCTTTTGTCTAGTCCAATTGCACTCATTTTTGCCAGTAGTCTCCCATGATCCACCCTATCAAATGCTTTAGACATGTCAATCGCGATACAGTCCATTTGACCCTGGTTCCCTAGCTATTGCTGCATTTTTCTTTCCTTAATCTTTCCTGTAGTTCACAAACTACTGTAATATCAGATATGTACAGCTTCAGTACGGCATGTGGCTGTCAACATGGCGCGATGCACACAGTTGCTAACAGATGCTGATATTCGTGATTAATTTTGTGCACACCGGTTATCAGATGTACCCAGTGACAGTGAATGGGATATTTCTAATTTATTTATTTACCGTATTTATTTAGAATTTGGCAGTACTTATCACAAATAATTATAAAGTTAGATAAAGTATATTACATTATTTACAATTTGGCTTTTAAGTTGTTAATAAAGTCTATCACAGTTGGACCTGTCACTGTCACTGAAATTGCCTTAACATGAATGTGCTGGACACTCATGCACGATATGCCTGAGAGCAATACAACTGCACTCTGATGAGAGAACTTGTCCCCACTTGTGGAAAAGATCAGAACATCTGCCATGGTTTGTCCTAATCCTGTTTGGCCAAGTTTTCCTGGGCAGATGAAACCATTTGCTTTTGTTGTGTTATTTATAATGCCTTGGCAAAGTCCTGGAACAATTTCCACCAATTCTTTCTTCCAGATTTGCAGAAGGTTGAAATTATTACCCACCAGATGTCTCGCTGTCCTGATAGGTGGGTTCCACGAACATAATCTATGGCTCAGCAGCAAGGGTCTCCTGGTGTACTGGTAACTGGCTGCTGGCATTTCTCCCGAACTAAGGCATGTTTACGTCTTGAGTTCTGCTGGTGGAATGTGACTCGGCGCCAGTAGCCAGAATGTAGGCATTTAACCTCTTAACTGTGTACTAAATTCTCCACATGCGTAACCTGCCCTGAGTACTTTTCCCCCACTTTGTGATATTTAAATATTTCCTTCGTAAATGTGTACACAATTAGTTTAATCTAATACAATAGTAATTATTATTCTTCAATAATGGGGCACTAACATTATGTACATTATTTACATTGTTATGAATCCAAATGGATTACAAACATTATTTACATTGTTCTGAATCCAGATGATTATAGGTTTTGTAAATTGTTATCTGTGTGATATAGGCACAAACAAAAAGCCTTTTCACAGTCAGGACACCAGTATGATGTTTCTTTCCTCTTCCCGTGCGACCAACACACAACACACCTTTGGAGAGGGTTTTTCCTTGACGCTGTGCTGGAAATATCATCTGGGAAGCAGCGGCTGCGGAGACAAGCTGGCCTTGGTGATTTAGAAGGTCAACCCATTGTTGCTGCACCACCCCTCCAGACGATGACAATATCTCACCAAGTGTCAATTGAAAATCGAGTCTCCGAAGTTTCCCACCTTGTTTCTTGTAGAAGATGTAGGCATTTAGGCAAACCATATCAATCAAGTATCGGAACACCTTTTGGTAATACTTCTTGAGACGTTCCCGAGCACTTTTATAGCTGTGAAGTTGACTGTCATTCTCATCTACCCCTCCCATATTTTTATTATAGTCCAGGGCTACCATGGTTTTCTCAATAACTCCCTTTCTCGAATTCATGTTCTCCATGGAACCATCAAGGAAAGTGCTTACAAGAGTGACATCACACTTATCTTTTCACTTCATTATCATCTCTTTCTTTCGGTAACCTGAAACTCTTTCGCCCTTCTGTAATTTTGCCTCCTTCACGAAGTCTGCAAACTCCTTTCTATTAGTCCTCATGGTCCCTACATCATCAGTTTTCTTTTCACAAAGCTTATCTACCAATGTCGGGCTAGTATACCAGTTATCAAGGTACATACAATATCCATTGTCTAGTAATTCATCACTGGGTTCAAGAACTATTCTTGCAGTTTTACTCTCTCCTGGATGGTTCTGACCATATGGAATATCCTTACCAGTATACACAGCAAATTTCCAAACATATCCAGAACTACACTCACACAATTTGTAGAGTTTCATGCCAAATCTGCTGTGTTTCGAGGGTATGAACTGTACCCAGCTTATCATAATCTATTTACAGATATCACAGCCTACAACATATAGGAAGAAGCCTACACGCTATCATTTAAGATATTAAAAATGTAAACCATTTGACACTTGACATAGCATATAACGTCATATTAAGGTGCACGTCGCAAACTAAACAAAATTTTTATACTTACAATACGCATTACTATTAACTCAGCATTTAGTATATACTATGAATATAGTCCATAGACAATGCATCGAACCGAACATTAAACTACGACCTATTTCTTCATAGACAGTGTCCAGATCACTTCAAGATACACATACTACCAACAGAAGGACATCGTGCAATAAGCAACATAATCACCAGAAGAATAAAATGTCGAAATGTTTTTAATAATTAATTATAAGTTTTAACGTAAAAGAGTGATTATTCTATGAACATCAGTGTATACACAATAGTACAAATCTCAGTTTACGCTTACCAAATCAACAGGAACATCGTAGTGACATGCCCCTCACATTACGTAATCTTTTTATAATTGAAGAAGAGAGGAATTATTTTACCATTTTAACATACAACTTATTTTAAACGGCCTGTCAAATTGGGTCAATATTCATGTATGTACAACACCTTCCAATGTGATGTTTTAATAACTATATTGGTATATGACAGCTGAGGATGACCCTAGAGGGGTCGAAACCGGTACTGTGATTAATAGTATATAAATAAATGTATTGATAAGGTGGAGGCTTCAGTATCATTCTTATGCTGTACCCAGCTTAGTCGTCCTCTCCAAAGGAGAAGGGATTCATCAACACAAACCTTTTGTTCAGGAGTAGAGATGAAGGAAAATTTGTTTAGGAGATGGTTGAGGATTGGCTGTATTTTGTGCAGTTTCCTATTGTCGATCTGAGGATCAAACTTGGAATTATCTACAAAGTGAACAAATTTCAAAAGCAGGTGGAATCTTTTTTCAGACATGACCCCTCTAGGGTCATCCTCAGCTGTCATATACCAATATAGTTATTAAAACATCACATTGGAAGGTGTTGTACATACATGAATATTGACCCAATTTTTGGGAACAGGGAACTGGAAATCAAGTAGGGATGTCATAAAATTGTTAGTGTTGAACTGTAGAAGTATTGTAAGGAAAGGAATAGAATTAAGTAATTTAATAGATATATATTTACCAGATAGTGTAATAGGAGTTGAATCATGACTGAGAAATGATATAATGGATGCAGAAATTTTCTCACGGAATTGGAGTCTGTATCGTAGAGATAGGATAGGAAGGGTGGGAGGGGGAGTGTTCATTCTGGTGAAAGAAGAATTTGTAAGCTACGAAAAAGTTAAAAATGAGACACATGAAATTCTAGGTGTAAGGCTCATTTCTAAAGATAATAGGCAACTTGATATATTTGGAGTGTACAGATCGGGAAAGGGTAGTCAGCTATGTGGGAAACGACATGGAAAGAAATGCGATTGTAGCGGGAGATCTGAATTTGCCAGATGTCAATTGGGAAGGAAATGCGAACGACAGGAAGCATGACCAACAAATGGCAAATAAGTTAATATGGGAAGGACAGCTGATTCAGAAAGTGATGGAACCAACCAGAGGGAAAAATATCCTGGATGTTGTGCTGATAAAACCAGATGAGCTCTATAGGGAAACTGAAGTAATAGATGGTATTAGTGATCATGAAGCTGTTTTTGTCGTAGTTAAAAATAAATGTGATAGAAAGGAAGGTCTTAAAAGTAGGACTGTTAGGCAGTACCATATGGCTGATAAAGCAGGCATGAGGAAGTTTCTAAAAAGTAACTATGATCGGTGGAAAACGGTAAATAAAAATGTAAACAGACTCTGGGATGGGTTTAAAGAAATTGTTGAGGAATGCGAAAACAGGTTTGTACCTTTAAGGGTGGTAAGGAATGGTAAAGACCCACCTTATTATAATAGAGAAATAAAGGGACTAAGAAGGAGGTGCAGACTGGAAAGAAATAGAGTTAGAAATGGCTGTGGAAGTAAGGAGAAATTAAAGGAACTTACTAGAAAATTGAATCTAGCAAAGAAGGCAGCTAAGGATAACATGATGGCAAGCATAATTGGCAGCCATACGAATTTTAGTGAAAAATGGAAGGGTATGTATAGGTATTTTAAGGCAGAAACAGGTTCCAAGAAGGACATTCCAGGAATAATCAATGAACAAGGGGAGTGTGTACGTGAGGATCTTCAAAAGGCAGAAGTATTCAGTCAGCAGTATGTAAAGATTGTTGGTTACAAGGATAATGTCGAGATAGAGGAGGAGACTAAGGCCAAAGAAGTAATAAAATTTACATATGATAACAATGACATTTACAATAAGATACAAAAGTTGAAAACTAGAAAAGTGGCTGGAATTGATCAGATTTCTGGGGATATACTAAAGACAATGGGTTGGGATATAGTACCATATCTGAAGTACTTATTTGATTATTGTTTGGTCGGAGGAGCTATACCAGATGAATGGAGAGTTGCTATAGTAGCCCCTGTGAATAAAGGAAAGGGTGATAAGACATAAAGCTGAAAATTACAGGCCAGTAAGTTTGACATGCATTGTATGTAAGCTTTGGGAAGGCATTCTTTCTGATTATATTAGACATGTTTGTGAAATTAATAACTGGTTCAATAGAAGGCAATTCGGTTTTAGGAAAGGTTATTCCACTGAAACTCAACTTGTAGGATTCCAGCAAGATATAGCAGATATCTTGGATTCTGGAGGTCAAATGGACTGTATCGCGATTGACCTGTCTAAAGCATTTGATAGGGTGGATCATGGGAGACTACTGGCAAAAATGAGTGCAATTGGACTAGACAAAAGAGTGACTGAATGGGTTGCTATATTTCTAGAAAATAGATCTCAGAGAATTAGGGTAGGTGAAGCTTTATCTGACCCTGTAATAATTAAGAGGGGAATTCCTCAAGGCAGTATTATCGGACCTTTATGTTTTCTTATATATATCTATATATATAAAATAAGAGTTTTGTCTGTACATTGCTCAGAATTTGAAAAAAAATGGTATTTCTGTATCGGTCATGTCCACAGTAACAAGGAAATGCATTTGTCCAGGTGGTATGGTATCTGGCATCTTAACCAACAACAGCGATTGCAGTGGGTCCTCTAGAAACCATTTGCACTTACATACTACGATCCTAGAAATGGACGAACAATCGTTTTCATTGGTCAGCTTTGAAAGGCGCCCTTTCCACGTCTTGGGCGTGAATTTATTCGCACCACTTCATCTACTAGATGTGAAAACTGCTTTCTTTGTACTCTCCTCCAATGGTCCCATAGATTAGTACCAACTATTATTCTTGCCTCGTTCAGGTCCATTACATTTCGTTAGGGCCTTACGTTACCAGTAGGCCTAGCAACGTGCTCTGCGAATAATGTCCAAACTCGGTTACAATTTGTACGTGTTATCACCATGGTCCCAATAATCATGCATTTCCACATTGCGTGTTGCGTCTGGTAACCGCATGCTGTTTAGTACGTATCTCAATGTATTATTATTATTTTGTCCGACTCGTTGACTGAATGGCCAGCGTACTGGCCTTCGGTTCAGAGGGTCCCGGGTTCGATTCCCGGCCGGGTCGGGGATTTTAACCTTAATTGGTTAATTTCAATGGCACGGGGTCTGGGTGTATGTGTTGTCTTCATCATCATTTCATCCTCATCACGACGCGCAGGTCGCCTACGGGTGTCAAATAGAAAGACCTGCACCTGGCGAGCCGAACCCGTCCTGGGATATCCCGGCACTAAAAGCCATACGACATTTCATTTTCATTATTATTATTATTATGTTGTAAATGTAGGATACATGTGACCTCAGAAACGGTGTCTTACTGTATCACAGTAGGTAATGTCAGATGGAAATTAGCAAATAAAAAATGCGCCTCAACCCAGGATCGAACCATCGACCTCCTGCATGCCAACTAAAAACTCTATTTTTTCTTTTCCGTAATTTCTGTCTGTCTGTATGTATGTATGTACACGCATCACGAGAAAACGGCTGAAGAGAATTTAATGAAAATCGGAATGTAAAGTCGGGTGACGAACCGCTACAATCTAGGCTATAAATTATTTTATTCACCCCGAGTGAAATGGTAGTTTAGGGAAAGGCCTGAAATTTAATTCTCAAATATTTATGTTATCAGTGGCCGTGTCTTAATGAAAATCAATATGCAAGGTCGGGGTAATAAGTCGATATAATCTAGGCCATAAATAATTGTATTCACGCTGAGAAAACTGGTAGTTTAGGGGAAGGCCTAAAATTTAATTCTCAAATATTTATTATATTAGTGGTCGTATCTTCAAGAAAATTGGTATGCAAAGTCGGGGAATAAGTCGCTATAATCTAGGCCATCAATAATTTTATTCACTCTGATTGACATGGTAGTTTAGGGGAAGTCCGGACATGTAATCTATATATATATATATATATATATATAATAAGAGTTTTATCTGTACATTGCCCAAAATTTTAAAAGGATGGTATTTCTGTATCAGTCATGTCCATAGTAACAAGAAAATGCATTTTTTAATTTTCCGTAATTTCTGTCTGTCTGTATGTACACGCATCACGAGAAAACGGCTGAAGAGAATTTAATGAAAATCGGTATGTAAAGTCGGGGAATAAGTCGCTACAATCTATGTCATAAACAACTTTATTCACGCTGAGCGAAATGGTAGTTTAGGGGAAGGCCCAAAATTTAATTCTCCAATATTTGTGTTATTGACAATTTCTATAAAAATAAAGTTACATAGTATTAAATTCCCGATCATTTAGGTCTTAAACATTTTGACAGTACCAGCAATGATAACGGAGATATACATGTATATGAATTTTTGTTGCTAAGATCATATCAGCGCCGTCACGAGAAAATGGGTAAACAGAATTTAATGAAAATGGGTCGGGGAATAAGGGACTATAGTCTACGCTATAATTATTTTTATAAGACGGCCTTATTACAGAGTCGAAAGTAAACCGAATGTGAAGGCCTACAATACAGAAAGCTCATAACATTGATCAACAATAACATTACATTGACCATTGTTTGAGATTTGCTTTGTATTTCTGCTGCCATTCATCTCCGATAGATGGGATTACTGCTGTATACCAAGTTTTTTAAATTTGCTCTACGTCCCGCCGATACCGATAGGACTCATGGCGACGATGGGATACGAAAGGGCTAGGGTGGGAAGGAAGCAGCCCCTACGTTAATTATGTTACAGCCCCAGCATTATCCTGGTGTGAAAATTGGAGATCACGGAAAACCATCTTCAAGGCTGTCAACGGTGGAGTTCGAATCCACTACCTCCCAGATCCAAGCTCATAGCTATGCGCCCCTAACCGCACAGCCAACTCACCCGGTCGTACCGAGTATAACAGCCTGCCTGAAAATTGGTGGGAAGTAGCTGGTGAGTTAGATAAATTTCTGATACTACTGATACGTAATAAACTGGTTCATCATAGCATTCGAGCTATTCAACTCCAACTCTGAGGCACTGATTGGAATGAGCAGTGTGCATATTTAAAGGAATAATGGCAGAGAAGTGTTCACGGCTGTCTGCGGTCTGGTCATTGCAGCACTGGAACTTTGGACCGTTAGATCGGCACCGTAGTACTGTTCGTTAAAAGTGAGAAAATGTGCGGTTTGCACTGACTACAATGATTCTATGGGGGAGTTGATCTTACCGATCAGTACGTCATTACGTGCTCCACAGCAAGGAAGCAGATGAAGAAATATTACCAGAGAATTTTCTGGCATCTTCTGGACCTCGTGGTATTCAATTCATTCATCATTTTCTGACAACATGGAGGAAAATTCAATCCCCTTCAGTTCAGAATTCACCACATAGATAAAATCCTTTAAAAGTACATGGGTTCAATCCCCACTGAAGCAATGCCTGTCCTTTCCGTTAGACCACTTCCCGCTGCTCCCACAGAAAGATTCAGTGGTAGGCATTTTTCTGATGCGAATCCACCATCAGGAAAAAGGCAGCATGGTGTGTCTGGTGAAAAGAGAGAACCGTGAAACAATCTACAGGTGCAGCAACTGCAATGTCGCTCTCTATGCAGCCCCGTGTTTCCGAGCTTATCACATGCAAGATGTGTAAAAACAGTGCGTGAGATGCAAAATGTGTGAATAGCATAAAAACAGTTGAACCTGCTTTACACGTAACTCTGTTGTGCGTAATTCGTATTTGTATGTATTTACTTTAGTTCCCGGCAAAAAGTAATTTAAAAGCGTGTTAATTAAACATAATCTGTTTATACGTAATTCGGTGTTATACGTATTAAGTGTCAGTGAAATATAACTGAGTTTTACATAATTGTAATGAGCACGTGCTTTTTAAAAAGAAACTACTGTATTTACAAAGTTTCCTCTTTGTCGGCGTAGGCGGAAGTAGAGCGGTCGGGTTTCTGTCCTCTATCTCGCTCCTCCTCTACCTTTGTTGTTTCTGACCTTCACAATGCCACCGAAGATTAAGATACATTACAAGTAAAGTGGGTGATTTTGCTGAGGAAACAAAAGAAAATACAGTAAATTTGTTTGAATATGAGAATTTCTTTAATGGGAAGAACGGAGAAGTAAAATGTCCACGGTGCCGGAATCTGGTGTTTACTGCTGAACAGTAGTTCTGTCATTCAGTTGCTTTTGATTAGCCATGGAGAACAGAAAAAATAAAAGTTGTACCCTAGATGAAAAAGTAAAATTTATACGAGAAGTGGACGGCAATCCACACAAAACAAAAACTGAAATTGAAGGGATTGCTTATACCACGCTATGAACAGTCATCAGGAAAAGAAACGCTATTTTGGATGAGTTCTTAAAATTGGGTTCAAAATCAGCAAAGCGCAGCTGTCAGCAAAAGCGGGCTCCAGCTCTACCAATTAGTGGCGACATGTTGAAGGTAAAGGCGATAAATTTAGCTAAAATGATGAGTAGCACTGCTGATTTCAAGGCTTCATCAGGATGGTTACAATGATTTAAAGATCGTCATGGAATCACAGGGAGAACAATTTGAGGTGACTCAAAAGCTGTTGACAACGTCGCGGTGCAACACTGGCAAGAAGAGGTTCTGCCTGGTATTGTAAGCAATGATCAGCCTCCAAACATCTACAATTGTAATGAGACCGGCATATTCTACAATCTCCTTCCAATAAAACATTAGCTGAAAAAGGTGACTCATGCCATGGAGGGAAGAAAAGTAAAATTCGTTTAACAGTACTTCTCGCCACCAATGCAGATGGATCTGACAAACTTCCTCCACTTGTGATAGGAAAATCGAAGAATCGAAGGTGTTTTAAGGGTGGGAAAACAAAACCTACGGAATTTGAATCCAACAGAAATTATTGGATGACTTGCTTCTAATGGATCAGTGGTTAAAAAAACTGAACATTAAAATGAAAAAGAAACAGAAGAAGATCCTTCTTCTTATAGATCGATGTGCAACACATCCACCTCAAATCGTTCTGGAGAATGTCCGAGTGGATTTTTTCCCTCCTAACTGTACAAGTGTTCTACAACCGCTTGATTGGGGCATCATTGCAAATTTCAATGTGCATTATAGAAAAATGCTGGTTCAACATTAAATAACACTGAGTGATGCAGAAAATGAACCCCTCTCCATGAATTTCCATGGACTTTATCTCGGCTGCCTGGAAGCAGGTGTCATCCTCCACAATCAGCAACTGTTTCCACAAAGCTGGTGTCTTACTAGAAGAGGCTGCCTCTTAATGATGATTATGGGGGCGAAGTTTTATCTGGCAATAAGCTAACGCTACCGGAGGGTGTAGAATTAGATACTTTTGTGCATTTTGATGATAATCTGGCTGTATGTGGAGAACTACCGTATGAAGAGATTATTGCTGATGTATGCCAACAACGCGGTGGTGATGGACCAGCTACAAGCAATAGCGACGGTGATAACTACTTGAATCTTGAAACACCTCAACTGAGTGAAGTGTTAAGTGCAATCGATGCGTGTAGGCATTACATCTGTGCGAAAAGTTGTAGTGAAAATGCTTTGAATTCATTACTAAGTTTGCAAGAGGAGATTTATACTCTTAATGCAAGAAAAGTGAAACAAGCCAAACTATCTGATTTCTTTAAGGCTGGACCAAGTTCAAAATAATATTTTCTGTCTTCATGTATTTATTATTTGCAAGGATTTACACGTGTAGGTCTATTCCATTGGTTTTTCAGTAAATATGTAATGTATTGTGTGAGTCTGATTTCTAAGTAATTCTGAGTTACAAGTAGTTTTTTCCTCTTCCCCCTGATATACATATAAGTCAGGTTCAACTGTAATATAATTAGTGAAATAAGTCCTGATGTGTACATTCATTGCGATAAAGAATTATTGTGAGAATTATTGCAAGAAGAAGATTAAAACCAGTACTTATTCTCATCTTATTACTGCGATTGCAAACCTGCATGAAATGTATTTTTCTAAACTGCGGTATTTATTTCAGAAATTGTAGATTAGTTAATGTGTACTTGCAGTGAATGTTTTTAATTTTCCTGAAATTAATATGAAAATAAAGATATTCCGAAAAGAATTTTAAATTTGCAATATACAGAAGTTAGTAAGAGACTTAGGTCATTTTTGCTACAAAACTAAAACACCCACAAATATTAACAAATAGGCGAAAAATCACTTTCTATATCAGAATTAGGATATATATAGCATTTTATTATCAAGTATTTCAACATTTGGAACGTTTCTTGAATTTATTTGATTATTTTCCAAGTTACGAAAATTCGTCCCCACCAGAACGGAGTTATCATATCACACACTCCCCAGTTAATGGGTTAATATTAATCAGCATGGTTTTGTCCAGAAGCGCTCAACAACCACCAATCATGCTGTGTACTCCCACTTATATCCAGAGCACTGGACAATTGCAAGCAGACTGATGCCGTGAACACGGACTTTTCCAAAGCTTTTGACTCTGTGCAGCATAATGCTCTGACTGAGTTGTCAGCATACGGCAGTCATGGAAGCTTGCTTGAATGGTTTAAGTGCTATCTTTACGACAGGGAGTATTCAATAAAATATGAGGGTCTCATTTCTCGTCCTTATTAGCCTATGTCTGTCTGGCATTCCATAAGGTTCACTACTGGGACCTTTGCATTTATTTCCATCTGTTAACAATCTGCCATCACAAATCCATTCGAGCAACTGATGCTGATGACCTTAAAGTCTACAAGGTAATTGAAAAGATGAATGACTGAATTGTCCCAGTCTAATATAAATAATATTAGTGATTGGTGCAGAAAGTGGCATTTAAACCTAAATATTTCAAAGTGCAAGGCAATAACCTTCACAAGAAAATTGCAAGTTAATGTATTCAAGTATCATATAAAGGGTCAAGAAGTGAAGCGGGTCACTAAAATTAAGGATCTTGGTATTCTATTTTTATTTTTTTTTGCTAGGGGCTTTACGTCGCACCGACACAGATAGGTCTTATGGTGACGATGGGATAGGAAAGGCCTAGGAGTTGGAAGGAAGCTGCCGTGGCCTTAATTAAGGTACAGCCCCAGCATTTGCCTGGTGTGAAAATGGGAAACCATGGAAAACCATCTTCAGGGCTGCCGATAGTGGGATTCGAACCTACTATCTCCCGGATGCAAGCTCACAGCCGCGCGCCTCTACGCGACAGGTATTCTATTTAGTAATCAAAATGGTATCTTTCAATGAGCATATGTTAAATATCATTAACAAGGCATTTAAAACATTAGGCTTCCTCAAAAGGAAATGCAAGAGTTTTAAATCTGTTGCCTCATTGAAAACCCTGTATTTCTCGCTTATACGGTCTAGTCTAGAGTACTGCTGTGAAGTGTGGATACCCTTCACAGCAATACTTAGTTAATACCTTAGAGCAAGTACAGATCAGATTCTCAAAATGGATTATTATCCGCGCACTTTTTAGTGATAGATTTACACCCTAGTGCTGAAGCGGTCGACTTTGGTTATCTTCGAGATTCGTATTGGCAACCTTTGAAACACAAACTAAGAATCGCTTATCATCGCTGTGCGCCATCTGGCGTACACTTTAAGTACTCGTACTGTTGTTGTTTACACAGCAAAGACAAACCATAGAATTCATGCTAGGAACAAGTTTCGCAACGGGAAATGTTATATAGTATTAAATATTGTGTGTGTAACACAGTTGTTTGCTTAAAATAATAAAGGTTTATAAAATTCATATCGATCGATCATATTATCGATTCAATTCAGATTTCATTTCCATTCAGTTGGCAGTATTGACGGAACCCTTCTTACTTCTCCAACGAGTACAAAAATCTATCACTAAAAAGTGCGCGGATAATAGTAAAATGTGTGAGTATCAAGCTGTCATCAATAGATTATGATCTGTTTTGTATAAAGATACATACTGAGTCTCTTAGAACTAGGCGCAGGTGTGTTAATGCACGTTTCCTACACAAATGTACCTTGTAAAAACTTTGTTCTACACAAATGTATCGACAATTTCCTTGAATGTCCGAATTTACTCCAGTTGCTACCAATTCATGTTTCTTCTCCCAACACCCGACAGGTGCAGAACTGAATCACACAGGAGTTCTTGGTTTATGCAGGCCTGAATGAAATTAGCGCGATCGTCTATGTATTCCATTCATCAGCTAGTGAAATTCGTAAACATCTTATGGACGCCTCATAGACAGAGAGTTCACTGTATCCTGTCCTGTGTACTTGGTAACTGAAAGTTATATTTCCTTCTTATATCTAAAATCATTTCAAATGTATAAACACTTTTCTGTTTACATGGTCTTTTCTCCTGTATGTGTTTTGTAAACATGTATATACTGTTTAGTAGTAGTAGCAATAGTAAGTGCTGTTAATACTGTTATTATCTGAATTTATTATATTATCTGTAATTGGAGAAGTAATAACTCTGTTGATGATGAATAAACGAATCAAATAATTAAATGAAAAGGAAATTACAGTCTTCAAAATACGATGTCACCAAAACAATAGACTTTAATATGAAGTAGTCCTTAGATCAGTTATCAGACAACATCTTGAAAACAGAATAGAAATGTTATTCAAAATGGGGAGACAAAAACTGTTTAAGTTATTTTGGTATAGGACATCTCCAGAACCTTCCTTTTCATTCCTAGGTAATATAAGCCTATACAAAAATTAGCACAAGATTAATAAGCTATTTATCTTTCAACAACAAACTACTGCCTAAATCACTGAATTACTTGAATTCTCATACAAAAATTCCATGTTACCATTCAGAGAGCTTGCATATTTAATTATCTGTATATGAAGTGGAATCAAGAATTAAGACCCTGGAAAGTCAAAGTGAAACAAAGAATGGAGGAGGAAAGTGTGTTAATTATGAGACAACACAAATTCTTGCGATATGATGTAATATAGCACTGCGGACTGTATTAATTAATCAATGCTTTAGAACATCAGCCAGCAAAAGAGAGAAATTTGCTACTAAGAAGCTAAAACTATCGACAAAACACAGCATTATAAAAATAAATGTACACTTACGTTTTATTTTGGTGAACACATTCAATTCTGGATCAATCGCAACCATACAAGGCCAGAAAGGATGTCTGCCAACGCGGGCCCAAGCCAAGTCTCCAACAACCCAGTCACAAGGAACTGAAACTTCTGCAGGAGTAATGGTAGTACTAAGTGGTGTCGAGGTGGTGGTAGTAGTAGTTTTCTCAGTTTCATCTGTGGCTACAGGAGTACTGTGGTGTTGTGGTGCATCTGGCAAAAGACTTGGTCGTCCTTTTTTCCTTTTAGTCATACCTTTACTGTCTGCATCATCTTTCTCATGCAGGTTATCAAATAATTTTCTAGCTTTCTTGCGAACCTCCTTAATGTTAGGTGAGTTAACAGTACCATTACTTTGCTTTGGACTCAAACCAAGGATTGCACCCACTTTTTTATCTGTAGGAAGAAAATCTTCACTAATTTTAGGCTTATGAGCCCTTCCATAGCGACTCTTTCCTGAACCTGTTCCACTGGCAGGGCTATCAGGAACCTCTCTTGAATTAACAGAATTTCCACTATCTGTCCTTACACTGTCCATTGTACTGAGTAAATCATTAGACATTTTATCACACTTATGTTCATCTTTAACATCAACACAATCCGGAAGTAATTGAGAAGCTGCTATGTCCACAGGTAGTGTACCACTGGAGGTAAGGCTTATAGCCGCATTATCATCCAAACCATTCGGCAGCTTGACACTCCCAGATAAATTGCTGTAAGTTTTTAATTTACTCATGATTTTGTAGACTCTCAGGAGCAAGAAAGTTGTATAGATTTATTTTCATCACTGTGTAAATATTTATAAAACTAAATCACACCCTAAAATTAAAAAGAAAATGCATACATTAGATGGGCAATTTAACGACTTATAATAATTCATTAAACAAGAAAAACTAAGGGCTTCATACTTCAACAACATTAAAATAGCTATCACCGTAAACCTTATGCTATATTCCGGCACCATTCTCTACTGACTGCAAGCAAGACAAAGGGTAGTGAATTAAATAATTTGAAATATAAAGCGAACCTAATACATCGGACGCTAATGCTGCATAAAACATTTAATAAGTATCATATTTTTTTAAAAAATCATTAATACAATTGGGATGCAGTTTCATTACATATCTCCCTATTTTAAGGATGATTAGGTGATAAATTGGCCTTGAAACCGCCCAGATTTTAAAGAACAGGTTGTCTGTTCATTACTCATACTGAAATTGCCCTCTTCTTAATAAATATATAAGCAAAATACACACATCCTCACCTAAAAATTATCTTGCCTACACAAGTGGCGCCCATTGGTAAACCATAGGCCGATGCTCCATTACTTTCCCGCGTAATTTTGATGCGATTTTATTGGCGAGTTCAAATATTTCAGTGTAAGCCACGGAGAAGAGAGCGGAAAGCAAGCTTTTCATGTATGCATTCGTTTAGGATGACGGGGAAGTAGCATTAAAATGTTAAAAGGCTAGACGTGCAACTGCTGTTCGTGTAATATAATTAAAGACGACCTATAAGCAGAACCCGAAAATGCACAAATCCAGTTGATATGGAAACGGCTTGCATTATGCTTCCCAGCATTCTTTCCCATATATAACTGGCTTCTGAGACATCTTGTGGAAACGTGGTGTAACAATATGTGAAAGAATTGTAGTTCGTTCTGTGTTGTTTTCCAACGAAGCCTACGAATTTTTCTTAAATCATACATCGCAGTCTAATATTTAGGTGTAAAATCATCTTTTGTTAATTTCTCCTTATCCCGATAGTTCGACTGTCTATTATCAGATTCTAAATTTCGTGCTTTTTTTGGTATTTTTTGGTGCGTGTTATGCCCCAATCATTTCGTCTTGCCTAGTATGTGTATTATGTTTTAGTCGGTTAATTAATTCGAAACATACATATAAATCCTTACGTCTGAAACATAATATTCCCTTTATCGGCGAGTTGCAGTGGGTTTACGAACATCTCATGACCAGAGGTTGAAGGAATTGGATTGGATTTTGCCGTGCCATTGATACACCACTCAAGGCAGAATGTACGAAATCGACGAAGGTACGGTTGCAAAGCATGTGGATATATGTGCCCCTTATAGTGTAGAAAGGAGTATATAAAAACTTTTTCCGTGTTATAAGTTACATAATCCTTCAGAGCATTAACTGCATGGATTCCTGCGATATGTTCAAGCCGCAACCACTTTAAAAAAAATGATATTTTAATCGGTTATTTATTTACACTGCTATGATTAATTCGACCCTTTTACTGTAGTTACTTCACTACCATAAAAAATGTAATCCATCTGCTAACTTGGTATGGAATACTTCTTTTGACTGATATGCAGCCTATATTTTTGTATAGTCTTTAACCTTAAGCTTCTCTTCAAACAAGAGTATTTTATAAACCATAGAAAGGAAGGCTAATGTTCTGATTTTCATGTAGCATTAGCACAGTTCCTGAATATTTTGCTTGTAAATAAAAGGACAGATTTTGTTCTGCTAGGTTGTACAATTAATCACTGAGTACGGTAGGCCTAGTGAGTGTTGATAGGAAATTTTATTGATCACCATCGTTTCATGTGGCAATTTTAGGTTAGTGGTTACAGTTAATTGCTCTGCTAAGTACCTAAATTGTTTGTCCTGTTCACATCAATTAACTTAATATTTTCAACTTTCCCATGGAATAAGAATGAGTCTACATTAGATAATAGAATTCTGGGATTATTAGGATGTGGAATACTGTAGTTTATATGCATAAAATGGACCATGAACGGGTGTTGTGTACATGTAGGTCTCGTGTATCAGGATATAAAGTTAATGATGCCATGGTTTGCATTTTAGAGAGTCAGCAAAAAATACTTCATAAGGTCGGTTTGGATAAATTTTAATACTCGGATCAAGACTGCTATTGGAAGGATTGCTTCCTATGAAAATCATCTTAGAATAATAACTTTATTGCAGCCAATGGCCATGGTAATAATTACACAGATAATTATTAGTCTTTACTGGTGCAAAATTTAAACAGTGACACCGAGCGTTTCTTACATTCCAACGCGTGATTTCTCCCACATAGTTTTCCACACAGTAAACACATTCTTCATTTGGATCATGAAAACAGGAGTTTACGCATATCTTGAAGTGGAAGCCGTGAACTGCGAATCTGGTCACTAGATGTTTCAAAGTGTAATTGGTTCCTTTCCAGTTCTTCCTTGTCATAGGGTCTGTAATGGAAAAATCTTCCCATATTTCTGCTTTTTTCTTTTGATGTTCGACAATGATCCTTTCATAATACCAATATAAATGGTCCATTATTGGACATTATAAATTTGCTCATTCAGGACAAATATCTCAGATTCCCTATGGGAATCAACATCTATATCAAATGATCCTTTCATACGCTGGTGTGGATGGTAATGGTAGCGGTAAGCGTAGCTCTTCGCTCATCGAAATTGAGATTTTGCTAGTAGTGGTGAGAAGGCGTAGAGGGATAGTGCGCAACTTCTCTATAAGGTACTTATATATTAATTGTATTGTGATTATAACAAATTCATAAGTCCAGGTCCCAAGTTTTTCAGCCACTCTACAGCACTTTCTGAAAGATGAAACTGGTCGCTGGGGCTTCCAGAGTAGGCATGAAGAGGGCAGCGCAAGATGACATGGTCTGCTCCTCGTCACTGCATTCAGACATTGGAGAATCTGTCCAACCCCACTTATGGCTCAAGAAATTGCAGCGTCCATGCCCAGTTCTCAGTCTGTTGAGGCGACACCATAGTTTTCTTGGGAGGTCGAATCCCTTCATTTTCCGAGTTGGATTTAGCTCATAAGCATTAGTTCCAGATGTTGAATCTGACCACTCATCCCGCCAGCTCTGGTTTAGATTAAAATTATCCCTCAAGAGTCAGCGGGCCAGTACACTTGCTGGTCTCCTAGATCAAAGTCATTGTGGCGATGGGTAACAAAATTCTTGGTAAGGTACTGTGGGTTAGGTACTCTCGAAAACCTTGTAGGATGTGTCTCTTAAAAAGCTTAAAACGATGCAGCCCCAGTCGCCCGGGTGTGGTTAACAAGCTGCCTCCACTCCTTTCTGTCCTTCCACTTTCCTGCTCCATTACATCCGCCACATCCTATCCAGCTTCTCTAATGTCCTTCCAAATCTAATTCATCCACCTTCTCGGTCTTCCAACCGGTCTCTTTCCCGTAACATCTCTTTCCAATTCCCTTCTTGCTACCTGTTCCTTTCCCATTTGTTTTACATGTCCGAACCACCTGTCTTGCTTTCTGTATGTTCTGTGCTAATGGTTCTATGTTTAGCTCTTCTCTGATTTTAATATTTTGGATTCTATCTCTTGTCTTTTTAACTGATGTTCTTAAAAATTTCATTTCTATTGCTTGGCTCTTACTATCTTGTCTCTTATTAGTTACCAGCATTTCTAGTCCATATGTTACAATTTGTATGAAACACTGTTTATATAATGTTACTTTTGTTTTCTTGAATACTTTGTCATCCCATAAAAGTTCTCTGACTTGATAAAATGTTGTACCTTTACTTAGTCTGTTATTAATTTCAGGGTTTGGTTATGTGAACGAATTGCATCCATGAAATGTCAGTGTAATATTCGCCGCAAATGGAAGATAATTGCTTTCACTCAAAGTAAGTGTAAAATCTGCGGTAAATTAAGAAATACCATTGTTACTAGAGAAATATCTATACATACTCACGGGCTGTGGACAGGACTCCTTATGTTGCGTTCCGCTGCTCGTGCCATCTTTTGTTTCTTTCTTGAGGTCCAGGTCTAACACCGACGAATGGGAGTGTTATGTCTGTGAATTCTCATTATCTTTGTCCAAATGACTAGGGCGGGCAGTTCAAAGAGCAAAATAGCATGATCCCTCGACCAATAAATATATCACTTAATGAATAAGTTAGGGCACAAAACTAATGAGCAACATCAAGAAAATGATGCCTAATTAATTCAAAGAACTTCACTGAGCACAAAGACATCACCACTAAATTGTTAGACAAACAAAATACATATGGAAGCGCTGCGACATAGCAGAAAAAGTAGTAAAGTATGTATCCATATAATTCTCTAAGAGTAAACTAATTTGTAGTATTTCTTAATTTACTGCAGATTTTACACTTTATTTGTGTAAAAGCAATTATTAACTTCCATTTGGGACAAATATTACAGTGACATTTCGTGGATCCAATTCGTTCACATAACCTCAGTGTTGATTTCATTACTTCCATTAATAATGCTACCCAGATATGTAAACTGTTCTTCATTCTCTAACCGTTCTCCATCTATGTTCGCTTGGCTTCTCTTTTTTCCTTTTCCGCAGTGCATGACAGCAGTTTTCTTTTTACTAATTACCATTCCAAACTCCTCCAGATTTTAATTCCAAATGTCCAGTCTCCTTTGTACGTCTGTTTCTCCCTTTCCCCAAATCACCACATCATCTACAAATACCAAAGCATTCACTTCATCACTACTGATACTCTGTTTTACACGTTTTATGATTTCATCCACCAATATAATAAAATTGAAGTTGTATTTGGAGGCAAAAATAAAACTTTTACATGCTCCAAATGGCGAAACACACAATTATGAGAAGAGCAATTGTCCAAGAATAGAAGAATTCTCTACTCTTTTCGGCCTTCAACCGACGTTCCAAGTCCAACAACCACTCTTTAAATAGCACAGATTTCACCCATGCCTTAGAGTTGTGCCTGTATTCACAAGGCAGATGTTGTACCCCCTTGAAGAAACTTAGTTTCCCAAACTTCCCAATTATGAGAGGCTTCACTTTATCCGTCCCTGTGGAATTTGTGCACAAAAGAGCTGCGATACGTTTTTTTGAATGTTTGCCTCCAAAACACTTATTTCCGTTGAAATCAAGGGTTTTGTTTGGCATTGGTTTATAAAATAATGCAGTTTCGTCTGCATTACAAATGTCTGCCGGCGAATATTCCTTCAAGGAGTCTCCTGCCGCCATGAAGACGCAACTTCCTTTGGGGCATCGTTAGCTTCACAATTTATAATTTTGTGGGATATGCCATATCTCTCCTGGAACCTATGAAGCCAACCAGCACTACCCAAAAACTCAGGTGACCCAAGCGAATGTGCGAAAGATCGCGCACGCTCACATAACAGTGGGTCATTTATTGGAATGTTTTTACTCCGCATTTCCACAAACCACATATAGACGGCTTGGTCCACCTTGTAGTCGGCTGTCCTGATCTTACGCTGTGGACCTAGGGCATCAGCATCACTGTTTTCCTCTATCTTACTTTTCTGTTTTAAAGAGTTAGAAAGTATTGGCAGGCTAATGCCATACTTCTTCGCTACTTCTATTTTCTTTCCACCTTTCTCTACCTCCATAAGTATTTTACGTTTTTCACTCAACGAAAACTGCTATCACTTCTGCTTATCCATTTGCGATGATATGAACTTATTTATTTAACGAAATGCACACAAACTTTGCAAGTTTAATGATATAACCATAACAGAAACGTGTTGCTTGGCGAATTAAATATGAAGAGGAAGCATGCAATGCATGATGCGACGAAACCGTCCTGTTCATTGATGGATTACAAACGTTACGATCCTACTCAGCTAATAGTGTGACGTCTTACATTGGTTGATGGGCGAAGTCTATTGGTTACACAAAGCATAGCATTCATTGGTGGATTGCAAACTTGGCGCTTCTACTCGGCTAATAGTGACGTCTTACATTGGATGACGGGCGAAGCGTATTGGTTACACAAAAGCGATTGCCTTCTCGATCGCATAGGTTCATATATGGAAAATGGCGATCATGTCGTCTAAATAACGAAATAATGTAACAAGAAAAATGGTCATAAAACAGGGTGAATTTTAGTTTTGATTTGAGAAAATATGGTCAAATTAGGAAAGAAAAGAGCTCAATTTTAATTTGTTAAACTGAAACTACGGAATTAGTTAAAATGAAAAAGGAAAAAGGAAGGGACCAAAAAATTCGTTATTCTGAAAATTTCGTTATACTGGTGTTTGTTACAGTGGAATTCTACTGTACACATGGAAATCTCCAACATTCCTAATGTCTCTACATGTATCGGGATAATAAACCGTGCAGTAAGTTTCCAGAACCCTTCATATATACCAAATTATAGTAGAATAAATCTAATATACAAACATACGAGTTTTATACCGTTTTCGACTATATAGATTTTGAGGTTAAACGTATACACAATACGTATTTGAGGTTATACAAATTTTTATAATACATATTTACAGGAAAACCGTGTATTAGTCATATTTAACATTTAATAAAAGATAATTTAGCATTTAATAAAATATGACCAACTCATACCAACCACAATAATTGAAGGTTTTACACCAGTTACGATATCGTACCTACGACAGTTATCCCCCCTAAAACCTTCAATATCTGTCCTGTGCATTCCTTATTATAGGTCTTAAATTATATCTTGATGTCCTTATATCTATGTCTTCGTCTCTCTTATCCTCCATGAAGTCCGCATTCATCTGGGGCCCCGTAGAGTGCGTTGACTCCTCGGTCTGTCTGACTTCTTGTAGGAGTCACGATAACGCCTTCAATTCCGATGCATGCACCTTCGTCGGTGGTGTAGTCTTCAGGAGATACACTCCATTTCCCAACTTCTTATCCACCTCAAAAGGTCCGAGCCACTTTGGAGCCATTCCAGCGTGGAACTTCTGAAGCCTGTTGCTGAGGGGATGGTTTCGACGAAGAGCTAGTGTTCCAGGTCTGAACTCCCTTTCCTCTGGCGCATCATTGTTTTCGGCTTCTCTCCTTGAACGCTTTTCGGCCTGGCGGTGCACCTGTTGAATCTGCTGCTGGCTCGGCGTATGCCAGGTATCAGGATCCTCCAGTTCCTCTCTTTGTCCATGGACAAAATTCCACTCGCCAGTGCTCTTCATTGGACATCCAAGGAAAAGTTCTGCAAGCGAGAAACCTGTGATGCGGTTAACCTGCTGTCTGATGGCCAGAAGGGACTCATGTAGGTGTTGGTCCAATTTGGGGTATGTTCTCTGTCGACCAAGTGAATCTGAAGCATCTTCTTTAGTTCCTGGTTTCTCCGTTCGGTGGGATTTGCCTGCGGGTGATAGATCAGTGTAGTCCAGTGTTCAATTCCCCACTCCGACAGAGCTTGCAACCACTGTCTCGAAGTGAACTGACTGTCATTGTCTGTGAATAGACACCGAGGATACCCATAACTGACTGAAGACTTCCGTTCTTAAGAGTTGTACGACCGAGCTCGATAGCTGCAGTCGCTTAAGTGCGGCCAGTATCCAGTACTCGGGACATAGTAGGTTTGAACCCCACTCTCGGCAGCCCTGAAAATGGTTTTCCGTGGTGTCCCATTTTCACACCAGGCAAATACTGGGGCTGTACATTAATTAAGGCACAGCCGCTTCCTTCCCACTCCTAGCCCTTTGCTGTCCCATCGTCGCCATAAGACCTATCTGTGTCAGTGGAACGTAAAGTTACTAGCAAAAAAAAAAGTTAAGGTCAAGGGCGAGAACCTCCCATGGCTGATGCAGTCTGCATCCTCTCATGCTGCTACTCACCTTCTGGTTGTTCGCCTTAGTGCGAGCACAGATTGCGCAGGGTTGGACGTAGTTCTTGATGTCCTGACGCATGTGTACCCAGGAGAAACGTTGCCGAATCGAAGAGTAGCTTTCCTCTAGACCAGGATGACCGGCTTCTGCATTATCGTGGTATTTTCCCAAAATCCTCGCAGTCTGTGACCTCGGAATGACTATGACCGGAGAAGATCCTGGCAGGTGGGTAGTATACTTGTACCGTCATCGAGTCGAAAGTTCGTGTAGCACATCTTAAACTGAGCTGGGACAGATCGACAATCAGTACTGCATTTGCTGATTCAGGATGCCATTCTGTTATAGGACATGTCCTCAGTCTGCCACTTCCTTATTAAATCTGCATTGTTCTCATTATTTCCACTCCTCGCTGGATAGCAAGAAGTACAGGGTCGGTTTGAGATTTCTTAGTTGGCCCAGGAATCTCTCTCTCTGGTAAGTTTGTGGTTGATTTCTGTCCGTCTTCAGGATTTCTTGATAGACTGTCAGCAGCTTGATTGGCTACGCCTGGAACATGACAAATTTTAAAGTCAAAATCGGCAAGGATCAAGGCCCAATGCATCAGTTTGGACTTGGTTCCAGAAACTTGATTCAATCACTGAAGTGAAGAGTTGTCTGTAAAGAGTCTGAACTTCCTTCTAGATATCCTCTGAACTTCCCGACCACCCATACAGCCGCTAATGCTTCCTTCTCGGATGTACAATGGTTTCTCTCTGGAGCAGAGAGTTTCCTACTGGCATACTCAATTATATCCTTGCCTCCTTCTCTCTCGTGGAACAGTACAGCCCCAGGACCAATGTCACTCGCATCTGTCTGCAAGCAGACCTCCTGGCTTGCATCCAGATAAGCTAGACTTGGAGTGTTACAAATACATCTTTTTATTTCCTGGAAGAAGGCTGTTTCTTCCCTTTGGGTCCATTTAAATGGTATGTTTTTATGAGGAAGTCGGTTAGCGGAGCAGCTTTCATTTCAAAGTGTGGTACAAAGCTACTGTACCACCCACAGAGGCCTAAAAGTTGACGTACCTGGCATATCGTGCGAGGCCTTTCCTGTTCCTGAATGGCCGTATTCTTCTCAGTTTTTCTCTCAAAGCCTTTGTCCGTCAATACACGACCTAGGTACTCAACTGAGTTTGATGCGAACTGACATTTCTTGACTTGGCAGGTAAGTCCTGAATTGTCAACATCTCTAAGTCTCTAGCTACGTGTTCCAAATGGTCCGGAAACGTCTTGCTGTACACGAGGATGTCGTCCAGATAGGCCTGGCAAAATTCGCCTGTATATCCGGACAAGACTTCGTCCATCAGACGCATAAAGGTGGCTGGAGCATTCTTAAAACCAAAGGGCATGGCTCTGAATTGATATAGTCCACTTGAGGTGGAAAAAGCAGTCATCGGTTGAGACTCTTCGACTTCCACTTGCCAGTAGCCAGAGTTCAAATCGAGGGTACTGAAGAATTTTGCCCCACTCACTTGCTTTATCAGATGTTGGAGATCCGGCATGGAGTAGGCATCTGATATAGTCTTGTTATTTACCTGATGTAGGTCCACACAAAGTCAGTAATTGCCATTTTTCTTCTTAGGTAGTACCATTGGAGAAACCCATCCTGATACTGACGGTTCAGTCAATTCTTGGTTTTCCATTTCCTTGACTTTTTCTGTTACAATTTTTCATTTATCTGGGTTAAGTGGGTAAAGCCTTTGTTTAACTGGGGCATTATCCTTACAAATTGCCGGCCCCGTGGTGTAGGGGTAGCGTGCCTGCCTCTTACCCGCAGGCCCCGGGTTCGATTCCCGGCCAGGTCAGGGATTTTTACCTGGACCTGAGGGCTGGTTCGAGGTCCACTCAGCCTACGTGATTAGAATTGAGGAGCTATCTGACGGTGAGATAGCGGCCCCGGTCCAGAAAGCCAAGAATAACAGCCGAGAGGAATCGTTGTACTGACCACACGACACCTCGTAATCTGCAGGCCTTCGGGCTGAGCAGCGGTCGCTTGGTAGGCCAAGGCCCTTCAAGGGCTGTAGTGCCATGGGGTTTGGTTTGGTTTGGTATTATCCTTACAAATTATTTTATGTTTTACCGTTGTGGTAAATCCAATTCTATTAGTAACCTCGGGGAACTTATTCAGCAACTTCTCAAGGTCTTCCTACTCCTCCACCCTCAACAGCCCTGTTTTCAGTTCGGCCAATACATTGGTTTCTAACGTTTCCTACTCGAAGGCTTTATTTTCTACCCATGCCAACCTAAATATGTTTTTATTACCAAAGAATATTTCATCGGCCACTACCCCATATTTAGTTAAGAAGTCGTGTCCTAATATGTCAGGTATCAAATCTTTGACAACCTTTACTGCTATATCTATGACTTAAGTAGAGCACTTGGCTTGAAGAAAGGTACAACCCTCAATGTTGTAATGCATGTCATGGGTTCCCCCCCTTGACTGTTGCCACCTTAGCAGGACGAACAGGATTTAATAATTTTGCCACATTCATGTTCACAAACGAGTGTGAAGCTTGAGTGTCATGGATAGCGATGGAAGGCTTGTCATTAATCGTCAAGTTAATAGCCAGCTGGGGTGGATTAGGTTCATCATCACTATAGATTTGACCAATATGTTCACCTTCTAGCCAGGTGTAATGTCTTTGGGGCTTCTTCATTCTTCCAGAACCATCCTTGCCCCGACTCAAAGGTCCCAATCTAGTTTTCCGGGCAGCAGTCTTTTAGATGCCCGGTCTGCCCACGTCGGTAGCATTTTCGGGGTTCCTCCACTGTTGAGGTTTTCGTTTTTGAGGCATGGTAACTTGTTTCTCTGTCTAATTTTGCTAGAGTGTGATGGAGCTCTTCAAATATTTTTGGTTGTGCCACCTTAACAAGTGATCAAACCTTATCGTGTGGCAGTTCAGTTATATAAGGGACGCTTGTGTCAGTATTTTCCCCTTCGCGGACTCTCTTAAAGAGCTGGAGTTTTTTAATTATGAAAGCTCCTGCTCTCATTCCACTGGGTTGTGCTTCAGTTAGGAACTTTTCTTTGTACTGAAGTTTGGACAGCCTCCGAGTCAAATCTCTGGACGAATTCTTTCTTGAATTCCTCCCAGCCGAGGCTGAGCCCTTTAATGTTCTGCCACCAAGCCCCTGCTGATGCTTTTAGTTGTTGGCTGACAAGTTGCAAGTATATTTCCGTAGGTATATTTGTCCTACCCAGTAGAGATTGTGGTGTCTTTAGAAATGTTTTAGGACACTCCTCAAGCCTCCCATGAAATTCCGATAGGCTGTCTTTAATAACTCTGGGATCAACCGGTATCCCAAGGGGGTGGTCCATACCTCTGCCAGGTTGACTACTGCCTATAGAAATGTTTTTTTCCAGGGATAAAATTTTTCTATTAACCTCTGATTCAAACTTCATAAATTTCTGGCCTACTGCGGTTTTAAGATTGTTGAATTCCCACTCAATTTCTCGAATCTTCTCATCGACTTTGTTTTCGAAGGTGTGCATATCACTTACTACTTTATCTACTGTATGTCTAATTCTAAGCTGCTGATTTTGTCATTAATTTTTGAAATATCTTCTTTCAGATCTTTAGCCAAAGAATTGATTCTGCCCTTTATTTCTTGAGACTGGGCCTGAATCAAAGCAGTTAGTTGTGCGAACATAATGCTTACCCGGTCGTTGGTTTCTTTCTCCGAGGTGACTTTGAAGTCGAAACTGCCTGGGTCCTCGTTGTCCATCAAATCCTGGCACGGCCTCTCTTGTAAATCCGCTTTGCTTCCAGCCGTCGGTAAACCGCAGAATGCCAGCGCTTTCTATAAAATCGCCACGATCGTTTGGTTGATCTTCATTGCCGAGTCTCGAAGTGTCTTATCCTGTCGCGGTCGCCAATTTATCGTTCTCAAATGTGATTTTATTTGATGGAAATAAATATCACACGAGAACATGTTCACTTCCTTGTGTAGATTACTTTGTCACTGTAAGTCACAACACACAATTTTACACACTAGCAAGTGACACAACACTTAATAGCGGAGTACCCTGTAGTCGATTCTGATAGGTACATATGTCAACAACACTGACTCGCGCACTACAACATACGCTGTCTTGAACTCGCTGACTGACGGCTCTATATATATATATATTGTTCAATCAACTGTCTAGAATTATCGATTTCTGGAAGGGTTCTCACAACACTAATGGGACACACTCGAAACATCGATCGACCAGCTAGTTGAATGGAGTACTCCAGTAATGGATGCAGTTAGAACTTTCATCCCCCTGTGGGTGGGGGCAGTAGAATAACACCCACGGTATCCCCTGCCTGTCGTAAGAGGCGACTAAAAGGGGCCCCAGGTGCTCTGAACTTTGGAGCGTGGGTTGGCGACCACGGGGCCCTCAGCCGAGTCCTGGCATTGCTTCCACTTACTTGTGCCAGGCTCCTCACTTTCATCTGTCCTATCCGACCTCTCTTGGTTAACTCTTGTTCTTTTCCGACCCCGACGCTATTAGGTTTGCGAGGGCTAGGGAGTCTTTCATTTTCACGCCCTTCGTGGCCCTTGCCTTTCTTTGTCCGATATCTTCATTTTTCGAAGTGTCGGTTCCCTTCCATTTTTCTCTCTGATTAGTGTTATATAGAGGATGGTTGCCTAGTTGTACTTCCTCTTAAAACAATAATCACCACCACCACTTAGAACTTTCATTACTGTTTACCAATACACATGGAAATCTCTCCAACATTCCTAATGTCTCTACATGTGTCTGGATAATAAATCTTAGAGTAAGTTGCCAGAACCCTTCATATATACTAAATTATAGTAGAATATATGTAATATACAAACATTATAGTTTTCTACCGCTTTCGACTGTATAGATTTTGAGTTTAAACTTATACACAATATGTATTTGAGGTTATACAAATTTTATAATACATATTTACAGGGAAACCATGTATTAGTTATATTTAACATTTAATAAAAGATAATTTAGCATTTAATAAAATATGACCAAAATATACCAACCACTAATTGAAGGTTTTACACCAGTTATGATGTACCTACGACAAGAATAGGCATGGAAATACATCAAAAAAGGAAAATCTCCAGGTATTGATGAAGTGTGTGGTGAAATGATCAGGTCTATGGGTGATGCAGGAAAGCAGTGGATGTATGCACTTTTTCAGAAGATATTGAAGGATGGGCAGACAGCAGTAGATTGGAAAAAAGGTATCATCATTCCACTCTTTAAGAAAGGTGACAGGAAGAAATGTTCCAATTACAGAGGAATTACATTAACTTCCCAAGTGGGAAAACTGTATGAAAGGATTTTAGAAAGGAAAATAAAACCATTGATAGAATTAAAGTTATCAGAGGAACAATACAGATTCTGGAAAGGCATATCAACAGTTGATCTAATATTTGGACTGTGTCAGCTAACGGAGAAGTATTATGAACATAATAAGGCCTTTTGGCTGGCCTTCCTGGATATCAAAAAGGCCTTTGATGTTGTAAGCAGGGACAAAGTCTGGGAAGGGCTGAGAAACAGTGGAATCAATATTGACATAATAAAACGAATTGAGAATTTATATTAAGACATCAGTAGTCGCGTCAAAACACCATCGGAATGAATGAACACTTTAGAATAACTACGGGCGTAAGACAAGGTGGAGTTCTCTCACCTCTTCTCTTCATCACTGTGATGAACGAGATTCAACAAGTATGCCAAAACGTTGGTGACAACAAAATTATAGTCATGCTATTTGCTGATGACATCTGTATATGGGGAGATTCCAAGGAGGAACTTCAGGATCAGATCGATGCATGGACAGTAACAGCTAAAGGGTACGGCCTAAGATTCAATCGGGAGAAAAGTGAAGTGTTGGTTATGCAGAGAAATGGTCAACCTGAAGGTTACATTGAAATAGAAGGTAAACAACTCAAGATGTCCAACAAATTCCAATATCTAGGAAGCATGATATCAGCAGCAGGCTCCATTGAAGAGGAACTTACCAGCAGGATTCAAGCTGGAGGAACATTCTATAGAGTTGTCCGAGACCTAACATGGAATCCAAAAGTACCATTGAAATGCAAGCGAGCAATTTATCTGACAATTTTGACGTATAGGAGTGAGATCTGGACCATGAGGAAAAAGGATGAAGCAAGGATTCAGGCAGCTGAAATGAGATTCATCCAAGCGATGGTTGGCAAAACATGACGAGATAAAATTCGTAATGAGATCAGGGACATGGCTGAGGTTGGCAGAATGCACGATAACATAACTGCATAGGCTCAAATGGTATGGTCACGTGAAGGATGGATCCTGATCGTATGCCCAGAAAAATGTATGATCTGCAGTTAAAATATTCAATACCAAGAGAGTGGCCAAGAATGCGATATACAGACATGGTGAAAAACGACATTCACCAACGAGGAGGATGGCCGTGTGGTTAGGAGCGCTCAGCTGTGAGCTCGCATCCAGGAGATAGTGGGTTCGAACCCCACTGTTGGCAGCCCTGAAGATGGTTTCCCTTTTTCACACCAGGCAAATGCTGGGGCTGTACCTTCACTAAGGCCACGGTTGTTTCCTTCCCATTCCTAGGCCTTTCCTGTCCCATCGTCGCCATGAGACCTATCTGTGTCGGTGCAACGTAAAACAAATGGGCAACGAGGAGGGGACAGGGACAACATTGAAGAAGGAGAAAAGTACAAAGACAGAAGTTGGTGGAGGGGCTTCATTCGCCAACCCATCGTATAGATGGAACGATGTGGGATATGTATGTACTGTATGTTCCTATTTCCTTGTTGCCAATCTTCAGGTATCCTTTCATCCATCGATATGGCATTGAGGGCTCGATATAGCCACTGTAGTCCAGTGCTTCTGGCTGCCTTAATCATATCAGCATTGAATTCGGCTTTTCCACTTGCTTTACCTTTGGTCATTGATTTCACTGCCCTTTCAAGTTCCAACCATATTATCGGGTTCACTTCTTTTTTTCTCCATCTATTTCCGTTTTCTTATCTCGTTCTTCCTCCGAGCAGTCATCCTCATTATAAAGTTTTTCAAAATATTTTGCCATCACCTCCTGAAGACCCTTTTCGTCGTGTATTATGGATCCATTTCTCTCTGTAATGCCTTGATTTTTTTCTTGATTTATTCTTTTTTATTTTATTACTATGTATTATAGTTTCTGGATTCCTCGACTATCTTGCTTAATTTTGTTTGTAAACTCTCGTCAACATTTCTCCTTTTCTTCCTTAATACTCCTCTTTACTTGTAGTTTCAATCCTTTGTATTCCACATGCGACCTTTCTATCTTATTCTCATCTCTCTAATACGTTTATTTCTTCACCTTGTTCCTTTCTTTTATTTTTTTATTTTATCTGTCCACCAGCGTATCTGCTTTCCCTTAATCTTTGCTTTTGTTTTCCTGCATACCCAATTGCTGCTTCCACAAATGTCTGTCTTAAATTGTCCCACTCTTCTTCTCTACTTCGTATTTCCATGTTAGGCAACTTCTTTTTTATCGAATCTTGGAATGCCATTCTTTTATCCTCCTCCTCCAATTCCCAAATCCTGATCTTTGGTTTTTCTTCAGTACAATTTTAGGGATTTTTACTTGTTTTAATTCAACAATTAATAATGTATGGTCACGTTCCATATTTTCACTGGGGATTATCTTCGTTTTCATGACGTATCTTCCTCATTCTCAGTCTGTTATTACAAAATTGATGAGTGTTGCATACTGTCCATCCCAACTATATCGGCTGATCTTATGGCTATTCCTCTTCATAAACCATGTGTTCTTAATTATCAGGTTATTTCTGATACAAAAGTCCAACAGTTTCTCTCCATTCTTCAGTTCTATCCCCATACCCATGTGGGCCCAGAACATTCTCATATCCTATTCTATCAGTTCCTACATGGGCATTTAGATATCTCATTATCATGATCCCATCTCCAACAATATGTGTTTCCAGTTCATTGAGGAAATCATCTTTTTCTTCCACGCTACATCCTGTCTGTAGAGTATACACCTGTACTATCTTCAGTAGTTCCTTGTTTAGATGTATGTGCATTATTATAATTCTTTCATTTACATACTCAATTTCAGCTATTGGTTCAACATTCTGATTCACTATAAATCCCACTCCATTTCTTTTCTCTTTACTGTTACCCATCCAGTATAAGGTGTACCTCTCTTAGTTTCTTCATTGCTTTCCCTTTCCATTTTACTTCACTTAATCCCAGGATGTAGAGTTTTCATCTCTCCATTAGGTCATTCAATTCATTTTCCTTTCCATTCATCGTTAAAATATTTATCGTTCCAAATCTGGTTTTGTTCTCTGAACTAAACCCTTGCACGAACATCAGCATTACCATCACACTGTGCAACTGTAGTCAGAGACTTGTCAATTCCATTTCCATTTTTAAACTTCCATCCGAAGCTCATATCATAGTTGAAAGCAATTACAAAATTTACTCATCTGCTGACCTGCATGTCTAGTCCTTTAGAGTATTTCTTTGTTCTGTGTTGTTAACAGGCAGTTTTTCACAGACTTTTTTCCAAGGACTCATAGAACTTAACAGCATCAATAAAATAATTTGTACCATCCACAAACCCTTTTTCCTAAGCATTGAAAGTAACAATATAATTTTAAATACTCGTCATATCAAATGCCCCTCTAGGGCGAAGTCTAATGGCGTTAAATTAAAAATCCATTGTGGTGGAGCTCCATCCCGTTGAAACCACATTGTTAATTGTTCTCCAAGTGGTAGAAGTGGGAGTTCATTGCATGGAAAGTGCACCTAAATAAATCTAATCAGGTTTATCTGGCCACAAAGAAGTATGGTCCAGTAAGGCGATTACCCAATATTTTATTAACACACACATTCACTTGCACGCTCTCTCTCTTTTGTACTTGACAAGCTGCCTTGTCGCACCCAGTGGGGATTGCCAGCACTCTGATAGTCCATGCTGTGGTAGATGATGGAACCATTTTCCTGGAATCGCAGTTTGTCCAAGATCACGATTTCTGACAGGAATGCTGCATTATTTTCCAGAGAAATTCATCTGAACTTCAAAATGCCACCTTCAGAGCTCCTGCTTTAGCTGTAGGTGGTACGGGTGATATTTATGCGCATGCAGTATTCGTAGTATGGCCCTGTGCACTCGTGTGTTACGAACTGTGTCCAGAACAGCCTCCTCATTCTCACCAAATGTTATGTTCTTCTCTCGGACTCCTCAGAAGGATAATCGGTGCCACAATCATCTGTTCCAAGATCTTATTCGAAAGCAATGTCGTGTAGTTGATAGACTTATCAGTTGTGTCGGTAGACTTGACAAGTTGTAGAACACCGGGTAATTCTTGGAAAAGCTCCTTGTTAATGACATTCACAGTTTCAATTCTTGGAGCAAGAATTGTCCTTTAACACAGCCATGCATGATCGGTGAAATGCTGTGCCACGTATATTAACAATTTGAGGTCTCTGCATGCTGTAGATTTGGCTGCACATCACACACACACAAACCCTTCCAAATATCACACATTTAATATAGCTTAATATATCGGGGGCCAAAAATGGCTTCCTATGCCATGGGCTTAAAAAAGGCACCTTGCCTGATACATGTATTACTATTCCTTGTTTATTATTATCTATGTTATATACTGTCTATTTTCTCTAAATAATATAATAAAATATAAGACCGAATTATTTGAAAGAAAATACAGTTCATGTTTTATTGCTGGTATAGCAAAATCATCGTATTCCCTAAAATTTTAAGTGAATGAAATTATTATCAGGTAAATGAGTCACACCTTTACGTGCAGTTCAAAGTGTTCATTTGCAATCATGTTGCAACTAAAAGATAAAAATAAATGAATGAAATTTATATCAGGTCAATGTGAAATAAATTATTATTGTTGTGTGAGTCATCAGTCCATGACTGGTTTGATGCAAGTCTTCACGCCACCCTATCCTGTGGTAAACTTTTCATTATTATGTAACTGCTGCATCCTACTTCTGCACTAATCTGCTTATCATATTCATACCTTAGTCTACCCCTACTGTTCTTACTGCATTACACTTCCCTCAAAAACCAACTGCACAAGTCCTGGGTGTCTTGAGATGTGTCTTATCATTCTATCTCTTCTGGTCAATTTTACCAAATCGATTTCTTCATTAGTGAAATGAAATGGCGTATGGCTTTTAGTGCTGGGAGTGTCCAAGGACATGTTCGGTTCGCCAGGTGCATCATCGTCTTGGTCTCCCTCTACTTCTCCTACCCTCCATAGCCGAGTCCATTATTCTCCTAGGTAACCTGTCCTCCTCCATTCGCCTCACATGGCCCCACCACCGAAGCCGGTTTATGCATACAGCTTCAACCATCGAGTTCATTCCTAAATTAGCCTTTATCTCCTCATTCCGAGTACCCTCCTGCCATTGTTTCCACCTGTTTGTACCAGCAATCATTCTTGCTACTTTCATGTCTGTTACTTCTAACTTATGAATAAGATATCCTGAGTCCACCCAGCTTTCACTCCCGTAAAGCAAAGTTGGTCTGAAAACAGACTGATGTAATGATAGTTTCGTCTAGGAGCTGACTTCCTTCTTACAGAATACTGCTGATCGCAACTGCGAGCTCACTGTGTTAGCTTTACTAAACCTTGATTCAATCTCACTATATTACCATCCTGGGAGAACATACAACCTAAATATTTGAAATTATCAACCTGTTCTAGCTTTGTATCACCAATCTGACATTCAATTCTGTTGAATTTCTTACCTACTGACATCAATTTAGTCTTCGAGAGGCTAATTTTCATACCGGTACCATACTCATTGCACCTATTTTCAAGTTCCAAGATATTAGACTGCAGGCTTTCGGCACAGTCTGCCATTAAGACCAAGTCGTCAGCATAGGCCAAACTTCTTACTACATTTCCACCTAACTGAATTCCCTCCCTGCCATTTTATACCTTTCACCAGATGATCCATGTAAACTACGAACAGCAAAGGTGAAAGATTACAGCCTTGTCTAACCCCTGTAAGTACCCTGAACCAAGAACTCTTTCTGCCATCAATTCTCACTGAAGCCCTATTATCAACATAAATGCCTTTGATTGATTTTAATAATCTACCTTTAATTCCATAGTCCCCCAGTATAGTGAATATCTTTTTCCTCGGTACCTTGTCATATGCTTTCTCTAGATCTACGAAACATAAACACAACTGCCTATTCTTCTCGTAGCATTTTTCAATTACCTGGTGCATACTGAAAATCTGATCCTGACAACCTCTCTGTGGTCTGAAACCACGCTGGTTTTCATCCAACTTCCTCTCAACGACTGATCGCACCCTCCCTTCCAAGATGCCAGTGAATACTTTGCCTGGTATACTAATGAATGGGATACCTCGATAGTTGTTGGAATCCTTCCTGTTCCCTTGCTTATCGATAGGTGCAATTACTGCTTTTGTCCAATCTGAAGGTACCTTACCAACACTCCACGCTAATTTTACTACTCTATGAAGCAATTTCATCCCTGCCTTCCCACTATACTTCACCATTTCAGGTCTAATTTCATCTATTCCTGCTGCCATATGACAATGGAGTTTATTTACCATCCTTTCCACTTCCTCAAGCATAATTTCACCAACATCATTTTCCTCCTCCCCATGAGCTTGTCTGTTTGCAACACCACCAGGATGATTTCCTTTTACATTGAGAAGGTGTTCAAAATATTCCCTGCACCTCTCCAGTGATTCCCTGGGATCTATTATGAGTTCACTTGAATTACTCAAAACACTGTTCTTTCCTTTTTCCCTCCCTTCCTAAGATTCTTTATTACTGTCCAGAAAGGTTTCCCTGCTGCTTGACCTAGCCTTTCCAGGTTATTACCAAAATCTTCCCACGACTTCTTTTTGGATTCAACTACTATTTGTTTCCCTGTGTTTCTTTCATCTACGTACAAATCCCTGTCTGCCTCGGCCCTTGTTTGGAGCCATTTCTGATAAGCCTTCTTTATACGTTTACAGGCTGCTCTCACTTCATCATTCCACCAAGATGTTCGCCTTTTCCCATCTTTACACACAGTTGTTCCTAGGCATTCCCTTGCTGTTTCTACTACAGCATCCCTGTATGCCACCCAATCACTTTCTATATCCTGAACCTGCTTACTGTCTACTGTTCGAAACTTCTCACTAATCATATCCATGTAGTTCTGTCTAATTTCCTTGTCCTGCAGATTTTCTACCGTTATTCGTTTGCAGACAGACTTCACTTTATCTACCCTAGGCTTAGAGATACTTAGTTCACTACAGATCTGATAGTGGTCTGTATCATCGAAAAATCCGCAAAAAACTTGTACATTCCTAACAGATTTCCTGAATTCAAAGTCTGTTAAGATACAGTATATTATGGATCTAGTACCCGTAGCCTTCCATGTGTAGCGGTGAATAGCCTTATGCTTGAAGAATGTATTCATAACAGCTAAACCCATACTTGCATAGAAGTCCAGCAAACGCCTCCCATTCCTATTACCTTCCATATCTTCCCCACATTTACCAATCACCCTTTCGTATCCTTCAGTTCTATTTCCAACTCTCACATTGAAATCGCCCATTAGCACTATTCTATCCTTGCTGTTGACGCTGACCACAATGTCACTCAATGCTTCATAAAACTTGTCAACTTCGCCCTCATCTGCACCCTCACATGGTGAATACACAGACACAATTCTTGTCCTATTCTTCCAACTGACAAATCTACCCACATCATTCACTCATTTACGTGCCTAACCGAAACTATGGTGCGTGCAATGGTATTCCTGATAAAGAGCCCTTCAAGTACACTTTATAATCCCCTATCTCTTCCTCATTATCTCCCCTTACCCGAATATCACTTACTCCTAGCACATCCAGATGCATCCTCTTTAAGTCCCCCCCCCAAAAAAAATCCAGCTTCAAGGTGTATTTGTACCCTCTTCCATCCACCTGTGTTAAAAATTTCAGATCTCAGAATGCTGTAGATTTGGCTGGGCATTAGTGATGGGACATTCAATTCATTTTAGTGAATCGATTCATTTGATTCCGTTCACGTTACTGAATTGATACAGTGATCTGATTCACGGCTCATTGGTCACCGCTCCTACTGCATCTGTGTAGTATGTGCTGGTAAGACAGCAGCAACAGCATTCACTGCTCGCAGCTGCCATCTGGTCTTCATACTATGAACTCCTTTCTTAGAAAAAATGCTAGTTACTCTAATACATCGAAGGTTTCCAGCGACGCAGTGTGGGAAAGGTTAGGATTAGGAAGGTAGCAGCCATGGCCTGTATTAAGGTACATTCCCAGCATTTCTTGGTGTGAATATAGGGAAACTACGGAAAACCATCTTAATGGCTGTCGACGGTGGGATTTGAACCCACCCTCCCCCGAATGCAAGCGCATAGCCACGCGATATTAACCGCACGACAACTCGCTCAGTCATTTTTTAAAATATGTATTTTTCTATCAGCTGAGGATTTTTTTAATCGTTATATTTTGTATAGGCTACCCGAGATGTACAGTAGCCCGCTGGTTTTCTGATTCAACATACTGTTACTGCGTCTGTCCACATATGATTGAAGTCTTGTGCAACGATGTGACATATGAACTGAGAGAATACTGAGCCGTTCTTCCCAATATAAAACAGGTACTTTTGAGTGGTCATGAGCATGACTCATAGTCACAGGGCAGGCTAGAGTCGAGTTTAATTGTCAAATGTCAACTAAGTTATAATACTTAGATTCATTAAACTAATAAATAGTATACCGTAACCTAATAGCCTACCTACTTACTAGCTACTTCAGAATTATGTTGGGACTAACTTTTTAACACTGTAAATAAATCCATCTATTATTTAAACCTCCCTGTAAGAAGAGGACAGTGAATGCAAATGGGTATTATTTTCAAATGAGCTGAGCTCGAGAGTTCATTATAGCATACGATTCTTTCAGTGTAGCATGGCTCACTGTATGTCTCGCTGCAGTGAGCCGATAAAGAGCCGTGTGTATCTTGTGTCTCACTGAGCTGGCTCGTTCACGATTCTTTCAGTGTGCGATGGCTCACTTATGTCTCGCTGCAGCGGAAGCTCGGCTCTCCGGTGTCCAGTGAGCCGATAAGGAGCCGTGTGTATCATCTGTCTCGCTGAGCCGCGCTCATTCGCGATTCTTTCGATGTGCCATGATTCACTGTCTCGCTGCAGCGGAAGCTCGGCTCCCCGTCAACGTCCAGTGAGTGCGCCACTCAGCACTGTCCACTGGGAGTAAGCTGAATCGTGTGCCGTGAGCTCGCCGTTCCTGTGAATCGATTCACTCGGACACTTGAATGAATCGATACACTGCTTCGAATCATGCATTCAGTAGCCAACACTACTGGGCATCGCACACACGCAAACAAGTACTTTTATTATTATAGATCATTGTTAATGCAGTTTGGTGTCCCCCAACTACCTGTCCTGTTTTTGACCCTGATAACATATTGGCCCTTCTTAGTGCCACATACACATTCATTCACTGAAAATGTGCATAAAAAAAGGATATCTCACGTACATTAAGAGATGGTAAAAACTAAATAATTCAAACCTAACATTGTGCGTGTCTCTGACTATAACCTGTAGGTATGTTGAGTGCTCAGCCGGACTCTGGTTTGGACCTCAACCATTCCGCCATCATCTGTCATGGATGGTCCAGGCGTCACTGAAGAGTGATATAGGGAAATGAGGAGTGAGATAGTTCCCTGTTTCTTTCCTCACTGCACGAGTAGGTGCTATTACATCTCAGTCTGCCAAGCCCACTGAAATTTCTGCACCAAATGATCCTATGAGTGACATTTTCACACCATAACGAAATGGCTACATATTGAATGGCATGACTAGCATCACTTATACCTCGGTTACTTCAATGTTGTCACAGCCAAGGATGAGACAGACTATCACATGTAATACTGGAGCACCGTAGCATTGACTTGCTTTTACTATCTTCACCAGTAGTATTCAAAATTTTTAGTCAGCGTACCCCAAAAATGCAGTTGTTCGACTTTCCTACCCTGTAAATACGAGTATATTGCGATCATACCAGAAATAACACATGATTGATACTGGATGCCAAGTAATATTAACTATAATCCTTATCATCCATAGCTTAGCCCGCTTGCTCAGAGTTCCTGCACAACCTGAGGCATGAAAGAGTTGTGGCCGGGGATTTAAGGTCGTTTGTCCTTCCTGACAGTACGAGATTTTAAAGTGAAAATCCCACCCCAGCAACACCAGGAATCAAACTACGGGCGCCAGGATCACGGGCAAGCATCTAAACCGCTACACCACGCAATTCCCCAATAATGACAGTAATTCAGTGTATACAGGGTGTATCCATGATGATGATACAAACTTTCAGGGATGTTGGAGGATGGCAAATGGATCAGTTTGAGATCAGGAACCATATTCCGGGAACGATCAAGTCAAAAGTTAAGCAAAATTCTACTCATTTAAGTCTGTTTACTTGCACAAGTTTCACAAGGAGCTCCATTTACAATTTTTTGAAATTGCGTCCCCCTGCGTCAATGCAGGCATGGCATCGTCGCTCAAAGTTCTGTCGTACCCGTTCAAATATCCCCAGTGTCGTTTGAACAACATCGTAAGCAGCGAGAATTCTTGCCAAGAAATACTCTTCAGTCTCAACAGGTGTCCCTTACTCAAGGCTTTACGCATGGCCTCGCAAGAAGAAATCAAGTGGGATGATTCACTTTGCAGGGAATGTCTCATCCAGGTGTTACACGAACCCTCAGTCCAAATTTAGGTGGAATACTATCATGTTTGAACCATATCCGTTAACAAAGGGCAAGTGGAATGTGTTCCAGGAATGTGGGTAGTACATTTCTGAGCGCACTGTGTACACTGCTGCATTTAGGTGGGGAGGAAGAAGAAACAGGCCTACTACATAATCATTAACTATGCCTGCCCACATGTGGTCTGAAAGTTAGTGCTGATGGCTCTTCACAACTGTAGCGTGGGGTTTCTCATCGGCCCAGACATGACTATTGTGACTATTTAGCATTCCATCTGGTGAAACAGGCTACATCTGCAGGAGTGTGAGGATCAACTGCAAGGCGCTGCAGGACCCATTGGCTGAACACGACTCGAGATGCGAAGTCAGCAGGACTCAAAAGCCTGCATTTTTTTGTGGATGATAGAGGAATGGCTGCATTTCACATCATACTCGCCACACAGTCATATGCAAAACATTTATTTCACGTGCAAGTGCTGATTGCAGTCGCCTAATCCTCGCTAGCAGGCACTAAATCTTCTAAGTCGGGAGTCTGTGTAATTCATCCTCCTCAGTCATTTTACTGTGGCACCAATTGCTCTGTTTCACTTAATCGTTGGAAAAGTCGTGGAAACATGGTGTGAGCTGGTTGTCTCCTGCATGGATATTTGGTTCGGCTTCTCTGCAGCTTCCATTTGTTTGCCCATACACAAACATTATATCTGCAAGTTTTGTAACCGGGCACAACTCCACTTGGATAGGGATGATCAACATACTACTTCAATGCATAAACATAGACTGAAGCCTACAGTACAGACATCGCACGCCGATCACGCCAGTACCCGGTATGCCATCTGCATTTAAGTCTTCGGGTTATTATCCTAGGCTCTTCTGCCCATTGGGGTTGTCTCCCC
Organism: Anabrus simplex; assembly: GCF_040414725.1. NCBI lineage: Eukaryota > Metazoa > Arthropoda > Insecta > Orthoptera > Tettigoniidae > Anabrus > Anabrus simplex. Next base: position 163,309,870 of record NC_090271.1, read on the forward strand.
TATTGTACTCTTAGCACATATAGTATACAGTACAGTCTGAGGTATCAGACCAATTTTTGCTTTAACTTTTGACTGCCGGCTGCACTGGTGTAGTGGATACAGCTTTGATCTACTAACCCGAAGTTAACGGGTTCAAACCTGACTGAGGTTGGTGGCTTTTAAGGGTGTTTAAAGGTGACAACCCCATGTCTTTGGCTTCCGGCGCGTTAAAGAACTACTGCGGGACAAAATTCCGACACCCTGTCGTCTGTTAAGAATGAACGGATGTTAAACAACTTGGATTGTTAATAACTTTTGACTCGGAACGATTCCGGACTACAGTTCCATTTGCCGTCCTCCATAATCCCTGAAAGTTTGTAACATCATCACGGATACAGGTATGTATCATTGCTTGAGCAAAGAAAACCTCTTAATTCCTTCCAAGTAAAGTTTACGGAAGAAGCCCAAAACTGAGTGGTCAGCTATGGCTGGAGAACTATCCTTGGCATTCTAATTGCTTAATGATAGCCCAGTTATTCAAACACTGGAGTATTCTGTTCCCATCTCAGGCACCGTGGCAAGCCTTCACAAGAAATGGTGAAATGTAGTTTTCTCATGAATGAGTGGATTTCAAAACATGAAATTTAAAAAAGACCAAAGCAGCATAAGTATTTTTACATACGTAGTCAATGGGAGGTACAAACTGACACACATTTTAGAATGAATACTTCGGAAAGGGAAATCTGTGTAGTGGTTGACAAAAAACAAAAATTCAGAAAGAGATTTTTCAAAAAATGGGCAGGCTCAACTCTTTTCTGAATTGCTCACTGAAAACAGAAGCTACAATAAATTTGCGTACCCCTTGATACGACCCCGCGTACCACACTTTGAATACCACTGATCTACACTACTGTACCACAACACTCTACACTATATGTAGATTACAGATCATTTCATTTGATAACAAAGAGCAATATTAGTTGTAAAAGGTCCACCTTTTCAATACAAAATAATTATGTTGTTCATTTGAATTACAACATTTTAATTTGGTTACTCAGTACCAGTTTTGACGTTGGTAAGACATCGTCATCAGCCGATCTTAGAAGAAGGCAAATATACAATACATAACCCTTCACACTTAAAAGATCGATAATTAGATAAAATACAATAAATTATTATGCTTGAAGGCAAAGGTCCTCTATTTATAACAAGATGATTTTGATAGTTTTAACACGGTTGCAATGTCAGCTTCGTGTTTCACAAACTTTTCACTTACATGTCAGATTATTTAGAGAACGCACTTACAGTTTCTATTATTTAACAATATTATGGCATAACAGCTTTCTGTATCTGCTTTACTGTGGGTATCAGAAGGATAGGCGTTTTCAGGACATATATAAAACTGTGGCTTGTGTAAAATGGTATTGGTAGGGGCAACTGATTCAGCTGGTATATTTTTAACTTTAGGGAAAATCAAAGACTTTCCAGATGCTGTTCCTATTTGCAGCTTTTTGGAAATAATTCCAACGGCAAGGGGTTTAAGAGAAGAAAAAGGACATAACAGCATATACTGTACTAGGGGCAGGTCCACATTTGTGTGAAGTAGCAGCTCGTGAAAAAGTTGCAATCTTAAAACGGCAACAAATCACCGTAAAGTGTTAAACGAGATATAGGCACACAAAGAACGTGGATATTGAAATTATTAGACATAGGTCACTTCAATAGTATATTCTCTTAGAAAAAAAAAATATTTCAGTTTACAGGTATCCCCTTTGTCCAGAATTCTGCTTTGTGTTGACTATAATGAAATTGAGAAAAGAGGTTGAAGACTAGTGTTTAAAAGTCTGCAGTAGGTCAGGTATTGTATCTGAATAAAGGCTCACTCCCACTTAGTGGAATCGAACCAAACAATCAAAATTTCCACTTGACCGCTCACATCTAGCGGAACAGAATCGAACGGAATTCAGGGGGAAACTTAAAATACACTAGCATTTTTGTGAGGAAACAGCAAATTAAGGGAGTGAAAGGAAAAGAGATTGGTGAATTTTCTGGGTGCATGAAATTAACTTCTCAAAGGAGCCGAAAGTAGAGTATTCAAATTTATCTGAATGTTTATTGCAGGATGAAGTTAACTCTCGGTGATACGTAGGTGGTTTGAAAAGGTCTCGGAATGTACTAGAAATAAGTATCTTACCTCGGTGGAGCTGCTTTTATTTTTCAACATAGTCTCCCTGTAGTCTAATGCATTTGGTCCAGCGATGTTCCAATGCCTTGATCCCATCTCGAAAATGAGATTCCTCCAGGCCTGCAAAATACCTCTCCAATTCGGCCGTCAGTTCTTCCTTTGTAGAAAATCTCCGTCCACCGAGGAAAATTTTCAGCTTGGGGAAGAGACGAAAGTCTGATGGTGCTAAATCAGGTGAATAAGGTGGATGTGGCAACAATTCGTACTTCAGTTCATGAAGTCTTGCAATGCCAACAACACTTGTGTGCGGCGGAGCGTTGTCCTGATGAATGATGACCTTTTTCCTTGCCAAACCAGGCCTTGTTTCGCGTATCTTTTCCTGTAGTTGGTCTAGGAGGTTTGCATAGTATTGCCCCATAATTGTTTGGCCAGTAGGAAGATAATCTATCAGCAGAATGCCTTTTGCATCCCAGAAAACTGAGGTCATGACCTTTCCGGCCGAACGCACTGCCTTTGCTTTCTTTGATGGTGGTGAATCAGCATGTTTCCACTGTTTTGACTGCTGTTTTGTCTCTGGGGTATAGTAGTGGACCCAAGTTTCATCTGTAGTCACAAACCAGCGCAAAAAATCTTGTTGGTTGCACTGAAAACGGGCCAGACTTTGTTCGGACGTTTCCAATCTGGTGCGTTTATTGTCCACTGTCAAGAGCCGCGGCACCCATCTTGCGGATAATTTTTTCATACCCAATTCTTCGGTTAAGATGTAATATACCCGTTCAGAAAACATCCCTACGGCTTCGGCAATCTCCCTCACTTTCAGTCGACGATCCTCCATGACCATTTTATGCACTTTTGCTATAAATTCTGGGGTCGTTACACTTTTTGGCCGTCCACTACGCGGAGCATCATCCAAGCTCTCCCGACCAAATTTAAACTCGCTAGTCCACTTGGCAACAGTTGAAAATGAAGGAGCAGAGTCCCCCAGTGTGTTCTGAAAGTCGGCATGAATTTCCTTTGCTTTCAAACCTTTCTTTACAAAGTATTTAATCACTGCTCGAATCTCAGTTTTTTCCATTGTAACAAATCACTACGCGGGAACAACAACAAAGAGTCGTCACTATCACACTCCTGCAGCTAGAGCACTGATGCGCCACGTATTCACTCACAAAGGATGTGTGATTATTGTGCGGGAACCTCGTTGCTCTAGCACTGACATCTAGCAGTGATTCCGAGAACTTTTCAAACCGTCCTCGTATTGACATTTCAACAACTATTTTAGATAGTAGAATATAATAAAACAAGTCAATTTTACAGAAAGAAATGCTACTTCAGATGCAGTGGGAGTCCGGGATCAATTTAAAAGTACATTAGGTTGCATACCGTAGCGGTATAAAATTGTTAATCGAGGTAGCCTCAACATTAATTAAAAACTATGAAGTGTATTTATTTTCCACAGGAGAGCAGTTTTGTGAGCTGTACGGTTTGTTGGGATTTGAACCTTCTAACCCTCGAGGACTGTCAACTATCACACATCTTACTGCGCGCTAGTCATTTGAGCTACTGTGTCACTCGACTTACGGCACCCACTTCATAGCCTATACTGGCCACAGACCATCATCTCCTCATCCTCGTCCAACCCAGCCCCATATCCAGTGCAATACATACAGTCTTTCACAGGGTCAAATAAACAAATCGGTCCTTGGAAGCTATCAAGTATGCAACCTTACCACATCCCAGGCAACTGGCTGTTAAAAAAATTATGTGGGATTCTAACCTCCTACCTCGAGCACTGTCCGCTATCACTTATCACCCTGCCTGCTTGCCATGTGAGCTACTGTGGCACTTGACCTACAGCATCCACTTCCCAGCCTATACAGTACCCAACTCTCTGTCTGTGCGTCCACCTCCTGTTTTAAAGTACGTATTCTGTATATCTGTACTCTTTTTACAGGTTCATTCGAGGTACCCATAATCAATTAATAGTGGCACTCACGATTCCTGCCGTCTTCTAGCCCGTAAACACACATCTCGTTATGTTACCCCTGTTAAGGGAAAGGGACCAATGTCTTTCAGAATTGAAGTAAATGTGAAGGGATGCATAAAACTGGATCGCAAGGGGCTTGTGGACCACCTGGTATAATACACAATTAGAAGAGATTCTAAGATCTGAACATAGAAAAGAGAAGTGTTCAAATGGAGAAAGATATACACTGTTTACATGAGTAGCCATGATACATTTCAGTCCAACCAACATAAGCACAACTGACACAAGTGTTCCATAAAATTAAAAAAAAAGAAGGGAGCTCACTATGTTCACCGCATCGGCACAACGGGCAAAGTCCAAAATTCTGTTCTATACTCTTCGGTCCTAAGCACGAATCCGAGATTTAAGAAAAACAGAAAAGGTTTAAGGAGGGGTATAATGACATGAAAGGAGCACGAAGATTTAGTAGTCCATCATGGATTAAGTCCCCAGGATCATCTACTACTTCAGGAATAGGGCTCAATCTCGAAGTAAAATTTTATACAAAGCAGAACTGGGAAGAACCAGCTTACCCAGAAAATTGAAAGTTCTCTTCCCCCTACCTGAGTCATTGAAGACACTTCAGCTGGAATGAAGTGAAATAGTCGTCATAGAGACGAAGTCGAAATAAGTTCCAGTCTCTGATGCATAGCACACTGACCAAGTTTGAAGTGATGGCCATGAATTTATAGGCAGGAGAAAATGACATAGACAGACGTAATGGTACGGAGTAAGAGCATGCCGTATCACAAAGATAGACACAGGAGGTGCTGTCAATTGTGTACCCTGTTTTATTTACACATTACACACACACATTAATAAACCACCATTTTGAACAAAACACTTGACTGCTACATTAGCATGTCTATCAACACAACAGGAGTACACACACTGAATTCTACTAGTGACTTTTGCTAACAACTCCGCTAGCCACGACTGTCTCCTTATATACCTTGCCTGGCCAGACTTCTAGAAAAGTATAACACAACATGTTTTCTCGTATCTTCTCAAGTCTCCAATAACCTATGTACAAATGGATAGAACATTCTATAAACAATAGTGACAAAGGTGCATTGTTCTGGACTCTTACCCTGTGTGCAAAACATTACATCGGATTTATACATCATATTTAAAGGTAGTAATAAATTATATACTATTAATTACATTAAATAAAGTCGTATTAATATACATACACCAGGCGTATCGTGACATAACGTCACATGTTTCGTTACAGAAGACAAATCATACAACACACAAATAATAAATGACCACGAACCTACTACTCTGGCATAGCAAGGGCAGAGGTCATATTCCCACGTGGCGCATGCGGCGGATAGGGGGTCCTAACCAGCTTGCTAGTGGACTTGAGGGAAATAAAATGCCTCTTGCGGACCAAACATACAACCCACTTTGGGTGGGGGACACAGGCGAAGAATACACCCACGGTTTCCCCTGCCTGTCGTAAGAGGTGACTAAAAGGGGCGACCAAGAGATGTTTGTATTAGAACCATGAAACTACTCGTGATTAGTACCACATTGCGGGGAACACCATGGGTCGCTTTCACTTGCACATAGTACCACTATGTTAGGTACCAAATAGGTTCGTGATTAGTAGTAACAGAGTGCGTTGGCCGGTTTCTGCAGTACCTGTGATTAGTACCACTTTAGGAGCGACACCATGATTCTGGCTTGCCTATGGTTAGTACCCACTATAGGCTCCATGCGTATTGCATTGTGCTGCTGCGGGTGGAAATTACGAGAACTAATTCGGGGCACCTTCATCAACAGCTAACCATACGAAGCTGGAATATGTGTGATGTTTACATACATATATTCAGTCATTTTACTTCATGACCGTATCGATGAGTACAATCAACAAATGGTAGTCATGATAGTTAAGGCATCAAGTCTCTATGATCTGGCACTGCAGTTAGCCAGTTCAAGTCCTGTTGGTAGGAAAAAATTCACTATCAGGTTGTAGGTCAGTAGGATGGGAGAGGTGGTGGTATACAGTATTTCTAATGCATGCCAAAAGCCGGGATTCAATTCCAAACCTCTCTGCAGTATTCATATGTAGTGACCTATCCTCAGCCTACACAATACTATGGTCTCTCTCCGTGAAGGCCGGAAAGGGGACCACCAGAATTGATTACTTTAACCATGCTGTTGGCAGTGATTTCTCCATTGGACAGAGATGTTAAGCCTTGAACAGACTCCTTAGAGTTTATTCAGTAGGAGTAGGCTGTGTGCCAACAGTGGGTTTCACCCTCTCTCTACCTCGTCATCAACTCACATACAGGTCACCTACACATGGGCATCAAATGGAAAGACCTTCACCAGGCAAGTTGAACATGTCCTCAGACACTCCTGGAACTAAAACCCTTATGTTATGTTGTGAATAAACAGCTTTTGTTTTATTACTGTGATTTATTTCAGAATGACCCAATAAATGCACACACACATATACACTGCTGTGCAAAACCTAAGGGCGAGATAAAGCAACATAACATATCAACTACTAAGTGGAAATGAATGAAAATGCAGTAACATGCTGCCAGAGGTATCCCACATATGCATAGAAACCTGGCGTGAGGTCAGTGCGACTATAGCATGAAATGGGTGTGGCCCCACAAAACGAGGCTGTTGAAGGAATGGGACAAGACAGTGTGAGTCAATCAACGAGCTGTTGCGGGGCACTGTGGTAGTGTTATTCATTACAACATGACTGGGGGCAAAATTTGGATGACTTCATACGGGGAAGAATCATCGGTAAACTGGAAGAAGGATGAAGTGTGACGAGTGTAGCCGAGGAGTTTGGTATTTGGTTGTCCAAGTGTTGTGGTGTGGGGAGGCATGTTACATGGGCATACCAACCTCCAAATCTTTGAATGGGGTACACTCATCGGTCTATGTTAATTGTGACAGTGTATCTCTTCCTCATGTGTGCCTTTTCAGGGTTGCATTCAGCCCTGTGAGTGGGAGCGGTAGAATAATACCGACGGTATCCCCACCTGTCGTAAGAGGCGACTAATAGGGGGCCCCAGGAGCTCTCAACTTGGGAGCGTGGGGTGGCGACCACAGGGCCCTGAGCTGAATCCTGGCATTACTTCCACTTACTTGTGCCACGCTCCTCACTTCCATCTATCCTATCAGTCCTCCCTTGGTCATCTCTTGTTCTTTTCCGACCCCGACAGTATTAGGTTTCCGAGGCCTAGGGTGTCTTTCATTTTCACGCCATTCGTGGCCCTTGTCTTTGTTTGGCCGATATCTTCAATTTAGAGCGCAGTGATTATCATATAGAGGATGGTTGCATAGTTGTACTTCCTCTTAAAACAATAATCACCACCACCACCACATCGGCCCTGACATCATTTTTATAGATTACAGTGCATGACCACATTGAACAATGCAGGTGGAGGAGCTCTTGGAACGAGATTATATTCGCAAATGGACTGGCCTGCCCATTCCCCTGACTTGAATCCAATCGATCACATGTGGGACATGTTGGACAGACGTATTGCAGCACATCCATGTATACCAATGACCATCCAGCAATCGTCAACCGTGCTGGTGGTAGAATGGAACGTCCTACCTCCAGAACTCCTTACCAGTCTTGTGGCCAGCATGGGGATAAGTTGCAGAGCATACATCGCTGTCCATGGTGATCACACACCCTTTTAAAAACCATTTGCCTCCTTTAGTGTCCAGGGGATCATCATGAGTCACTGTGACTTACGTGTAATTTATCGTCTCTGTATAAAAGTGTCATTTCTGTTCATCTCATTGCATATTCCTTTCAGTTGCCTACCATACCATAATGTAGCAGTTCTTCCTATGTATGGTTCAAGTTTCATCGAGCTATGTTGCTTGGCAGTGACACAACATGCAAAAGTTACTTTGCACAGCAGTTTATATATACACATACAATATTAACGAACCATGTGTGGCCACACTTTTGTTCTTTTCCGACCTTGACGGTATTAGGTTTCCGAGGCCTAGGGAGTCTTTCATTTTCAAGTCTCTCCTCTTTTAGCTCAGCAGACAGTCCAGCCCATCGGTATTAGTTGGGGATGACTATAAAACTTGCTTTCACTTCTCCAAGTCCAGTCAGCTCATACTGCAGCTCATGTAGACCGTTGGATTTGAACACAGTGCTACTGGCTACACAACATACGACGACTGTTCTATGGTTCAACTCTAGTAATTTACACAGTCGCATACGTATATGCAATAATTTTCGAAGTTTGCTTGTCAATTTATTTTAATTAGACATAAAGATTTTAAGCCAACATAGATTATGGCCTATGTATGTAACTTTTAGAATCATTAGCCCATTGTTTGTACATATTCTCTTGCTCATTGTATTCTTCTCTTACAGGACTTCTCAGCCCCTTTTGACTTTTAAATGGACATTTCACCATTATGTTTCTTGTTTGATTTGCTGAAGATTATCATTACATTGATCGACACTAGTCCAAAAACCTTTGAATGAGTTAATGCTAATTTCCTCAAATTATTGCATTGATTAGGAGGGATTAAAACTTTTATTTCTATAAATACAGAAGTATGCATACACAGTACTCTAAGGTAGTACACAATCTTCCGTTCCGTATACTGTCTTCAGTCCAGCTGCTCACTGGACTCCAACACGACCACCACCTCGCTCACAGCGGCCTTGTACTTATACCTCAATGATGGGTTACTAGAATATTCAGGGTTCAGCTAGAGATAGAAAATTCCCGTTGTAGCTTCCAGAAATTGTGTGGAGAAACTTGGCGAAGGGAACAATATAGGAAGGGACGCGACATGTCCTCGGGTGGGCTGGGCAGTTCACCGAGCTGGCTTAGTCATCCCTTTCAGGAAATACTGAAGGGGCTGCAACAAGGCTGACGGTCGCTTGAGTACGTAACATTGCCCCCCTTCTTCAGCTGCTCACCAGTAAGGCGCCAATTGGTCCTGGTCTTCATCTTGCTTCTTGGGCTCCATTGTATGTGATAGATGATGTCATTTATTCTCTTAATAACATGGTAAGGGCCTTCCCAAGCCGACTGGAGTTTGGGGGACAAGCATCTCTTCCTTATGGGGTTATACAGCCATACCAGGTTTTCTTCATGATATCCAGTAGCATCCACTCTTTGGTTGTATCATGCCTTCATTTGGTCACTCTCTATTCTGAATTTCTTCTGGACAGCGGTATGTACATCTTCTAGTTCCTTTAGTAGAACAAGGCAGTACTGGTCAGTAGGGGCAGGTGAGGCCACAGGTCGGCCAAACGCTAGATCCACTAGGAGGTGCAGTTCTCTCCCAAACAACATCCTTGCTGTTGTGGATCCAGTGGTCTCGTATAATGCAGACCGGTACACCAAGATGAACAGGGGCAGATCCCAGTTCCTCTGATGTTCGCTGAGAACTATTAGCGGGTGATTCTCGATGGTCCTACTGAATTGTTCCACTATTCCATCTGATTGGGGATGTAGAGGCGTGGTCCCGGTCTTCTGGATACACAACAGACAGCACAGATGTTTGAAGACCGCTGACTCAAAGTTCCGTCGTTGATTGGAATGCAGCTCTAATGGTACGCCATATCTGCTGACGAACTTGTTCACGAGGCTTTCTGCCACCTTAGTTGTCTCCTCGTTCGGAAGCGCACATGCCTCCAGCCTCTCTTGAAATTGTCAGTGACGGCGAGAAAACACTGGTAGCGAATGGTCCAGCCACATCAGTTGCCACTCACTCGAGGGGCAAGCCCATGTTGTAAGTCTTCAGTCAATGTGGTGGGTGCACACTCCTTGCATTCAGTGCAGAAGTCTTCCACGTCCGATCAGCACTCTACCCAGTAGAACCTCTTCCCCAGGGTGCCCTCCCAAAGCTCCACCATAGACTTCCATCAAGACTTCCGCCGCCATACTGCGTGGGACAGCCACCTGATCCCAAAGAGTCTTCCCATTGCTGCTTTCCCAGACACACTTTAGCAATCCATCCCTGGTCACCAGCGAGTCCCATTGCGAGCAATACGACTTAGTCTTGGGGCTGAGGCTGCTGATGTTCATCCATCCAGGCCTAACACGGGCAGTCTTCCACTCAGCCAGCAGTCCGATGTCCTCGTCATCCCACTATGTATTAATTTAGACATCACAACTTCAGCTTCCCTCTTACTCCACGGTAGTCCTTCGGCAGGGAACTTTGTGTTCACCCTCCCTCTTGGAGCAGAACTTGAAGTCTTCTGAACAAGGCCTTTGGGACAGAGTGTCAGCGTTGGAATGTAGGTGATCCTTGCAGTGTTTGATCACATAGTTTTACTGCTGCAGTCTCTCCAGCCATCACGCGAGCTGTCCTTCCAGGTTTTTTTTTTAAATTTAGAAGCCACCTGAGTAATGTATGGTCAGTCCTGATGAGGAATTCTTAGCCATCCAGGTACTTAGGAAATGTTCAACAGTCTTCACAATGGTCAGCAGCTCTCTCTGGTGTAGAGAGGGCCTTACTGAAGTATGCCACTACCCTCTCTTCGTTGTCCACGACCTGAGACAGGACACCCCCAATACCAAATTCGCTGGCATCCGTGTTGAGCACAAATTTCGTCCCAGCTCTGGAATATACCAGTGCTATACACAATGCGTGTTTCAGATGGTCAAAAGTTTTTGGCATTCCTCTGTCCAGATGAACCGTTACTCATCTGTAAGGCAGTGCAACAGCTTGGTAATGTGGGCAAATCCCCTGACCAATTGATGGCAGTAAGTACAAAGGCCCTGAAGGCTTCAAAGCTGGGACTTGTCCTTAGATACTAGCCACTCTCTCACCATCATGGTTTTCTCTGGATCCGTTCGGACTCCTTTCTCTGAGACGATATGGCTGAGGTGCTGTATTTCATTCCTGAAGAGCTAGCATTTCTTCAGGCTCTACTTCAGCTGGGCTGATGTCAGTTGTTCAAAAATCTCCCTCAAGTTCTTCAGTGCTCATCGAAGGTACTTCCCAGAACAATGAAGTCATCCGAGTAAATCTGGCATGTCTTCCAATGCAGTCCTCTCAGCACAGTTTCCATCAGCCTCTCAAAATTTGGCAGGGCGTTACACAACCTGAATGGCATTACCTTGACCCTGTCCATCCAAAAATGCAGTCTTCTCTTGGTCTTCAGGATGAATCTCCTCTTGCCAGTAGCCAGTCCAGGGTACTGGTTAGCTGTCTTTCTTTGTGACGTCGTTCACTCTTCTGTAGTCGACACAATCGAGTAGAGTTGTCCTTCATCTTCGCCAGTACTACAGGGGAACTCCAGGGGCTTTCCGAGGGTTCAAACACTTTCTGTTCTTTCACTTCTACTGAGCGAGTTGGCCATGCGGTTTGGGGTGCGCAGCTGTGTACTTGTATTCGGCAGAGCATGGGTTCAAACCACACTGTCAGCAGCTCTGTAGATGGTTTTCTGTGGTTTCCCATTTTCACACCAGGCATAGGAGTGAGAGCAGGGCGGAACTTGCCAGAGGCCCTGCGTTATGTATATGAAAAATCTAACAATAAACTAGAATGAGGCCACAGCCACTTCCTTCCCACTCCTAGCCCTTCTCTATCCTGACATCACTGTAAGATCTATCTGTGTCAGTGTGGTGTAAAGTCAATTGTAAATACAAATAATATTTCATTTCTTCGATCATCCGGTCTACTTCGTGTTGCCTTATGAGCGGAATATGTCGAAACGGAGCCTTGATCATTGCGCTGCCACCCACATCAATCCGATGTACAAGTTTCGTCTGGCCAAAATCGTTGCTGTTCAGGGAGAAGATGTCTTGATACTCCAGCAGCAGGTCTTCCATCTTCTCTTGTTGACCTCATTCTAGTTTATTGTTAGATTTTTCATATACATAACACAGGGCCTTCTGGCATGTTCCACCCTGCTCTCACTCCTATGCCTGCTTGCAGTGGTCGAACCGACTCATTGGCTTTGAAGCGGGCAATCCATACAAGAGGTTCTCAGACTCCAAGTCTTGTGCCTTGGTGGATGGCGATGTCGTAATCATTTAAGTTAGACAGTTGAACGTAAGGCTGATGAGAGGTGTTGATCAAGGTTTTGAAGATCAGTAAATCCTTTGTTTGAACGTTCTGATATTCAAGCTCACAATGGCTATCAAACCCCCAGCAGTTCCATCCACAGGCGCGTCCAGCTCGGTCTGTGCTGGGAAGGTCAGGTCCTCTAGCAGCTTAACGTAGCGTAAAGCAGTGCATTCCCACACTGATTGCATAGCAATTTCTTCATCCCTATACCGAAGCTTGTTGCAGCTCATATCCAGGATGATTTTATGATCATTCAGGAAGTCGAGTCTGATAATTATCTCGTCCACAATATCTGCCACGAGAACCTGGTGCTTCACTGTCCTCCACCCTAGAGAGATTTCCATCTTAATTCCGGCTTATGTGGTCCTTAGTTCCACAATTCCAACAGGTGACAGGTCTTCGAGGTTGTTCCGTTGCCTCTTTCGCTCGGTTCCGCTTGGTTTCATAGAACCTTCCTATAGCTTTGAGGAAATCAGTCAGAGACTTATCCTCTTGTGGCTGCAGAGTTTCTTCCATATTCAGGCAACACACCCTAGTTTGTAGTCTTGATACCTGCTTCGCAGTCTCAAACTCCAAAAGCGTCTCCTAGTGTCCAGGAAGGCAAAGGACCTGTCAAATATCTGGGTTGCATAATCCATCTGTAAAGGTCTGCCTACCCAGCTGTTTGAGGAACTTTTCTAGTGCTTATGGGTAAGACAGGCAGACTAGACAGGTGACCTGTGTCTCAAATTCTTTGAGTGTCTCCATACTCTTCTGAGTTCTGGTTCGAAGCTTTTAGAAGTGGTGATCTCCATGACGGGCATCCATGTGGGCTAGTACAAGAGCGGTTCAAATATAAGCAGGAATATTTTTTTTTAATGTATTGCATCACCAAAAAAGTACACATGTAGAAATCACTTTTCTACGCAGTTTACTGCCTTCGATACACATTTTCTCCATCGGATTGGTCAGTTTTTGATGCCGACCTGATAGGAAGAAGAGGGACATGTGCAGAGCCAGTTGCGCACAAACTCTTGTACACTTGTATCATTGAACCGCTGTCCTAGATGATAATTAAGTGGTCCAAACAAATGGTAGTTGCAGGGCAATAAATCTGGACTGTACAGAGGGTATTCCAGAGGTGTCCAGTGAATTTTCTCCAGTTTTTCCGCGTTAAAGCGGCAGTGCCTTGCATTGTCATGGAGAAGAATGATGTATGTTTCGGATTTGTTGCCAGTGTCGCTTATTGCGATGCACAGTTTTTGCTTCATCCACAAGGCGACAGTAATAGGCTGCATTAATTGTCCTTTGTTCATGAAGAAAACCCACCAGCAAAATGCTCACAGAGTCCCCGAAAACGGTTGCAAGCATCTTTCCAACAGATAGGTGTGTTTTGGTCTTGACCGGACCTGCTTCATCTCTTTGCTGCCACTTCATGATTGCTTGCTTTGACTCCGGTATGTAATGATGCACCCAAGTTTCATCACAAGTCACAATATGATGCAAGAAATCCTCTCCCTCCTCATAGCGACATAGGAGTCTCTGACAAACTTCCTGGCGTAATGTTTTTTGTTCCTGTTTGAGGAGACAAGAAACCTACCTGGCAGACAATTTTCTGGGAGTTCATTTCGGATGATGGTTTGAACACTTCCGTAGCTTATTCCTATGGTTAAAACAATTTGCAAAATTTTTATTCACCGATCTTCACCAATAATGTCACGAATGGCAACAGTGTCTGCAGTGATGCTTGTCCGCGGTCTCCTTTCATGAGTTTCATTTTGCACATCTTCTCTTCCTGCCACAAATTTTTAGTCCACTCATACACTCGAGTCTGCAAAAGTATTTCTTCCCCAAATTGTGCACAGAGTCGTCTCAAAATTTTGGAAGGTTTGGTGCCCTCCTTTGCGAGAACTTTGATAATGATGCGTTGTGCAACAAATGCGTGCCACCTCTTGCTCACTCATGGCGTACTGAAGCAGCCCAGCCCTCCACTTTCGTTCATGTGTGAACACCCCTTCTCCAGACACCCCCACCAACATCCTGACAAAGCTCCGCCTCAGAATTATTACTAACAGCAGCTGTACATTCAAATTCCCGTTCATATTTGATCCGCCTTCATAGCATGGTGCAGTTACTCTGAGCGCCTTTGGGTAACACCTGTAGTACATTGAGGGCTTCCCCTCTCAGACCTGCGACGAGGGCTGTAGCTTTGTCCCCTTCGCTAAAATGGTTAGAACAGGCCGCCTCGAGCTGCAACAGGTACGTACTCCATGGTATCTTCCCATTGAATGTTGGTGGCATCACCTTGGTGTAACTCGGTACTGCAGATGATGGCTCCTCCACATAGGTCCTGTCTCGTGCGTTATCGTGTAGCTGGATGACTTCTTGCTGCAGGTACTGGCAAATAGCGTTAAACTTTTTGTCAACTATGTTTTCTCATCAACCATTTGTTGTGCGGTGTTCATTTTCTCTTCAAGTTCATCTTTTACTTCTGCTATTTCCGCCTGCAGAATATCCTTTATCTCGTGACAGTGCTCTACCTGTCTCTGTAAGTTTTCTACCTTCTCCATCATCGTTTTCTGGTCTTCTTACATTTCCTTTTGATTTTCTTCCACATTCTCAATCTTCATCGAGGACATGCAGCAATGAATACGATGAAAACGTAAAAATTTATATGTGTGTGCATTCACTATACTCCATTGTTCTGGAATGCTCTTGATGCAGTTGAAACCTGCAGTATCTGGTCCTCTGATTCATGCTGATTACAATTATATATCACACGTGGGGTTTATCCCACTTCTGAACCAGATTATTATGAATAAAACATTGTCTGTTTTATTACTGTAATTTATTTCCGGATGACCCAATAAATGCGCATACTCACACAATTCTAATCGACCGTGAATGGCCACACTTACTAATTACTGTCTGTTTACAAGTCTCTCTTCTTTCGACACAGCAGACGGTCCAGATCGTTGGTATTAGGTGGAAATGGCTATAATCCTTGCTTTCACTTCTCCGAGTCCAGTCACTTCATACAGCAGCTGCGTGGTAGACCGCTGGATTTGAACACAGTGTTACTGGCTACACAACACATGACGACTGTTAATTGGTTCGACTCCAGCAATTTACACAGTCTCATACAGTGAACAAGATATCTGTTCCAGTTGCAGTCCTCAGTCTCCAGATAATAATAATAATAATCGTATGGCCTCAGCTACCGTGTGCAGACATTTCAATTTGACGCCATCTGGCTGTCTGCTCGTCAATTTCGACGTTCTGTTTTACTCTATGTCCACTAGATAGCAGACTGAGTAAACCGAAACTCTCTTGGGCGTCTATGGCTGAGATTTAATGAATTTTGTCGGGTAAACACCAATTGTGTCACCAGAGATCTTTTACATGCCGACATCGTACGACATGGAGTGTCGAATGGACTTTTTTCCGCCCTTCAAAAATCCGACTACCTCTGCCGGGTTTGAACCCGCTATATTGGGATCCGGAGGCCGACACTCCACCACTGATCCACAGGGGCAGTTAGTCTCCAGAAGTATACACCACAAACACAGTTCTACTCTAAGGGAGTACACAGTCTTCCGTTCCGTGCGTCGTCTTCTGCCCAGCTACTCACTGGACACTCCGACACAACCACCTCACTCACAGCGGCCGTGTATTTATACCTCAATGATGGGTTTGGCTAGAGATGGAACATTCCCATTGTACCTTCCAGAAATCGCGTGGAGAAACAAGATGAAGGGAGCCATAGGGGAAGGGCCACGGCATGTCCCTGAGCTGGCTTAGTCATCCCGTTCAGAAAGTACCAAAGGAGCTGCGATAAGGTTGATGATTGCTCGAGCACATAACAATAATAACCCCTATAATAATTTTGTGTAGCTGTTGTTAACTTAGTACAACCCTTGTAAGGCAGACCCTCTGAAAGGAATGGGTGGTATTTGCTGTGTATAGGAAACTGTGCTTTAATGAGACATGATAGTTGCAGAGTTTAAAGACTTAAATAAAGCTAACAGTCGATCAGTCAGTTTATTAATCAGTCATTTCTATTTACTGCATACACACATTATGCAGCATACATGTTTTATCCTATTTCCGAATGGAAATTCTAACTTCCCATGGAGGGAATTAGATATTTTTCCACCAATAGAGCATGTCAAAAATCAGATGTAAGGTTTATCAGGCATTTTTCAGACCTAAGACGAAACGCTGGTTAATAGAGCAAACGCCTGAAAAAGCTTACATCTGATTTTTGACATGCTCTATTGGTGGAAAAATATCTAATTCCCTCCATGGGAACTTAGAATTTCCATCTATAGCTTCAACTGAGGAGGAATAAGTTGTAGGACTATCTGTAGGTGGAGAAATTCCAATTCTTTTTTCTTGATCTTTCTCGAGCATTTTCAAATATACTAGAATTTGATCATATAAAGGGTTCTTATATTCTACAGCCTCATTAAGCTTACCATTTTTCTTTACAAGTTGGTCTAGATAAATGTATAGATCTTCATATGCGTTCTTTAAGCTGCCCTTTTTTAATTTTTTTTTTTTTTATGATGGTCAGGTCTTGTCCTATGTTGGTGAATTTATGACCTGTGGCAGTCATGTGTGATCCCATAGCTGAAATCTTCTATGTTTTCAGCATTCACATGTTCTAAATATCTTACTTGAAAATTGTGGCCAGATTGTCCTATGTATGTATTCTTGCACTCAAAGCATGTAAGTTTATATATTTCCGAATCAAAAAATTTATCGTTTTCCGAGAGATTTATTCTATCATGGTTGAAAATACTCTGTTTCATGTTGTTATTGGTGGAAAATGCAATTTCGAAATTTTTTCTCTTAAATAAATTTGTTATTATGTGTATGTTTGGATTATTATTTGTGAACTTGATGTATTTCTCAGTTTTACTAGGTTCGATTGCTAATTTAGATTGTGGCTTCTCCGAAAATTTATTCATTACTAGCTGATGTACCTGTGCTTCGCTACGGAATTCTAAATTTTATACAGAATTCTAGGTTAGGTAGTATAAACCTTGTGAGCAAGATTGTATTGAGTTGCATAGTTCTTAACGTTGCCCTAGAAGCACGACGGGTAAGTCACCAACGTCTTTTCTCATATCAAGACTGGGTTAGGGAATTTTCATTGTAATGGTAGGCCAGCTTGCCTACCGTCAGTCACAATCAGGTTGGGGAGTTTTCATTATAATGGCAGACACTCACTCTCCGCCTGCCTTTATAGATTCTCAGAAAGACTCTCTTAGTGGTTTTTCCAGCTGAAATGAACATAGGTCATTACAATGACGTCGGTAGGAATGGCGCGATTAAAAGCAATGCCGTCATATGAAATACTCGATCAAATGAAAAACCACACATTTTTTTCACTTTTAACGAACAGTACTATGCTGCCGAACTAACAGTCCAAAGCTACAGAGCTGGAATGACCAAGATGCAGACATCCGTGAACAGTCGTCGTCCTTTTTTTCGGCGAGGGGGAGAAGGGTTCAAATAGCGAGTCGGAAAATCTCAATTCACTACACTGGCGGGGTAAAGAACTATCTGACGTGGAGGCAATTTTTCCTCCAAGCCAGAGAAGAAACCACATATTTGCTGCTAATTTGGAATAAAATTAATGTAGATTTAATGAAAGTGAAGAAGCTTTTCCTAAGAAACGGCTCTTTTCAAGGTTGAATTTTGAGTTATTTAGTGAATTCTGGTACTATAATTTGGAATAAGGCTAAATTGTAATTCCAGACCAGTTCATATTACTACTCCTACTTTAAAAGATAAAAATTTCATTGTTCCTTATTGAAAAGTATCACAGTTAAATTGAAATAATAAATATGGTAGTTCAACCTATTCAATACAAGTAAATAAGAGATGTAGAGATTACATTCTTATTTAATTAAGAGTCGAAATGGTACCGGTTTCGACCCCAGTCTGGGTCATCATCAGCCGATTATAAATCGAAAAACAATGCATAAGTAAGAAAGAAGTTAACGGTCAAGTCCACACAATATCAGTTGAAGAGGCGATATAAAAATGACGGGGGTAGGCACTGTAAAATTCAGGCGAAGTGGAATGTAAGTTGCTTAAAAGAAGTAACGCATAATCTTCCGAGCATCAGCACGGCACACGCAATGTTTGGCACTGTCTCACAATGTTCACGAAAAGCAGAGAACAGTTAAATGAGCCAGACTGCATACACCATCCGGCACAAAGTCACAACACAATCCAAATATGAAGATCTAAAGTCATGAAGAAGCCGAAGACGAGCAGCTCAACTGAAGTAACTTGCAAGCTCCAGAAGATCGGCACGGTGTTTACAACGTCAAGTGCTGTAGTTTCATACACTGACTGAGATTGAAGGATAGATTAATGATCAAGTATTTGCTTATTTCACGAAAATGTACCTATGTAGTTTTTTTTTTTTTTCGGGGGGGGGGGGGGTGAAAAGAAAAATAGGATAAATTAATAAAGAAAGATGATTAGTGGATAAGAAAAGATTAAAAGGGTTTAAAGTTGAAAGGTGGTGAGAAAGGATAAGATAGGGGTGAAGGAGGGGTAGTTTAGGGTGGGTTACTGGAGGTACAACAGATTCTCCGCCTTAGGACAACACGTACATGACTCCAAGCACAATTTCACCAGTATTGAAAAAGACATGAAAATACTTAAAATCATTAACAAAGGGCCCCCTCTTAAACACTACTGAAAATTGTTTTATTCACCTTGACCTTCATTTTGGGCCCTCACTTTCAAATTTAAACTCATGCCTTGCGTCTGTCAACTTTGACTACTTCAATCTCGACCTGAATTATTTATATTCAAGAAATAGCGCACTGTGCATACACGTTTTCATTTGTTTCCGGTATTGCGCTTTTTACCATTTTTTTCTATTCACTATTGTTTTTTCACGTCAACTGTTCTAAAAATCTTCAAGATCATAATTACGTATTCAAGCAAATACTTGATCATTAATCTATCCTTCAATCTCAGTCAGCGTATGAAACTACAGCACTTGACGTTGTAAACACCGTGCCGATCTTCTGGAGCTTGCAAGTTACTTCGGTTGAGCTGCTCGTCTTCGGCTTCTTCATGACTTTAGATCTTCATATTTGGATTGTGTTGTGACTTTGTGCTTGACGGTGTATACAGTCTGGCTCATTTAACTGTTCTCTGCTTTTCGTGAACATTGTGAGACAGTGCCAAACATTGCGTGTGCCCTGCTGATGCTCGGAAGATTACGCATTACTTCTTTTAAGTGACTTACATTCCACTTCGTCTGAATTTTACAGTGCCTACCCCCGTCATTTTTATATCGCCTCTTCAACTGATATTGTGTGGACTTGACCGTTAACTTCTTTCTTACTTATGCATTGTTTTTCGATTTATAATCGGCTGATGATGACCCAGACTGGGGTCGAAACCGGTACCATTTCGACTTTTAATTAAATAAGAATGTAATCTCTACATATTTACTTGTATTGAATAGGTTGAACTACCATATTTATTATTTCAATTTAACTACTCCTACTACTACTACTAACTGAGCTTGACTTAAGTGCGCACACTGCTCATTCAAAACAGCTCGTCAGAGTGGGTATCAAATAGCTGGCATACTACAATGCACCAGTGTGTTACGTACCAGCAATATCAGAAAATATATGAACCAGAGGATTGGCATGCTAAAGAATAAAGTTATCTAACTCCTCAGCTATTTCCCGCCAATATTCAGTTAGGCTGTTATACTCGGTACGCAGCAGTAATCCCATCTATCGGAGTTGAATGTCAGCATAAGAGACAAAGAACATTACAACAAATAACGGTCAGTGTAATGTTATTGTTGATCTATGTTACACGCTTTCGATATTGTAGGCCGTCATATTATTAATTGTCTTCTGGTTCTGAAATACCACTCTTATCATAGTCGATACGGTAAAACTGAATAAAACATAAATGATCGGAAATTATATTCTCTATAACTTTTGTTATGTAGTACTTTTCCATAGGACCAAGAACCAAGGTATTTAAAAATTAAATTTTAGGTGCCTTCCCCTAAACTACCATTTCACCCAGGGTGAATAACATCGTTTATAGCTTAAACTGTAGTTTCTTATTCCCCGGCTCTATATACCGATTTTTATTAAATTCTGTTTATCCATTTTGTTGGGGCTCGGCGTTGATATGGACTTTGCAACAAAAATCCAAATTCATGAATATCTCTGTTATTATAGCCGGTACGGTAAAAATGCATTTAAGAAGTAAATGATCAGAAATTTAATTCTACATAATATGAAGTTATGTAGTATTTATTGATATGACCACTAATATTATAAATATTTGAGAATTGAATTTTAGGCCTTCCCCTAAACTACCATTTCACTCAGCGTGAATAAAATAATTTATAGCCTAGATTGTAGCGGCTCATGCCCCGACTCTACATACCGATTTTTATTAAATTCTCTTCAGCCGTTTTCTCGTGATGCGTGTACATACATACATACATACATACGTACAGACAGAAATTACGGAAAAGTAAAAACTGCATTTTCTTGTTACTGTGGACATGATCGATACAGAAATGCCATTCTTTTCAAATTCTGAGCAATGTACAGACAAAACTCTTATTTTATATAGGCCTATATAGATTTTATCAATCATGTTATTGTTGAAACCATTCAAGAGGGCTTGTTGTCGGATAAACAACAGTTCTTTATTCCTTTCAGATTTGGATAAAGGAATACTAAACGCTCTGTTAACGTAACTATAATATGCTGATCTTTTCTGTGCCTCAGGGTGTAATGAGTTGTTGTTGATAGTGGTCAGTGTGAAAGTGGATTTTCTGTGTATTTGAAAGAAAGTCCTTTTTCTTCCCTCGTGACTACGTCCAGAAAATTACGTGATCTTTCTACTTCTCATATATATATATATATATATATATTGCTATCGGTGAGTCTGTTATCTGTTATAGCGTAAACATCGTCCACATATCGTGTCCAAAAATCCAAACCCTCTATTTATTAATAATCTTCGTGTGTTCCAGATAGTCTAAGTATATATTAGCCAATATTCCTGATGCTGGGGCTCCCATTGAGAGTCCTTTTTGACGGTAAATTTTATTATTAAATGTAAAATAATTTTGATTTAACACAAATTTTAAAATATTAATAAAATCTTCAATTTCTGGTATGCTTACTAATTTGCTCTTCATTAAATTCTTCTTTAATGATTGTGATAGTGGCTTCTATTGGAATGTTAAGTTTAAAATCTTTAGCTAGATTGCAATAATCCACTGAGTTTTTGATAGGTGTTTTACAATGAAATAGTATTTACTTGATAAGAAATTATGTATAAATCTAGAAGTTTTATAAATGGGGCTATTTTTTAAATTTATGATAGGTCTAATTGGTTCTCCCTGTTTATGTAATTTTGGCAGTGCTCTCACAGTCGGGAGTCTAGGGTTCATATTTATTAATGTTTGCACATCATGTTCATTAAACAAGAACGACATGCTTTTTAATAGTTTTTTTAAGATCCCTCTGAATACGTGATGTCAAGTTCAAACAAAACTTATGATTTAATCACCACATTAGCAGAAACGGAAACAGCAGTACAGAATCTACCTGTAGATTTACAGAATGACAAGGTATGAAGCTAAGAAGAAAATTCCTATTTTAGTAAAAGGTTTACAATCACTTTGCGGTGCCAATAAGGCGGTTAATAACTTAAAGCAAAAAATCAAGCATAATAACTTAATAATCACAAAAGCAGGTAAAGGAGGAACAGTTGTAGCCCTAGATAGAAATGTTTATATTGAAAAAACAGAAACTTTTTTTAACAACAATTCGTTTAGTACAGTTGATAAAGACCCGACATCACGTACATCAGCTAGTTATTTGCTCCAAATAGCATTGTGCTTCGCATAATCACACGGGCGTTTGATGCAGTACTATATTACTCTGTGCATTTGCTAAGTAATGGCTTCTAAGTGCATGACTGATTCACACATGTGGAGCATGAGTTCATACTATTTTCGGTAGGCTTATCAGAGACTGATCATCTCACTCGCATACTTCCTGTGAGGGAATAGAGATGTGTAATTTTTAGCCTTTTAGCCTCATATAGCAACAGTTGGGCTTTGAGACAGTAAGTGTTTTAAATATATCCTAGTACTGTATTGTGCAAGACATGTAGCATAAGCATCTTTGACCAGTTTTATCTCCTGGTTTTTCCTGATTTTCATATCAAAATCTCCTGATTTTTGGTTTTGTAAAGTTGGCAAGTATGCCAGTAGGAAGAGCCCACCCCATTATCTCAAGATATACTATTGTATCCAGCAGAGTAGTGTCACTGATGAAATCTAACTTGACGGGAATGGGCAACTCGTAGCACCCTGCAATTGACAGCAAAGTGCTGGAAAGGAATTCTCCAGCACTGTTTGCACCGGTTGCATAAACTGCAATGTTGGTCTCGATGTTCCGTGCTTTGTCCTGTTTCGTACAGTGTGAGGCACACAGTTTTTAAATAGTTGTTTCTGTTGAGTAATTTCCATGAATTTGGTAGATTATGATCATCTTCGGACTTTCAGTGATTTATTTACATATGTATTTATGTATTGTCATTCATGTAATTAGTGTATATTCTTGATAAATTATCACCTTAGTTTATTTTAGTGTATTTTGTTCATAATTTATCAATACCAATACAGTAGAGTCTCGCAGTGTTGAGGCTCCTAAATCCGAGCGTTAATTTAATTTTTCTTTTCCCAAATTTAAAATGATTTTTGCACAACATTTCATTCCCTGCTTATTTCCCACCATATCATCGTACTGCAACTCCTCTCTACTGAGATCGCACATGTGTTTGTTGTCATGCCTAAAACTAAAACTAAGATTGCGAGGAAGACGTTTTAGTAGAGATGGCGCAAAATATGTCTCATAGCGAGTGTCTCGCTGCGTTGAAGGCAGCACTGCACTACGTTAAACGTCCAGAGGCAACTTTCACCAACACCCTGCTCTTCAAGCGATGGCATGATATTGCTGCACAGAAATGATGCAACATTCAGAAACAGAAGTCAGTTAAGGACTTTTTCAACAGATGACCTTAATCCATGCCATAACACTCTAAACATAATAATACAGGACCTTAGCTTCAATCGTTGCAGATTTTTTATTTTTTTTCCCCCACAATTTTCCCTGTGTTGCTTCGTGTAGTTATCCCAATTCCGAGCTACCTCCCCACACGGTTACCTCGGATTATCGAGACTCTACTGTACACATAATCTATAAATGCTAACTAAATGGTATACAGACTAAAATGCTAAAACATCTGCCTAGTTGTGATCATATGAACACGGCACCTGCCAATGAAACCATGAAAAGTACGAGCTTCATATTTTGCAGTTATGTCATGGACCGGAAGTAATATAGATGAATTTCAACAAAAGAAACAGAATAAAAAGTCATTTCGGTGTTAAGAGTTCAGTTTTGAGAAAGCCCCTTATGCTATTTGACAGGTGTGGCTATGTTTCCGCATTGGATTTCACCCTCTCCCTTCCTACTATCATATATCACATCATTCATTTAATTTCATTAATTCCTCTGATGGGGTTGATGTGAGAAAGGGCACTTGGCCGTAAAAACTTGCTGCGACAATTCACCCCACTTCACACAGACCACTTCTGTGGTTTCCCATGGCCGTAGCCTTAATTAAGGTACAGTACCAGTATTTGCCTGGTGTGAAAACGGAAAACCATCTTCAGGGCTGCCGAGAGTGAGGTCCGTACCCACTATCTCCCGAATACAAGCTTCCAGCTACGTGACCCAAACCATGTCGCCACTTCCTCGGTGCGATTTTATTGCTTCGTATCTTAACCAAAGTTGTCGAGATAGAGATGGTATATCTTTGATCTCTGGCTTTCTTATATATATTGTACCGGGAAATAGTTGTTGGGCAAGAGCATGGGAAGGATCTCAGATTGTGAACGGTTGCTATTGGAGCAGGAACAGAGAAGGATGATTTTGCAGGGCGAATAATGGATGGTAATAAAATTTTGACAAGATTTTATTAATAATTTCAAGAAAATAACCCTGCTTCTCGTTCATCAAAAATTAAATCTTCCATTGATCTCTTCAAAATGAAATTAAATGACTGAATTGTATACGCTGTTACGATTGAACAAAATGGAGTCTTTGTCCTACACATCCACTTGATGTTTATATGATGTTCAAAATGAATACCAGCTTTCAATAATTTCAGCACACCCTACAGTTCACCTAAGATTTCACACATAGATTCAAATTCAAAAATAAAAACTTGGATCATAAACCTTCAATCAATCACTTTGTCATTTGACCAAGATTTTTAGAATTCAAAGAAAATTAAATCAATCACTTTTGGTGCAAGCCTAAAGTCTGTTTAAAATCATTAAAAATATCAAATTGCACTTGCTTTCTGAATCCTACAGTCCAATTAATAATTTTCAATCACTTGTTTCAGACATCCTACAGTCCAGATAAATAAATTAAACATAATTTTTAAATTGTGCACTTGTCATAGAACAAGCCCTACAGTTCGATTAGGTTTTTATGAGATGACTTCAGATTACATTGACTTCAAAAAGAACATTCTAAAGTTCATTTTAAAATTGATCTCCAGTTATACTTGTTTTGGAGAGAAACCTAAGGTTCATTTAAATATGACCTAAAGTCTTGTTAAATGACCTCCTACAATTTCTACAAGTAGTAGGATTTGAATTCACACGATCAAAAATTAGTTTGTTAGACCAGGCACTTTTCACTTAATATGCATAGCATGTTGAATATTGAGAATGATTGAGTGCCTAATTAATTCCGTTAATGTTTAAGTGTAATTACTCACTCAAGAAAATGTAAAATACATTTATATCACCTGAGTTCTGCTTATAAGAGTAGTTGAAGTACAGCTCTGCAGCTTGATGACTGGAACTTCTGCAGCTGACAGCCTGGAGTCGAACTTAGCACCAGCAGTGAACCATGTTCTATCCCACGAAGTTACCACGTCTTATTCCCTCGAAGATACCATGAATAATCCCTCGAAGTCGCTTGTCCTACCCTGGATACGACGTTCAAAGTAGTGTGAGATTACGATACTTCGCCAAGATTTGCGGTGTTTTAAAACGAAATGTAGAAACAAGGGGAAGTCCAGTTGGCACTATACTGCACAACGTAGCACTGTCAATTCTTAATAATGAGTTGCATTCCACACAGAGATAAGTTTAAATGCACAGTTTGTACTTGCACTTTTATAATATGGCAGTGAATATGCGACTTGAAATAGCACAGTTTATGTCACAGTTCGAACTACATGCCAAGTTTCTGTGGTGATAAAATTAGATCACTTCTGAAGTCGAAAGCACAGTCTTTCACTACACAGTTGGTATGACATGAAATTAGACATTAGCACAGTCCATTAAATTCACTAGTAAATGCAATTAACACAACGTCTACAACAATCTCTAGAATTCTGGCATTCACTGCTTAAGTGGATTTTATTTGTGAGTTTTCATAATAAGGGTTCGTATTACCTAATATCACCATAAAATGTCCTTAATATTCAGTCCTTTTCTCTCGACGCTGGTCGAATGTTCAAGAAAATACGTGAAAATTGACTACACTCAGTCCTATCAATCACTGAATATTCTATTGGAATAAGACTTAAAATAGTTCATAATCGTAATTATAGACGAGAAAC
Source organism: Anabrus simplex (assembly GCF_040414725.1). NCBI lineage: Eukaryota > Metazoa > Arthropoda > Insecta > Orthoptera > Tettigoniidae > Anabrus > Anabrus simplex. The sequence continues at coordinate 163,335,819 of NC_090271.1, forward strand.
ATGTCTCAAAACTGATGAAATTGTCACTAGTTGAAAGTTAAATTTATCACGCACATTTTTCCAATATGCTTATTACCGTTCGTGATCGCATCAGAGTTCAAATATACGTCGAACTAACAAAGTCCATAAGGCTGTCAACTTGGCAAATTTAACACTTGTATTGTAAGTTCTACTTAAATACACAGTTAATATCACGAGATCACTATTTATGCAAGAAATTCGTAAGTCTTATATGACGAAACTCAATTTTATAACACTTTCTAATATTCCACTCGTTCACGACGCGGTTGAAGTTTTCCACTTGCTACGATCTCGCCCAGAGAGATTGAAAGTCTTGCAATTCAACTTACTCGTATCTCGCGCAACGCAACGAAGCAGCATGACCTTCAGTCATGATTGAGTTGCACATTTCAACTGACTATCCCTCTGAAGTCGTTGACCTATATATACCCCGCTGGAGGTGCGTTCACCATGTCAAACGACAGATGAGTGGTTGCATAGGATAAACTTCTACTTGTCATATCTTCTAAACGAATGGATGGATTGATCTCAAATTTTTGTTATTATGCATTTGAAATGTGGGCTTCACGTTGGTGTATGTCTCATTTTTATGTGTTAAGCCGTTTACAAGTTACAAAATATTTTCTGGACTTTTCCATAGGGGAGGTGAAAAACCTGGCGCTGACGTCACTTGACCTTGTCTCTCTCTCTCTCTCCCCCCCCCCCCCTCGCTCTCTCTCTCTCTCTCTCTCTCTCTCTCTCTCTCTCTCTGTCTCCCTCACACTTGCATGGAGCAGTAGAGACTAGAACATTCCTTTGCGTAGCTGTTTCCGATGTTACAACTCAGCCGTTCTTTAATGATTAAAGATTTATAAGAATAATGTGCCAGTGCTTATGCATTCCTGGTACAGTATGAATCAACCCAAATCAGTGTTTCTTTTTTCTTTCTAAAGAGAATGAAATAGTCTGACTTCTTTTGCATTCTAGTGGATGTATGTACAGTAGAACCTCGATAATTCAAAATCAGTTAATTCAAAATGCCGCCTAATTCGAAGGAGGTCTCATTCCCGGAAATGTAAGATACTGTTTTGCGTGTTATTTAAATTGTTTAATTCGAAATGCAGATAATTCGTAATTCGAAGTACAATGTCGGCCCCATTACCGAAATTCAGACTTTTAGTTCGAAACTGCCTTTACATTTTAAAACAATAGTACCGGTATGTTATAGAGTAATTTCAATTCAAAATTTATCCGCGTCATAATAGAACGCGTGTTCCGGAACGTGGAGGGGTACTGTAGCTTTTCACATTTACACTCACTTCGTTGGGTCTACAGTGCACTTCATGATTACTAAGTTGAATGAATTCAGAATTCTTTTGTATTCAACCTTTTAAGGAACGCCGTAATATCACCCAACAGGCAGTGTGCGGAAAAACAGGATCCGCGAACACTGGCGATGCTGACAGTTGACGAAAAAACATGGCTCATATAATAAATTCAGAGGCACCAAACAATATTGTCATTGCCGATGAAACTGCATTGCTTTATTTTAATGCGAACCCAAACGGTCTTATGGTTTTAAAGAAGAAAGTGCCAGCCGGAGAATCGTACAAGAGTGGGGGATGGGGCTAATTTAATGCGTTGCAATGCATATGGAAGCGAGAAACTTTATCCCCTCGTCATAGGAAAGTTCGATAAGCCACGATGTTTTAAGGGTGTCGGGCACTTTGCATGCGAGTACAAAGCATCTAAAAATGCAAACAGTAATGAAATCCAAAAAATAATGCATTTGCGCAGGGGAACCAGCATAATTTATCCTCGTCTTTGAATTGTGTGATTTTTTTTCTTTTGTTGCGTGAGGTTATGTTTGTCAGTGATTTATCCAAGTGCATTATTTGAACATTGTAAATGCACCTTGTTGGATACATGTCGGAAATAGTTTTTTTTCCCATGGCATTTGAAAGTTTTAAACCGTGAATCGAGGTGATTGCATGTATTAATGAGTCTTAGAATACTTTGTGACGCAGCAAGTGTTTACATTTCTGAAGTACGAGAGAAGTGCCATAATGGGAAATCCATACAAGGATAGTCATAGGAAACTTTGATTTTAAGGGCATCGTGTACTTTCTGTGTAAATACAAGGCTTCTAAAATGCATACAGTATAGTAATCCAATGAATAAAGCACTTGTACATGGGAGCCAGCATAGATTTCTTCTCGTCTTTGAATCGTGCTTTTTTTTTTTTTTCTTTCGTTGCGTGAGGTTATGCTTGCCAGTGAGATATCCAAGTGCATTATTTGAATACTGTAATGCACCTTTTTGGATACATTTTGGAAATGGTTCTTTTTTCATGGCATTTGAAAGGTATAAACTGTGGATCAAGGTTAACTGCATGCAGTAACGGGCCTTAGAATATCTTATAACGCAGCAAGGGTTGGTACTTGTGAATTGCGAATTGGCGGTTAATTCGAAATCACGTTATTCGAAGTCCGATTTTTTTTGTCCCAACGACTTCGAATTAACGAGATTTTACTGTATTATTATATAGCACTTCCTTATGTAGATTGATAGTATAAATCACCATCTTTTCACTGATATGCATGTTGACATCATCTGGTGAGGATTCCTATAATTCTTTCAATGCCGTGAAACCTGTAACAACTTGTAATTACTTGACTAGCTGTCACTTTGAAATATGATATTGCATGGCACCTGCCATGAAATATGATATTGCATGGCGCCTGCCACTGCAATGACAAAAAATGCATAAAGATGGGACTACAACCCTCACCACAAGGGATCACATGCCCTTCTGCAACACCAATTTGGAGATAGCTTAATTTCCAGTGGAACAAAATTTCCGTATCCTTCCCATTGCCCCCGTATGCCTCTATACACTGAGTGGCCAAAACTCATCGGAAGGGGTGTCCCATTAGCAAATGTGCCGTGTTTGATCCCTGAGCGTTGAGGTTAGCTGCGGCATAGCTGGTCAGTCTGTCACAGACACCATTGTTGTTAAGATGGCAACACATCGCAAGTTAACCGACTTTGAACTTGGGATGATGATCAGTGCATGGGTCATGGCATTGCAGAGATTACACACAAATTTGGGTTTCCGAGGTCAACAGTGTCACGGGTGGTTCATCAATATCACAGAGAGAATGTTATCGCCCGCGTAAACCGCCTCACGGGAAGACCAAAGATGTTTTCATGAATGGACATCACGTCACCTCCGCAGAACCATACTGGGCACTTAACCCTTTACTGCATGAATTATTTTTCGTTTTCATTTGGTGAAGAAAATTTCAAGCTTCAATGTTCAACTTACGTTCAGTGTTTTAGATTTACCAGCAATTCTTAACTGGGGCTAATAGCTTAACACTCGTATGTGCACGACCGTAGGTCGGTAATGTCTTTGAGGTTGAGCCAGAGGTACTCCTGAAGCCTGTGGTAATGTGATGGGGAGGGCCCACGTAAAATAAACGGTGGTTGGTACGCGTGGATGCTGACAGGGTGGAAGGAGTACCTTTGGTTGTAGGGCTGTTTTGTCTTATATTATGTAAAAAAAACAAGGCATCTCTGGTATATGTCTTTAAATGACTGTACAGATAAAGGTGTGCCGGTAAACTACCTCTGTCCACAATCTGTTTCCTTTTATACAGGTGAAAAGTTGTGTGTTGCCTGAGGGCAACAGTATGCAGTAAAGGGTTAATGGGCTACTGTGAGTCAGATCACTGCCCATTTGAAAGTTGGGAGCCAGGAACCCATTTCTACCAGGACTGTAAGGAGGCAACTGCACCGCATAGGCTTCACCAGCTGACAACCAACTCGTGTCCCTTTTTGACACCTCGACACAGAGCTCAACGACATGCATGGGCCCGCGAACATCCGCAATGTACCATGCAACAGTGGCGGCATGTGGTATAGTCTGATTAATCCCGGTTCCAGTTGTATTAAGCTGATGGGCGCGTAGGTGTATGGTGTATTCCCCATGCAGTTATGGACCCTGCGTGTCAACAAGGTTGTGTCCAGGTGGGAGGTGGCTCAGTTCTGGTCTGGGTGGGGTTTTAATGATCACAGTTAGGCCCCTTTTTCTGGCTGCAGGGAGTGCTGACAGGTGCATGTTATGTGAACATTCTTTCAGACCATCTGCATCCCTTTCTGACCCTAGATACCGTGATGAAGATGCCATGTTTCAACAGGACACTGCACTATGTCGCCACTCTGTGGTGGCACGCAGGTGGTTGGATGAGCACTCCAGTGAAATTACGACCATGTATTTGCCCTTCAGATCTTCCGATCTTAATCCAATCGAGCATTCCTGGGATGCTGTCGATGCTGGTGTACGCTCCATGAACCCCATACCAACTACACAAGACCAATATTGTGGATAGCAGTGCAAGATGTTTGGGACCAGATTCCTCCAGAACGATTCCAACACCTTGTAGATTCGATGCCTCGCCGCATTGCTGCCGTTTTGAGGGCTCGCGGAAGAGCAACTTATTATTAACATAACATTCAGTGTCTTCCCATGACTTTCGGCCTCTCATTGTATGTGTGACATGCTGAAGGAAGCCATTTTCAAGTGAGGTACCCACCTAGGAATTTTACCAAAACATGTCGGCAAGCAATCTACAGGACCATTATGAACAATGCATGAGATGTGAGGGTGCACATTTTGAACACGTGCTCTACTGTCGCAGTTAGATACGTGTTGCCTTACATGTTATAATTACGTATCCTGATGTTCAGAGCTTGTTTTTAATTCGTTGGTCTTTGATGGCTATCATGTCAATTCGATGGGTGCTGCCTGTAATAGAGAGACTGCAAACCTCCTCAAAGACTGTAAACCCTGAGTCCCTTAACGCTTGAGCAATGACAGATCGTATTTTATGGTGCCTAGTATTTCAAAGAGCTTCTCTCCATGCGAGCAGTAACCAAAGACGTAAGCAAGAGTTTCTACCTCGTGGCAGCGCCAACAACGGTTGGTGTCCATTGTCCTGCCTGGGTAGCTCATACAGCTGCTTCGTTGCCTATCATTTTCGAGGCATCGCACCATTCGCTACAAGATAATCCTTGGAGGTGATTAACCCACTGATTAATGCCGAGCGAGGGAAGTTAAGTCGGTGGCTGTCATTACAACCTTGTATAAAAATAGAAGGCTACAGCTATACACAGAAATTTTGTATCATCAACTAGTGTCAGTCAGATACACAAATCTTATGTGCCTAGGCACATTTCATACGTTTATTATAAATAACAGTCTAGATGCTTGGCATGCTATTTTAAGTATGGTTGGCACTTTATTTTAATTAGACATCAGGATTTCAAGCCAATATATATTGCTAATAATATAATGGACTATATACGTAACTTTAAGAATCATTAACCTCCATTGATTGTACATATTCTCTTGCTCATTGTATTCTTTTCTTATAAGACATTAACAGTCCCTTTTGACTTGTTTATATGGACAATTCACATTCATGTTTTTAGATATCTATGTACTCATTTCTTGGTTGTTTTTTTATCTTAATTGATTTCTTAGCTGAAGATCATTATACTGATGGAAACTAGTACTAAGATGAAAAACTTCAGCCACAGAATATTCTAAGAAAATTGTGATAATCCCCAATCTCTCGTTCTCAAACGTGCTGGATAAAACAGCTCTTACTGTATATTGTGATTATCTGCTGAACGGCTTCATACCAATTTCAGTTCTCAGCTCTCCGTTGGATTTGAGATTGTTTGGAAGAAATTGAAAGGAATGCACTCAGCCTAGGATACCTCAGGCATTCGAGTAGTGGTTTTGGATTTACTCTTCTCTCTGTGGTTAGACAAATGCTAGCAGTGGTACTAAACACACAGATTACATTACTTTCTTCCTGATCCTTGCCCTAGTTAGTTACTTGGTTTCTCATACATACCTACAACAGACAAATTTCACACGCTCAGTACATGAGGCTGTTGACAAGAAAATTCTAAGCCTGTGGAAGCAACTAAGTTTATTTATTTTCTGCAGAACGTGAAAAATGTTACTGGTAAAAGTGATCCTGATATTTTTGCTTGTTTTGTTCCTTTTGAAGTTGTTATTCCTGTTGCTTTTGGTATGCTCTGTTTGCACTGTTCTACTTTGATCTGTAACTAATTATGCAAATGAACTGAATAAATGAATTAAATTCATGTTTTATGCATTCAGTAAATGCCATTAGGTCATAATTGGTATATTTATTATTTCTTGAACCTGTACTGTGGATCAGCTAATGGCCTTCTTTCAAGTATATATATATTAGGCTACCTTTGAATCTCCCACATTATAGAGATGGAAAAGTAGTATTCATGTAGTTTTATATTTGTAAACTTTTGTGTATATAGAGTTGGAAATTATGAATATGTTGTTCAATAGGTCTTCTTATAAAATTTAAGTTGTCTTAATTAAATTGGAAATAAATTTCCTAATTATTTTGTTTCACTTTTCATAAATCCAGATCAGTGTCCTGAAGGAAAAGATGATAAGGGAGAAGGAAGTGACTCCAGAATCCCTGAAGAGAAACAACTTCAACTTAATGGAATGGTCAAGTCCTTTTTGAAGAGGGGGAATGATTTTATTTGTGCAGCTCGGCCTGATTCAGAAAGAGCAAGAAATCATAGTGAACCACCTACACTGCAGCAGAATGGATCAGATCCTGTTTTGCCATCTGGTAGTTTGTCCGATTCTTCTTCACAAATTGGACGCAAAAGTGCTAAGAAAAGAAATCGACGGAAGAAATCTGCACATACCGTTACAGTTCCTGCAGCTCCTGGAGTTGTAGATGGTCCTGGAAGTGCTGGTGATAAAGTGTTGGATAGTGTACTCGAAGAAGAAATTCAGGCAGGGTACAATTTATCACTTCAGGATATTCGCAAAGCAATGGAGGTCCTGTCATTCCAGCAGAAACCTGCAAAGACTACTGAGGAAGCTTTACATAAGCAATACCAATTTTGGAATACACAACCTGTCCCAAAAATGGATGAAAAAATAAGTCGTAATGAAGCTATTGAGCCTGACAAGAGAGTGGCTGATATCCGAAGAGAGCCATATTCTCTTCCTGATGGCTTTCAGTGGGATACACTCAACTTAGATGAACCTCTTGTCCTGAAGGAATTGTACATGCTCTTGAATGAAAACTATGTAGAGGATGATGATGCCATGTTTCGTTTTGATTATCCTCCTGAATTCTTGAAATGGGCTCTGCAGCCTCCTGGTTGGAGACAAGACTGGCACTGTGGTGTCCGTGTAGTCAAAAGTGGTAGACTTGTAGGTTTCATCAGTGCTATTCCAGCAACACTTAGAATATATGGTATCTCAAAGCAAATGGTCGAAATAAACTTCCTGTGTGTCCACAAGAAACTCCGTTCAAAGAGAGTTGCTCCTGTGCTGATTCGAGAAATCACACGGCGTGTGAATCTCACTGGAATCTTCCAGGCAGTATACACTGCTGGAGTGGTGCTACCTAAGCCTGTTGCAACATGTAGGTATTGGCATCGCTCGCTCAATCCAAAGAAATTGATTGAAGTTAAATTCTCACATTTAAGCCGTAATATGACAATGCAGCGTACACTGAAACTCTATAGACTTCCTGAGGCAACAAAAACTCCAGGCTTTAGGAAGATGACCACTGCGGATTTACCACTAGCTCATAGACTTTTGGACAATTACTTGAAACAATTTCATCTGACTCCACACTTTTCTGAAGAAGAATTTCATCATTGGTTTTTACCTCAGGCTGGCATTGTGGACAGTTTTGTGGTTGACAATGGAAGTGAACTAACTGATTTTGTGAGCTATTATACCTTACCCTCAACTGTAATGCATCATCCCATACATAAGTCATTAAAAGCTGCATATTCTTTCTACAATGTATCAACTAAAACTAGCTGGGTAGATTTAATGGGTGATGCATTAGTTTCAGCCAAAAATAATGGTTTTGATGTTTTCAATGCACTTGACTTAATGGAAAATAAGGAGTTTCTTGAGGCTCTTAAGTTTGGAATTGGTGATGGAAATTTACAGTATTATCTCTACAACTGGCGCTGTCCTCCTATGGCTCCAGACAAGATTGGCTTAGTTCTTCAATAGGTATGTTTGTTTGTTTATCAAAGGAATGTGGTTGTGATTACAGTAGATTATGCCAGCACTACATATAGCACAAGAAGTTTAGGATTAAGTTATATTCAGAGCCCCTGAGGTAACCAGAAGGTGAGTCATCTTTAGTTGAGTGGGTCTGTAGTAACAGCTGTCTTCTACATCATTAACAATTAAGGAAACATGACACTACAGCATTATCTTAAGTAATACCAAACATTAAAAGTGTACATTCATTTTTATGTGGAACACGCAATTTATATGTAGTACATTCTTAATTTTTTTTTTTTTTCATATTATATAGCTGTTGTGAGAATTAAGTAAAGAAACATTACATGATGAGAAAAAGGTTCATTTCATAAAAGAGATGCATGCACAAAGCATGCTGATGAAATGTTTATGAAAGCTGAAATTAGCTCTTGAAAAATCATGTCGTATTACACTGTGAGCAGTGTCTTTAAGTCCTCCTCATGTAGAAGGAAATGGTGATTCACCACTAGACTCGCTTTATGAAAGCTTGTTATCTTTAAAACCAAGCTATTGATATAAATCTTTATCAGATTTTCACAAAGAAACCTATTCAGTTCCATTTACATTTGTATTGCGATTTACATAATGATGAGGAATATATTGTGCTCACTGAGTATTAAAAGCAATAATCAAGAGTGAAAGAGTTTGAATACTCTTTCAGAATCTCTCCCCTATATATTCTCACTTCTGATGAGGTATATTTTGGTTATATTTAGCATAAAATCTAATTAATTTAGAAATGTTCAATAGGATTGCCAATTCTGAATCATCCGTATTTGTTTATCACATGTTAAGGCCAGTTTGTTCTTTTTGTAGGTGCTCATAATCTTTTTAAGTGTAACTTCTTGCATTCTAGCTTCAGTCATCATCCTTTAAATTTTGATTATCAAGAAGTTAATAGAAATCATCATTAGACTCTCAAAGTTACTGAGAATAATGTAACAACAAGAAGTCTATTTCACATTGTGCTCAGAACATCCTTAGCCATTGCTATTTTTTATTAAATTGAGATGGAGTAAACTTCCAGCCAAAATGTTCAGTTAAAAATAAACTATTTTATAAATTTGAAAGAATGTGAGCATCTGGTTGAAGCCCTCGCTTCTTTCATCAGAACTGCATTTCAGCACACATTTGCGGTATTATCCCACTTAGTTTGAACTGTCTTACTCTGTATAGTTATAGTTTTGGGACTGTGAAGATGACTGCACTTATGAATGTGGCGGAGCAGAATGCCGTATTGTAAATAGCTTGCTGTTTATATGAGAGAATGTAATTTTTATTCTTGAAACTTTGCATTTTAGAAATATTAAATGTATGATAAAAGTGCTGTTCAGGTATTAGGTATTGTGAATTTAACATTTCATATGAGTGTCATGGATTTTTTTTTTTTCCTTCGGAATAAGGCATGAAATAGTGAACAATTCCCACATTTAAGCGTACAAGGGAACTGTTACACCCTTTATACCAAAACCTACCTTGAAACTTTGGTGACATAACCGATGTGCTACAAGAAGACCATATACAAAAATTGACTGTTTATACTGCAAGGTCCCAGAATTAGAGTTGGAATTCTGTTTGGCCAGGCGGCAACATCATTGAACATCCATGCTTCACTGACAAGCTGCGTGGACCTTGATCCATAGTGAGTGCTGTACAATTTAAGCTGTAACGACTGGCATTGCTTTCATATTGCTTATATGCCTAATTTAGTGGTTTATTTCTGCCTAATTTAGTGGTTTGTTTCTGGGCCTTGCAGTAGAAATAGACAGCTAATTTTTTGCATGTGGTCTTCTCATAGTACATTGGTTATGTCACCAACATTTCTAAGGTGACTTTTGGCATGAAGAGTGTGACACTACTCTTGGTAGTACGATGTATCATTTAGAAGGCAAATAGATACCTTTATGCTACTATTCTTTCTCTGTTTTTTAACTGGCATACTCAGACAGATTCTCAGTAGATAATGTCTGAATGGCTACTACATGCAATCTTTAAATATTTTCATTATTCAGTTTCAAACAACACTAAAGCAAACGTAGGTGGTTTCAAGAAAAGTTTATCTTGTATAAATTAAAATAAATAAAACAGTATCAATACAAAGTTGAGCTATGTATATCCTTTGGAAATGTCTAAACATGAATTACAGGGTTAATAAATAATTTCATCACAATTTTGAATATTACATCGGAAGGAGTTTTGGCCTAGCAAATAATGAAGTAAATCTCAGTAAAGTACCCTTAATAAAAACTAAAAATCCAATCACATATTATAGCACATTAATTGACTCTTAACTTGGCTGTGCTCTCATTATTATTTGGGGTAAATTATGTTGTCTTATGAAAGACTACAAATCTAAACGACAGATAATGATCTTATGTGTAGAAGGTTCTTGAGAATCCTCTGATCTTGCATTGGAAAATTGTTAATGAGACAGGAAGTGGCTTATGTATTTAAAAGAGATTTCTCATGTGAATGAGTCTTTATCAGCAATCTTTAAAATCATTTGTACCCTACAGATACGGTGCTAAAAGGCAAATTGAAATCCTTGCTGCAAGATACATAGATTTATGAAGTTTAGCCACAGCAAATACTTGATTCAAATGACTTGCATTTCATTTTCACCATATTTCATATTCATTGGGGCAGTTTAATCGTGTTTAACGTTCTAGTATCACAGTTAATTAGATAAGTTTAATCACTGTAATTGCAAAGTGAATATTTACCTTTCACAACTGCATTGTGCTTGAAATAAACTTTCAGCTTATTAGGGCCTGTCAAGTACGTATCGTATATGCTGCAAAGAGATGTTAGGTACACAGCAGAAATTGCCAAATGGACACTGGTGGGACCCAAGACTTTCCCATTTAGCATCATATGTTCTACTGATTGAACTATGGTGGAAAGTTATATGTTCGGTTAGCCACTTTTGTTGCGCACTCTTCTCTCTGGCATTAAATACTTGACACAATATATTAAGCTGGAAGTCTATTATAAGTACAATAATATTATCTTTTCTGCATGTTGCATAGGAGTTGCTCATAGACTGCCTTGTTGTTTCTTTCCTAATGTTGATTCATCCTTGTCAGTTAATAGGCTGATAAGCTAGTTCCAAAATTATTTGAAGTGAGGAATCTTTGATTTCATGTTCTTCCTGGAGGCTATACATATGTCATAGAAGGGACAGACGACTTCATGAAAGATTTTAATCTGAGTCCAACTGCAGTGTTCAGGCTCAAATACATATAATGGCATTCTGGCATGTTGCGAACATGCTTTCATTGTGGGTTATGCTTTGTGTAAACAAATATTTTGTTCATGGAACACTGGTCAGGACCTTAAACATTATATTGTTAACTAGTTTATGTATGTAAATATAGATTGAGTCATTAGAAAAAGATATCGAATACTGGGAATTGTAAGTAAATATTCATCACTTTCATTCAATTGTTGGCTACAAATGTTTATAGAAATGAATTCTAAAAGTAATTAACATTATACATGGAATTACATTTCTGCTATAGTAAATATATAACATATAAATTATTCTAGTCATCAGTTACTAAAAGATCTTACATAGCAGAAAGTAAATGGAATGATTCATCAGCATAAATATATTAATTTGCTGTTAAACTGCTATAGTTTTGTCAACCAATGAAAACCACAAATAATTAGTCTTTATAAGCAATCTTTTGAATCATTTGTACCCTACAGATCAAGTGTTTAAAAAAGAAAATTGAGATCCTCACATAATGTAATGAAGATAAATTTATGAAGTTTGGTCACACCAGATAATTGCTTCAAATAACTTGAAGTTTTATTCTTCCCCACCACATTTCACAGCCCTTGAAGCAGTTTAATCAACATTCTAGTATGTGCTGCTCGCTTTTCAAGCATCTGTGGAGTTGCCCGTGTCTCACAACCATATAGCAGTACTGGTCAATGGGCTGGTGAATAAATACTAGGTTACGGAGATTACCTTCTGATCTAAAAATATGCCCTAGCCACTGCAGTCTTCAGAGGCTGGTGATATAGATGTTAGGCTCCTTTAAACAACAGTCACCACCACTGCTGCAGTCTTTTACTTGTAATGGAATTGAAGGCCGGCAGTACTGGTCAAACTAGTGTCATTTTGTTTTTTCTTGGGAAACCATGCCTGACATATATAGGTAGTTCAGACTGTAATAAACATGATTTGCATTCATTATTCTTTTTTAAACTTACTTCTAACTATACTGAGCTCAGGTGCTTGAACATTTCGACTCTTTCAAAATTATGATCGTTGATATGATGGCATCCACATCAATTTGATGACAAGATACTTTGTTTTGTCATCGCTGACCAACAACCCTACTTTACTTGCTTCAGACTAAATCGAGATGTGTCTGCCATCACCTCATTCAGGGTCTCACCCATAATCACTGCTTCATCTGCAAATTCTAGGATTGTTTCAGTTCCAACCAGCTCCATGTCTGTGTTGCAGTCGGTTGCATGTATAATTTCCTCTAGAATGATGTTAAACAGGATTGGTGATTGAATATTGCCCTGTTGCAACCTGTTTCTAAATAGTGAAGGACGCTGACAATTGATTTGCAAACCATACTTGACTGATTGATTCAGAGTAGCAGGCTTCAATCAATCTAATATACTTTATGGGGATGCCAAACTCTTGCATTACCTTTCACAACATAGGCCAGTTAATACTGTTATATGCTTGCCAGAAGTCGATTAATATGATGTGTAAATTCTTATCAAACTCATAAAACTTCTCTATCAGTTGTCTCAGACCAAGCCAGTGGCTGCATGGTTTTGTTTACGTAGCTGTCAGCTTGCATTCAGAAGATAGTGGGTTCAAACCCCACTGTCAGCAGTCCTGAAGGTTTTTTGTGGTTTCCCATTTTCACACCAGGCTATACTGTAATCAAGGCCATGGTCACTTTCTTCCCACTCCTAACTCTTTCCTTTCACATTGTCACCATAAGATCCATCTATGTCTGTGCGACATAAAGCAGACTGTGAAAAACAATTTGTCTCATTGTGAAGATATTATCAGTTCTTGAATGTCCAGGAGTAAAGCCACTCTGATATGAGCCTACAATCTCTCCAATCAGTGGTTTCAGACAACCAAGTATCAGGGAGTTGAAGACTAGCATATCTCAAGCCTCAGTAGTTAGACATCACCTTTTTCTTAAACCGGGCACATGACTGCTTACCTCCATTTTGCTGAAATCTCTTCATTTAACCAGATTTCTGCAACAAGGTGTTCTCAGTGCTTCTACCACTTCTTCCCCTCCATATCAAAACATGTTTGCATTTTTACCACTACCACCTGGAGCTCTGTTGCATTTGAGGTCCTTTACAGGTATTCTTACCTCATTAGCTATTCATTCCGATATCTCTTCTTCAATCACTTGAACTTTCTTGTGTTCTGCTGTTTCTACTGTGGCTTCACCACTGAGTACTTCTTCAAAACATCTTCTAAACACATCTGCCTGTTCTACTGGAGGATTAAAGCCTGCTGTCTGTAAATACCTCTCTCAAAACTTGTCAGCTGGAAGAAGGAATGAGATGATTGATGATTTCTTTGATTTCTTCACTTTCATCATTAGTTGTTTGCCGTATTATCATTCTTCCTTCTGACAATTCTGTCCGTCACTTTTCTATCTGCCAAGTATGCTGCCTTTGTATCTTCTAGAGGAATGCTTCAGCCATTCTAATCTGTTTGCTACTCTGTTCTTCACTGCTTCTTGATATTTGTCAATAAACGAAGGCTTTTCCACAGTTTTGGCTGCCACGCCATCTCTTCTCACTTGCACTCTGAACGATGGCCTCTTGCAGTGATGATTATTTTCCTTCAAGACCATTCGTGATCCCTGACAAAAGGTAATAAAAGGTAATCAGTGACGTCTTGATAATAGGCCTACTGTTTTACATGTTCATTTATGAACCTGTCTGTGTCATACCAAGCCACCCCTTCAGTTCTTTGCCTTTCAGTGGATGTCAAAATTACCAGAAAATGTTTGGAATTCATATCAGCCCCTTAAAAGTTTTATACATGCTGAACGCAGCCCTGGTACCTCTCGTTCACTAAAACAGGGTCAATCTGATTCTCTAGTCTCCTAAGGTGATGACCATGTGATTTTGTGTAACACTGTACGTGGGAAATACATGCTGCCAATTATCATCTTTATAACAGCAACAAAATTTACCATTCTGATACCATTCTCATTGCTTATTTTACGTAAGCTATCTGGACGGATGATCAGACTGCATTTGTCGTCTTGTCCAATTTTGTATATTAAAATCACCCAACACTAGGCAGACCAGTTGTCGTGGTAGTCTTACCTACAATACCCTCCATCTTAGCATAGAAGTAATTTTTTACCTCTTTGTCTGCATTCTCTGATGCTGCATGGTAGTTGACAATACAAATTTTACATAAATCTTAAATAATATTTCTAACTTCCATTAGAATCTTTCATGTGTATGTTCAAACCTTCGAAACAAAGTGCTTATGTCCTAACCATAGTTGTTGAACTGAGAAGTTGATCCAGGATTCAAACTCTTAAGCTGACAGTTAAATACAAGTTTCTTTATTTACAGTTATGCATATAATCCAAGACTCCACAGTAACATGTGATCATCTCAACTCTCATTTAAGCATGGGTATTTTATAAGATATGGGAAGATACTTTTAAGGTTGCCAGTGAAAATTCGCCATATGCAGGTCTTTTGATTTGACTCCCGTAGGCGACCTGCGCGTCCTGATGAGGATGAAATGATAATGAAGACGATACATACACCCAGCCCCCGTGCCAGCGAAATTAACCAGTTATGGTTAAAATTACTGACTCTGCTGGGAATCGAACCCGGGACCCCTGTGACCAAAGGCCAGCACGCTAACCATTTAATCATGGAGCCGGACAGGTCGCCAGTATAATGTATATAGAAACAAGCCATCATGGCACATTGTTCTCTCATTTTGAACTACTGCAATAATTTGAGTAAAGAGTGCAAAAATTGATTTAATATCCATTGAATCAGTGTCTATTAGTAAACTACTATGTTATTAATCTTTAAGCATCATCAAAAGATGCCCCAAATTCCAGTTTTTAATCTATCAGTCCCAGTATTAGTGTCAATAGCACACTAAGTGCGGTTACTGGATTCCCATCTTCAGCTGCTCTGGGTGGTTATTCTCCCAGTTGAACTTCTTTGGCTATAATAAGTAGGAGAGAGAATACACTTTTTTTTTCTTATCTTTACCGTTCTTATTTATTCTGAGACTTTCAATACCAGCAGGTTAGTAGCTACAAATCTTTGCCATATTAATTTTCTTCACGTTGTCTCTCGTATGCCACACTTGTATCCCTTTTTCATAATCAGTAAATCACTCTCATTACTTTTGAAGTTATGTTCGATTATAGAATGCTGCAACCTTTGATTTGTCGTCTGTTTCAGAACTTGGTGCAACATGAAGCAACTAGCAATATATATATATTTCATAGCTGTTTACTAATTTGTAATGTATATCGGTTATTTGTAAATGTTCTTAAACTCTTTCGTTATAAAGTGATCACGTCTATTAATGCCATGGCCAGGCTGAGTAGCTCAACTGGTAGAATTATAATGTGAGTTTTAGATCATTATTCATTCTATGCATTAGCCAGGGCTTGCACTCCTTAAACCATCTTGAAAATATGTAGCCATTTTCATATACCTAGAAAACCCATAGATATGTTTCCTACTTTCTCATTTAATATTTTCTTCCGAATTTGATTGGGCTTCTCTTTGGAATCTCTTTGCTTACTTAACAGTGCTCACAGTCTTTAAAAAGATGTGTGATTTTGGTTATCTCGGTTCTTCCTTCCTTTTGCATTCTACTTACTTGGGACCAGATATTTCTTCTATTGCTTATTGTTTCCACACACTTGGTACGACATTCATGAAATTTTCTTGTGCTCTCTTTTTCTCTATCATATTTGTATTAAACTATACATTTCTTGTTTGTGTGTTGGTTCTTTTAACTCCATTTATTCATGAAGTCTCATGAAATCCAAAATGCCATCAGTTATTCATAAATGTTCCTTAAACTTTTCCATTTAAGTAATCACGTCTATTAATGATGTGGCCATGCTTAGTAGAACTGGCCTTCTGAGCCCAAATTGGCAGGTTCAATCCCGGCTCAGTCTGGTCGTATTTCATGGTGCTCGTATACACCAACCTCATGATAGTAGATTTTCTAGCACGTGAAAGAACTGCAGGATAAAATTCTGGCACCTCGGCATCTCCAAAAATCATAAAAATAGTTATTGGGATGTAAAGTCTTCATTATTTTATCATCTATTCATGTAATGAAATTTCTTGTTATATTCTGTTTTATATAAATATATCCTGATTATTTAATTTATAAAATGGTAACAAATAATAATCTCTTTTGTTTCTTTCCCATGCTTAAGAGATCTCCTTGGATTTTTGAAATATTCTTGTAGTGATTTTTAATGTTTTTGAAGTTTGAAGGATTTTTTTTAATTTGTATGTATTATTCTTCAAGCTCATCGTAGCATTTTAATATTTTTTAAAATGTTATACAATCGAACCTACCCTAACGAGCACCTTTATATTTGGCGGGCACTTCCCTATACAGGCCTTTTTCCACAAAACATATTTTATTGTACATAAGACTCAGCGGATATTGCAATTACTCTTGCCCGTGTTTCTTATGTGGATACTGTTCCAGGACTTTTTTTTATGTCATCCTTTATTTAATTGTTGAGACAGGAATACTGTTGCATCTCTATTGCCAGTAAACACGAGTAACCAGGGATGAGCGTGTTTATATCTCAAGACAAGGAGAAATGTAATTGCAGAAAATGCAAAAGGCCTTTCATTGAGAAAACTCATTGAAAAATTTAGGTGTGGGAAAACTCAAAACACAATATATTGTGAAGAATAAAAATTAAATTTTAAGTGAGTGGGAGGATAATAACAGTTAGGAGTGAAAAAAAGCGTGAGTCAATTTTTACACAAGTGAACGTTGCGGTATAAGTTTGGTTCAAGTGTGCTGAAGCCAGAGAAACTGAATGTGTGGGTTAAAGGAGAAAACACAAGTAATCACAAATAATCTGAAAGTTGAGATTTTTAAACATTAAGAATTTGTGTCATTCTGGATAACAAAGGAGAAGATAAAACAATGTAACGATTTGACTTCATTCCCTTTAGGATAATAAAGAATAAATATGCAAAATGTACACAAAGTTGAATGATTACTTCCCAAAACTGTAATGTTTGTAAAGGCTGTAAAATCATTTCTAATACTGTCTCCCATGCAGATATTTAGTCAGAAATGATTTGGAATAATCAAAATAAAATTTTGTGCTTATATTTGAGGCAGATTTTCTTTGCCATTAAAATGTTGGATTAATTTTTACAACGTTCTTCATCGGTCAACTCTTGTAAGAGACATTTTTCTGCAGAACTGATGGTGTCCGCAAAGAGAGGTTCAACTGTATATAAACTTTTATTCTCAAGTTATTTTCATCAATGTCCCATACAAGAGCCATTCCTTGTTTCACTGTATACGTACATTTACCATCTCGGGAGATGGGTGTATTGTTTTGTCGCATCTTCACACTACAGTACCATTGTTCAACTGTCCATTGTAGTTTTATAGAAAACTGAATCAGTAATTCTTACACACATTAATCCAGTACTGGGAGGACAGACAGATATTTTCTGTAAATTGTCATTTTTGTGATGACATTACTTGACATGTTACTTACTGTCCCACCTGTTTGGGTCTTGTAGCTTTGTTAAAGATAATCCATCCTGAGGATTATGCATTATTCCAGTTACTGTATTTTTTTTGTCCTGTGTTGCCTATTAATCAAATAAAGATGTATGTGCTCACATCACTGATACCGCCATATACTGTTTTCAGCATGTAGATATACAGCTCTGCGCGATGAGCTGCATACTGTAATGTTTAGTGCAAGTGTTTTGCAAAAATACAGCTGTGTGCCTTGCATTAAATGAGAAATTAATGTAACATTCTTAGTTCATCACATGATACAGATCTACTTGAACTCCCTTTCTAACATGTTGAGACTGTATTCTGAAAGATCACTGAAGGTGTAATTAGAAGATTCTTCTGAATGCCACTATTGGCCACTTAAACTTCTCTCGTGAAATAATTCCAAGATTAGAATACCTGCTGCAGATTGCTTGCCATGTTCATCATTGGTATTTTATGGTATAGCTGGCATATTTAAACCTTAAGTTAATCTAAATATAACCAAATTTGTTGTGCACCCTTTTTCTTTCTACATTTTGTTTTGGTTGGAAGAAATAATTGTACACAGTGTTTATTACAACTTAAGATATAAAAAATTTTTCTCCATCTCAGGGTTTGCATGTTGTTTAAATTGTTCTTTATGCAACATTCAGGTATTAAACTTAAATAATTCTAATTGCATACTGATAGAAGTACCATAAATAACACTATGGGAAAAAAGAGTTTAAATTTTACAATATGAAATGTTGAGTGTTTCATGATCTTCTCCTTGTAGGTCCAGTATTCTATCTCTAATGACATCTAATATTTAAATATTGGGTTTAGGTCAAACAAGTGCTACCATAGATCTCTCTTTTTACATCTGTATAAAGAACAAGGCCATGGAATATCTTATTAAGGATGCTAGGTGTGCTGTAAGGAGACCAAAGAATGTCAAACATTAAATGTTGGCATGGAGTATGTTTTTAGTTTACTCTTAGCTCTAGAACATGTAACCTGTCACAGTAAATGAAATGAGACATCAGATTGAATCATACTAGTCTGTTTGATTAAACTGCATGAAAATGGTCCAGTGTATTTGGTTTATATCTCTAACCTCTGAAAATTGGCCAGTATATCTGGTTGGAATTCCTCATTACAGCAGCTGCTGCTCCAAATTTCAGTCACCAGGTTTGTAGGAAGATGGCAGCTGCAACACTCATAAATCATGTATTTCATGATAGTCACTTTAGTATATTGATCGAATAAAAATTCTACAGTGTGTTATGGTGAGTGTGTGTGTCAGTTTGTAAATCTCAGTGAAACAGTTTTGTTCATTTATGGTTTCTGTGTTGTTAGAGTTGTTAAGGTGAATTTGATTGTGCCTCTTTAAGGTGATTGTTACCAGAGGCTGTATTCAGGGAAGAGAATCAACCCTATTTAACCAGTGAGAAATTGGATGGCAGTGGTTTTAGCTTACAGTAGACACTTGATTATCCATGGTAATTGCAGGTAAAAGAACCTCATATAATCTGAATATGAGGTGAAATTGATATTGACAGAGCAATTTGCTATATTAAAATACTGTGGAGCTAAATAACTTTAATACACAGTATCTAACGGTTGCTTAAATCTCGTTAGCCAGCCAAACAATGCATTAAATTTGCCTTCAATCCCAAAGACTTTGAAAAAGAATTAGATTTGTTTGGGACGTTATTATGCCAGATACTTGTGAGCCTTCTGCTTGTCTCATTGAAACCATTCCAACCTGGTTTTATCCAGTTCTTTATAGGAATTTTGAATTGTTTTCCCTTTTGACAAACCCCTGAATGAGTCGGAGGTGATCACAAAAATGATTTTGTCTATATTTCCAAATATCCCAGATAACTGTTTCATGCTTGCTGCATTTCAAAGAAAGGTGCTGTACAGAACTGCTCTCTTCAAGTCTGTATACTATTTTTTGCTTTTGCTGTATCATTAACACTACATGTCCTCCTCTGTAGCTTAATGGTTAATGTTATTAGCTGCCGTCTTCGGGGGCCCGAGTTCGACTCCTGGTACTGCCGGAAATTTAGGAATGGCAGGAGGGGTGGTATGTGGTTGAAATGGTACATGCAGCTCACCTCCATTGGGGGTGTGCCTGAAAAGAGTTGCACCTACAATTTTTTTTTATTTCTCAGGTCTGACAGAAACCAGCGAATAGCACTGTGCACTGTGGGCATTTGCTTTTTAAAATGAACTGATAAGAGTTTGGATTATTTTTTTAAATCGCTGCGGATAATCAAGAGTGTATCAGTTTATCTGTCCTGTTCTGTATAACACTAGTTATGTGACCTGTGATGACAAACACTTCAAAAATTATATAAAGTTGCCTAGCCAGTAGACGTTTTTCCACGTTAAAACCAAACCCCATGACGCAACAGCCCCCTAAGGGTCATGGCCTACCAAGCGACCGCTGCTCAGCCCGAAGGCCTGCAGATTACGTGGTGTTGTGTGGTCAGCACGGCGGATCCTCTTGGCAGTCATTCTTCGCTTTCTAGACCGGAGCCGCCATCTCACTGTCAGATAGCTCCTCAATTGTAATCACGTAGGCTGAGTCAACCTCAAATTTTCCACATTAATTGTTTCTGAAATTCAAATGCATCACTGGGGAATAATGTAGAAATAACAACTGTTAAATGAAGCTTACATTACGAAGTATCATCTTGTCTAATGAGAACCACAATGACATCAGTCCAAACTACAGTTCATAATAGCCAGGTGACTTTGAAAAGAACTGTCACTATCCTGTGGTTCAGATTCAGTGCAAAGCTGTATGTTCTGTGGTTTCGATCACAGTATCAATAATCACGTCAAACTGCACTCCAAACTAGAAAAACTTCAGGACTGTTTTTATGTTGGTAGCTTTGAATGACTGTAAACAAGGAGATAGTGGACTGTTATAGCTGTACCGTAGGTTATTACCTGAAGATAAGAGATCCTTATAATGTCGTACCAACTTTTCACAAGATTTGGATTAATTTTTGTGGGCATTCCCATCCAGAAAATGTTCCATCCGGGATGAATAAAGTTATGTGTTTAGTCTTAAACCTTTACTTCAGCACTATCTTTCTGAATTGAAGTCAAGCTCTATAATACAAAACCATGATGTGAACAAAATCAGTTTTCAAGAATTTATAATTTAAGTGTGCAGTACCAGTAGGTCTTCTGTAAGTAGATGATAACAGTTAGGAAATTAATTGCACCTTTTTGTTTGTGATTCACCTGCAATTGAACTGGTGAGATCTAACAAAACTCTAGTACCAGGAGATGTTTGTGAGCATTTTCCAGTCAGAATACTGCTAAAAGAAGGTGAAAAATTGAAATACAGTGAAACCTGCATATTTCTACTTGAACCTGGTTTTGTAAATAACATTTTTGGCATTTAGGAAATTAATCCTGACAAGCATAGGGTACACCAAAGAACTTTGCATTTCATTATACATCCAGTCTAAGATAAATTAGAACTTTATATACCATTTTTTCTGAGCCTTTCAACTTTTTTTTTTTTACTTCTCTTTGAAAAAACACACAAAATTGGTCACCTCGTCTCAGTGAAAATAAAATTGGAAAGTCAATTTTGACAGTATGGGTGGTCCTTTAACTCTTGCAATCAGACGCATTTTTCAAAGGAAAATAAGTCTAAAATACTAAGGTAAATTGAGATTGATATATTATGCTCATTTTGAAAAAAAAAAAATTGATAGAATAGAAATATTTGAAAGCAGTGATAAAAAATTACAAAGATTTTGACTTTAAAATTAACATTAATTTATTTTCTCTTGGCAAAATAATGCATCTTTTTCCATAACCATTCATGCATATCATTGGGGTTCATATTGGTGAATTCATTTTAATTTGTACATTTTCAAATGGACTCATCCTAATTGAGTTCCAGTAGGTTTCACTGTATTTATGTGTAGATAACACACAAAGGTCACTTTAGACCACATTGTGATATCTATCTTACTTTAGAGAAGTATTTTCCGTATCACTGACAGTAATGACAGTGTGTGATCTATTTAAAAGCATATTTTTCAGCTGTGAATGTTTTAAAGCTATCTCTACTTTGTTGTTTTGTACATTGAATTAATTGTAATGTAAAAGAGTGTGTATATTAGAATGAGTGAATATAATTGTTTAATTACTTCAATTAACCTGAATATCATTTAAATGTTTTGAAAAGCATATAGATTATTATTTTTTATATCATGTTACCTTGGCTGTGGTTGAATGCAATGTAAATAAATTTGTTTGAAAGTTTGAAATCTTGTTCTTTCTTCCTATGACATTCACTATAAGTTGGTCTCCCAAACAGCTGTGTTGCCCTTTAAACAATGCTACAGAAAATGTATCAATTGTTTAAAGGGAAACGCAGCTGTGGACGTTACCATCCAGAAAATGTTCCATCCAGGATGAATAAAATTATATGCTTAGTTTTTTAAACCTTTACTTCTGCACTATCTTTCTGAATTGAAGTCAGAGCCTCAGGAGTAGCTTCCAAAAAATCCAGTAAATTTCCAGAGTAGGAAGATGTGACATATTTCTTGACAGTGTGTTTGACTGTCAGGTATATCTGTATTTGTGCACTGTACTGAGAATTTTTGCCCAGTTGTACAACAAATCAGCACATCTATTATACCATGATTTGTTCTGAGCTGTTCAGCATCAACCGCATTGTACGAGGCGTATTCAGAATGTGATGTTTAACAGTGCCTCTGAGAAAACTATGCAGCTGAGATTGAGAACTGTTAATCCATGTTTGCTTTCAGATCAGATTGATGTGTAAGTTAGTATCCGCTAGGTTGCTGTCCTGATTGGACGATATTTAGAATGGAGCATGTTTATTTCGGTGGCTGCAATATTCTCATGGATAAACTGTCGGGGTTGGCTGTTCTGTTCGTATACACCCTGACTAGAACATGTTTCCTTCCCAGGCAAGGTGAAGGAATATGACTTACGGCTGGTAGCCTGAAAGTCGGGGTGGATTTCACTATGCCTATAATAATGCACACTGATTGATTCAGTTGGTCATTAATCAGTTTGTGTGACAACCACTTATTCAAGTAGGTGAACAGTACTGTGATGGAGATTAGACAAGGCCAAGGGCTAGTGATCTCAAGATGGAAACAATACAGATTTTGGATAAATACGAAGGCTATGCCAAAAGTTTTTTGCAGCCCATAAACCATAATTCTGAGGACAATGGGATTCTTTTCATTTGAAAAAAGAATTTAAGTGCCGAAGAATGCCATTCTTCTTTGCTGCACATTTTTTGGTGAGGCTTCCCCTTCTAGGGCCACAGTTGGAAATTGGTTTAACGAGTTTCCAAGAGGTTGGCAGTCTATTGAAAATGAACCTCGCCTTGGTTGCTCAGCAACAGCTGTGACTCAGGAAAGCATTGATGCTGTGAGGAAAATGGTCAAAGATCCACATCTTACAATTTGTGACATTATGTATGTTGGGTATTCAGCCCGAAGGCTGGTTTGATCCTCTGCAGCTCCGCCATCAACTGTCATAAACAGCCTAGGCGTCACTGAAGAGGCGTATTAGAGAAATGAGGAGTGAGGTAGTTTCCCGTTGCTTTCCCCACCAAGCCAGCCGTTGCTATTACATATCAGTCTGCCAAACCCACTGAAATGCATGCACCATGAATGAGCGATATTTTTACACCATTTACAAAAGGGACTGGCTGTATTAGGAATGGTATTACTAGCATCACTCATACCTCAGTCACTTTCATATTGTCAAAGCCAAGGATGAGACTGAGACATGTCAATGAAAGAAACAAATTTGATATAGCCCATACCAGAAGACATAGTGCACTGTAAATACTACATCTCGCCAGCAAAGGCATTGTGACATTAAAGGGACCCTAAATATAGGGTCAACAGCAGCACAGACCATCGTTCACAATTATTTAGACCTTACCAAGAGATCTGCCCGTTGGGTGCCACATTCCCTGACAGTCAAAAGGAGGCGAGAGTGGAGTGGTACCGTTTCATGCTAGAAAAATTCAATGGAGGGCAGTCCCAAGACACCTACAATATAGTCACAGGTGATGAAACATGCGTCTACCATTATGACCCTGAAATGAAGAGACAGTCTTCCATGTGGTGCTTTCCAGGGGAGGAACCACACAAAAAAGTTCAAAGTCAGAACTCTGGAAAGAAGATGGTAACAACTTTTTTCACGAAAATGGGGCATCTCACCTCTGTGACCTTAGACACGCATCATACAGTCAATGCTGAATGGTAAGTGAATAATTGTCTTCCCAAAGTCCTCGCCGCATGTAGGTCACAACACCCGAAGTCCAAGAGTGGACACCTTTTGCTTCATCACGACAATGCATCTGCGCACAGTGCTACCAGCACAATGTAATTTTTGGAAAAGGAAAGAGTGCGAGTGTTACCTTCTCCCCCCCCATATTCACCTGACCTGGCCCATTGTGACTTCTTTCTGTTCCCTAAGACCAAGGAAAATATTCATGGGCAGCGGTTTATGTCAGATGAAGAGGCCATTGCAGCATACAAGAGTGCACTATTTGACATCCCGAAAGAAGCTTGACTGAAACATTTTCTAAGAGGTTTCAGAGAATGGAAAAATGTACATGTGCTAATGGAGAGCATTTTAAAAAGTTGTAATTTTTGTTTTGCAAATAAATTTTTTGTCTGCTAAAAACTTTCGGCATAGCCCTCGTACTATTCCTTGATTTCATTTTAGCTGTTCTCCTTGATCATTGTTCTTTGAAGGACAATATTCTGTCAAGTGCAATCCCCAGACACTTGGAATATTTTATTATGGACTAGTAGATTGTTCTCAATCTGAATACTTAGTTGGTATTGGTTATTGTGATGTGATAGAAATTATAAAAGGGAAATATTATTCTCCTTAAACTCTATTAGATTAATTAAATAGTGCCATTCTAGAATTAACCTCCATCTGAGCAACCAATGTCTTATGGACGCTCTGAACCCTGTTCTTAGTTACTATTTTTACATATTTTAAATATTTTTTAAATTTTATTTTCATAAGCAACAAGCCAATCCAGTGGCCTAGAAAGGACCAGGATTACATCCTGGCCAGGTCTTGAAATATCTGAGGGCTCATTCGAAGGTGTCAAGTCTATGATGTCTGACACCGTAGTTAGCGTTTCGAGTCCTGTTGATGGAAAAAAAAATTCACTATCAAAATGTTGATCAGCAGGGTGGGAGAAGTGGTGGTATACAATTTCTGATCGCTAGATTGCATGCCAAAAGAGTGGACTCAGTTCCTAACCTCTCTACGGTGTTCATATGAAAGGGCATATGTAACTTGATGGTGATTTCTCCATTGGATGGATACGTTAAGCCTTGAGTAGGCCCCTTGGTGTTATTCAATAAGGGTAGACTGTGTGCCAACACTGGGTTTCACCCTCTCTGTACCTCTTTATCGTAATCATCCCACATCTAGACATGCAGGTCTCCCATGGGCGTCAAGTAGAAACACCTGCACCATGCAAGCCAAGCATATCCTCAGGTACTCAAAGCAATAAAAGTGGGTCAGTATGTTACAGATATTCAAGTCATACCCAGCAAGTGCCTAGATAGCGACCATCGGCTATTAATCGCTTACCTAAAAGATGTTCATGTGCCCAAAATTAAACAAAAGAAAATGCCAAAGATTAAGACATGGCTGTTGAAAGATATGGAGAAGAAAGGAAACTATGAAGCAAGGATAACAGCTAAATTACCCAAAACTGAGAAAGGGGGAGTAGAAGAAGAATGGTCCTTATTCAAAGAAACCCTTGTAAAAGAAGCCACGGAAATTTGTGGTAAAACAAGTGCCACACCAAAAGAGAAGGAAACACCTTGGTGGAATGACCGAGTGAAGACAGCAGTAAAAGATAGAGAAATACTGAAAAGAAAATTAGACCTCGAAAAACAGAAAACAGATGATAGACGAAATGAATTAGAAATTGAACATCTAGCACAGGAATACCGGAAAAAGAAACTGGCTGTAAAAAGACTGATCCAGGAAGAAAAGGAAAAGTGCTGGGATGACTTTACTACAAGGATAGAGGAAGAATGTCAAGGAAGTAGAAAACTACTATACAAAATAGTAAACAGTAAAAGAAATGAAAATATAAACATCCTTGCACTGGAAACAGATGATGGTAGCTTAATACAAACAGAGGAAGGGATCAGGGATGAAATGAAGAAGTACTTCAACATGCTGTTAAATGGAGATGGGGGCAACTCCACCACCAATGATTGTAGTGTAGATGAAGCCAAAAGCAACAAATACCCATTAACATGGCTTGAGGTAGAAACAGCACTAAAGAGCATGTGAAATGGGAAGTCCCCAGGCTTTGATGATCTCAGCTCAGACATGATAAAGGCAGCTGGAATACCAGGCTTGAATTGGCTATATAGTGTGTTGTCAGTGATTTGGGAAAGTAACAAAATTCCAGAAGATTGGAGTAAAGGAGTCATCATCCCGCTATTCAAAAAGGGCCACCGACGGAAATGTGGAAATTACAGAGCCATCATGCTGTTGTCACACTCACTGAAGCTGCTTGAAAAGATCATAGAAACAAGACTTAGGAAGATAGTGGAACCTTTGCTTGAGGAAGAACAACACGGGTTCAGGAAAGGTCGAAGTACTGTGGATCTTATTTTTGCAGTGAAGATGCTGACAGAAAAGTACTGGGAATATGGAACAAATCTTGTGATTGCGTTTGTGGACATTGAAAAAGCATATATATGATGGTGTTCCTCAAAACAAGATATGGGAATGTCTGGAAGACCTAAAGGTGCCAAAGTACTTAATTGACAAAGTCAAGATGCTATACCAGAAGTGCTACAGCTGTGTCCAGATAGGCAACGGACGATCAAAATGGTTTGATACAAAGAGAGGTGTCCAACAAGGAAGTGCTCTGTCACCACTCCTGTTCGTAATAGTAATGGGACAAGGTCAACAAATCTATCAAGAAAATGGACAGTGAAGTAAACGCCCTGGTATTTGCAGATGATGTGCTTTTATGGGAAGAGACAGAAGCTGAAGTTCAGAAGAAACTTAATGAATGGAACAACATATTCAAAAATTTTGGACTGACGATGGGCAAAACAAAGACAGTGGAAATGACATTCAACAGGAAAGGAACAAGCTCAAATATATTTCTGGAAGGAGCAAAAATCAAATCAGTTTCCCACTTCAAGTACCTCAGAAGCACAATATCGAAAGACAACACTGTTAGGCAGGAAATACTCAGCAGGACACAGAAAGCATCAAACTTCTACAGTCAAGTCAGGAATCTCCTCTGGGACTGCAAAATACCACAGAAAGCGAAAACAATCATGTACCACACTTACTTTGTACCAATCCTCGCGTACGGTTTAGAGAGATGTATCCTACTAAACAAAGACTTCAGTAGAATCCAAGCAACTGAAATGAGATTCATTTAGAACCATGAACCAAACAACCAGAAAGGACAAGATCAGAAATGAAGTGAATAGGAAAGTAGCTGGTATTGAGGTTCCTATTATCAGTGTCATAAAGAAACGCAGACTTCAGTGGTATGGGCACGTAATGAGAATGAACAGGGAAAGACCTGCCAGAAAATATTTCTACCTTAATCTCGTAGGAAGAAGACCCCAGGGAAGACCAAGAAAACGTTGGATAGAGACTAAGATCAGATGTGGAGGAGAGAGGATACAAATGGGAGGATGTACTGGATCAGAAGATGTATGAAGACAGAAGGAGATGGCGGGCGCTTGTACACCACACCCGGGAAACTGGAGTTGGGAAATAATGATGATGATAATAAAGAAAAGATTGATAGGAATGTAAATGCAGGTGTTAGCACTTTTTGAGGGAGATTTTGTCTCCTTAAATTGATGTCCTACATTTGAAATGTGGTGGTGCTAGAGGAGGAGGATGAAGATATCCTGGACTGAAAGGGCTCGTTACCATAAGACCTACCTGTGTTGGTGCGACATAATAGCAAATTTAAAAAAAAAATTGACTGAAAGGGTGAATAAATAAACAGATGCTGTGCATTATTCAAGGAAATTAACCACATTGTGGAGTCAACTGAGATGAGAAGAAACTAACTCTGAGTATACCATCCTAATAGCCATGTGGATGGAAGAATGCCTAGAGGAAGACCTAGAACAACATTCCTGGATAACATAAAGGAAGGAAGACTGTACCAGACTATTAAACAACTGGCTGTCAAAAAAAAACATAGACTTACTTTCATGCTGCCTACCAACATCTGGGATTATGGGAGACAAAGTAGTAGTTTATGCTTTTATTTCCAGATTACAGCGTAACAAAGGAAACGTCATGAACAGCTGGTTCAGTGCTGAAAAGGAGTACTGAACTGAGGAAGATAAGAATTGTAATTTTAAAGACAAAATTCACCATAGTGGGACTATAGCCTCCTGAGTTAACATGAAATATTATTCATTGGTGAAAGCAATAATATCACAGCCAATTCTTCCCATTTTTAGTACTCAGGATGGTACAGCATAGAATGCTATACCTCAATTCACCTGGAAGAGCAAGGGGCCATATTGTGGTCAATACTCTGCAAGGTGGTTTTGCCATCTGACAGCATGGTAGTGGATATAATAAATGCTTGTGATCTTTACATGAATTATTTTGGATATAATGTGCTATACAAATCTAAAAGCCCATTATGTTTACAGAAAGAAATTTGACCAGGTCATGGAAAGATTGTGATGTAATTAAATATATATACAGAATGCCCTTGGAAAAAGGTTCCAGTATTTGCAGAGGAGGCAACACACAACAAACAAAGGAAAAAACTTCCTATAAACAATGGTCGCCAACCCAGTATCTTCAGAGTTATGGTCCACTACCATTACCATCAGTGATCACCATATCTTTAATCTACTTTTAACACCATGTGTTCGATGTGACCACTATTCATTGCAATGCAGCCTTCGACCCTATGTTGCATGAAACTGCGCATTCGTTGGAACACCCCTGACTATTGCTGGATTGCAGCACCAAGCCTCTCTAGAGGCCACACACCATTTCATTTTATCACAGGCAATGAACACACACACTCGTAGTGTATCCACATCATTATGGGGACCGCATACACCCTGGTCTTTACATGTCCCCAAAACCAAAAATCTAAACGGTCACCAGCAAGGTCAGGCAAACAGGTAGGCCAAGGTAGACAGGCAGATGGAAATGGACCAGTGTCCCATCATGCACATACTACATTTGCAGTCATTCCTGTAGTGGCACATTCTCCAGCAACACAGGGAATTAGTCCCAAAAGAAGGTACGATATGTAGGACCATTTAGTGTGTTGTGTAGAAAGTAGAAACCTATCAATCTGTCCCCGAGAATGCCTCCCTGTACGTTAATACAAAATTTATATCATCCCATACGTGGGTATTATGAAAATTTACGATACCATCTCGTGAAACCCACCTTGTCTGTAAAAAAACCGTCGTGAAGTACAGATCATGGGCATATTTGGAGAACCCCTGGGCAGAAGTGCAATCTGGCGGGCCGATTGTGTGGCGCTGCACATGGTACGAATAGAGGCAACTGTTCATGGAGGACTGTCCAGAAAACACTTTTAGCAATACCTTCAGCTGCGGCTATTTTTCGGACACTCGTTCCAGGATTGTCTGGCACATTATCTAATACCCATTGCTCCATATGAAGTGTGCGAATTGTTCGAGGTCTGTCACGATCACTTGTTCGTGATGCAAAGTACCCCATTTCCAAAAGGCGCTGGAACAGAGTACTAAATAACTTTACAGATGGTGTATGACATAATGAATACTTGTCAGCATACGGATTACATGCCCACAGGTTGCTTCCATTTGCTTGTCCATTACAGAAGATCATATCGCCTCCATTACCTGCTGTAAGGCCAGAGAAGAAAGACAAGTAAACAAATTACAGTACTGCAGTGTCACAACAAAACACGTGCCGTTTGAGCACTACTGTACACCCAACAAAACTAACCTACCTGACTGAGAGCAATACAGTCTGTAGCATGCAGTGGAATACTGTATTTTGACTAGTGTGTTTTGTTCTTACATGATACAGTACAAATGCACATGCACTGCATTAATTGTCTACGTATGATGGTTTTGCATTTGTTTCGTGGCAAAGTGCTTGGAGTGCAAGATGTGACCATCCTGCATAATAAGACCATAACACACCACACTGGTAGATTTATGACCAATGTTTAAGTAGGAATGTATTTCAGTCTTTTGTTGCAGACGATCCTTCATAAATTATTGGAACATCGTGATCAGTGATAGTAGTGGTAGCGGACGATAACTCCAAAGATATTGGGCTTATGACTAATGTTTATAGGACCTTTTTTTTTCCTTTTGTTTGTTGCGTGCTGCCTCCTCTGTAAATATTGGGACGTTTTTCAAGGATACAGTGTATATGTCTTTTTAATTTTGCTTTTAACAGCCCATCATGCAGATAATAATGCCTTGTGGAACAGATTTTTATGGCCCACCAGTTTCACTCAAAATGAAAATGACTTATGGCTTTTAGTGCTGGGAGTGTCCGAGGACATGTTCAGCTTGCCAGGCGTGGGTCTTTTTGTTTGACGCCCGTAGGCAACCTGCGTGTCATGATGATGAAAACGAGGCGTACACCCAGCCCATGCCAGCGAAATTAACCAGTGGTGGCTAAAATTACCAACCCTGCCGGGAATCGAACTCGGAACCCCTATAATCAAAGGTCAGTGCACTAACCATTTAGCCATGGAGCCGGACTCATTTCAAAATATTTACTCTTATTAGAAAATTATTATACTGTGTACACCTGTCAATATAATAGTGTTAAAAAACATTACAATAATGGAAAACATTATTTGTCACCAGTCATTTGTAAGTCAATATGGAACCAATCATGAAGTGTATTGCGTGTAACCACCAATATCAGTCTTCAACTCCCAAAATCTTTCACTCAAAAATAGTCGATGTATTTTGATCTGAAATAAGTAAATGTGATGTTTGAGTCACTTAATTAACTCTCATTTTCTTGAAGAACAGGAATCTACTACATAAGTGTATTATTCTAATTTTGAAATACAATTTTAGTTTCAAATAGATATAGGCAACACAAAGTATATTTTATCCCTACAGAAATCCTTTTAAAAGTATGTGTGGGAATGGAAATAATATATATGATCATTCATTTCATCGCTGATCTGCATTTAGGCAGGTAGCAGATTAATCATTGTGGGGTTATTGTTAATGGTTATGTCCTGGACACACTGGTTTTCATCTGCAAGCAGAGTATACTGTAATTATGCAAAATGAAATGTTCTGAAGTCTTGTGTGTGCATGAAGCTGAGATATACAGTATGTCACTTTCTTATTCATACAGTTTCATATTGTGAAAAGAGCAATATATTTTGGACATTTAAATGGATGTAATTGTCTTTTAAGAACTTTATTTCTGGTAGATTTCTTTGTAATGCCATACAAAAATAATATTTATAACAATATATACTACAAAATACTTGAGAAATAACAAAACATGACCTTTTCCTACAGCACATTATTCATACAGATGCCAGGTCACTAAACATATGATTGAAATGAACCATAGCACCAATCCTAGTACTTTGTGGAGTAACCCTTGGCTTTAATGACAGCTTTTACTAGCTTCGCACACGTTTCATAGCTGATACTGGACCATTCTTGGGTCACCACTTGTTTTAACTCATCTTTGGATGAATCCTTTCTACTGTGAACCCTAGACTTCAAAAAGGCCCATTAATATTCAATAGGGTTCAAGTCAGCAGAATGGGGAAGTATTTTTAATTGTTTTGGAATGTTGCAAATTAACCACTCTTTGTTCAGAGCAGTGATATGTTTGGGGTTGTTATCCTATTGAAACGTGTAGGTCGGTAGCATTCCCAATTTTTCAACACTTTGTTTAACATTGTTCTTCAAAATATTAATGCACACTACTTTGTCCATCGTGTCTTCAATAAATTGAATATTCCCTACACCTTGTGCCGACATACACCCCCACATCATAACCAATCCACCTCCATTTTTTTCACTGTGGGAAGTGTATTGGCCACTTCGTTGTCCGTATTGGTCTTTCTCCACACACTGCGGGCACCATCAGAACCAAACAGGTCGATTTTAGTTTCGTTGTACCAGATGATATTGTTCCAGAACTCCTGGCCCTTGTTTACGTGTTCTTTCGCAAAGAGCAGTCTTGCAGCACGTTTCTTCTTACTAACATAGGGGCCTCTTCCTTGGTACACAGCTATGGTAACCGTGTCAATGTAAAACTAGCCAGATAGTCTGAGTACTTATTTTCTTCCCAGTAGAAGCTTCCAGCCATGCCTGCAGCTATGGAGCACTTATGGGAGGGTTGGATTTCACTCGCCTCACAGTAAGTCTTTCTGCTTGTGGACTTAGTTTCTTTTGTTTGGGTTTTCTTGGCACATTCTTCACTGACCCTTCGTACTCAAACTTTTTCACGATATATTGAACATTGGCCTGACTTTTCTTCACCATGAGTCCTATTGTTCGCAGGAAGTACCCTCTAAGTGCTAGATTGACAATTGTCTGTTTCAGCTCATAGCTAAGCTCTTTATTTAGCCTTGTCCATTTCTACCAGCACTCACAGGTCTAAGACGAACACAACCAGCAACACCTCTCCTCACACCACACCGACTTACATATGCCCTGTTCAGTGTTGTCGGATGACACCATCTATACTAGTGTATGAATAACAAAGTGACTTGAACTTTTGGAGTGTGTGCAGTTTTTATTTGTGTAAACACAAATTATTTGCTCTCGCAAAAACTGTTTACATTACATTTACGACACACAGCTATAAATCAATCATTTCCATAACTATACATGCACATGGGATGCTTTATAACGAAATGGGTTGTGTATGAATAAGAAAGTGGTATACTGTATAGTACTGTAGACTGATACAAGGGGAAGAAAATTAGGTTCCTTTATAATTATTTTCACGTGTGTGTGTAAGACACAGGTGTAAAAGTTACACCAATTGAGGACAGTTTTTTGCAAAACTCAACAACTACAAAAAGTAAAATTTTCAGGAAACACATTTTATTGATTACCTTTCAAAAGAAACATTATAGGCCTATATTAGTCTGAAAATCCACTTATAACAGAGCATTAAGACAAAAGTTATTACTATAATGTACTTTTGAAAATAATTAACAACAGTAGAAAAATAGGGTGGAAAATTGTGGGTTTTCTGCAAAACTCAACATCTACGGGAACAAAAGTTTACA
Organism: Anabrus simplex; assembly: GCF_040414725.1. NCBI lineage: Eukaryota > Metazoa > Arthropoda > Insecta > Orthoptera > Tettigoniidae > Anabrus > Anabrus simplex. The sequence continues at coordinate 163,369,077 of NC_090271.1, forward strand.
AAATTATTTTCAAAGGTCATATTTCACATGTTATGTAGAACTAGATATTGACAATTAATAGATTGGCTCATTTGGTTACTCAGTATCATTATTGTCCTCACTTCGCTCTGAGCAGCCTTGCAATACTGCAGAATAGAACAGTTTTACCTCCTCAGAAGATGAATCAAAATATTTCACAAGTTTCTTAACCTTGATGTGATTTGATAGGCACTGTCTTGTCCATACTTCTGAAGTTGGCTGTACCACTTTCTAATACCTCAGCAACAATAGGATCACCAAAATAATTTGTTTGAACTTTGCACTGAACTCGACTTTTTTATTTCACATACGTTAAAACCCGCACTTGTGTTTCAAAATCTATCTACTTGCTGATTTCATACACTTCCCAGCTCTTCCCAAGAACAAGACTTTGCCTGTACTGATACAGTATTTTGTGATATTGAGACAGGCTGATATAGTTTCCACTTTTCTCATTTGTTTCTCAATATTACCAAAGCTTACATAGCTGCTAAAAAATAAAAAAAATAAAAAAATAATAAAAAATGTAAATATAAATAAAATCCGGAATAGTATGCAGATGTTGAGTTTTGATAAATTTTTATTCTCGTAGATGTGGAGTTTTGCAAAAACTTCTAACATTTGAAGCTCTCTTACAGTGGTAGATGTTCAGTTTAGCTAAATTGTAATGAGTGCAATTGATTCCTCTCTTATTAAACTACACGACCTCATATATAACTCATTTTTGGAAATTTTGTAGTTGTTGAATTTTGCAAAAACGGTCATCATTTTTGGCTGGTCATTTTTATCTGATTGTGCATGTAATTTTTGATGGAGAATTAAGTTACTTTCTTGCAACTGTGTAAGGAACACTAGTACGTTGTCTGGTTCCGCGGCTAAATGGTTAGTATGCCGGCCTTTGGGCCAAGAGTTCTGTATTATATTCCCAACCAAGTTGGGGATTTTAACCTTCTTTAGTTAATTCCTCAGTCTCGGGGACTGGGTATGTGTGCTGTCTTCAAATTAGGTTTCATCGTAGGTTGGGCCCCATCCTCATAGACATGCAGGTCGCCCATGGGCGTCAACTTGAAAGACCTGCAGTAGGCCTCTCCGGAGGCCATATGCTATTATTATTATTACTAGAACATTCTCAGACGTCATCAGCAAACCATATTCTCAGCAAGCCTCGGACTTTATGAATGATGAAAATCCTCTTGTACTTGAATAACTGAAGACTCCTTAGAAACAACTTGCCATAGTAACTGCCATTCAGTGATTTACCGTAGGTGTCAGTGTATCTTAGCAGAAAAAAAGTTAAATTGGGTGAGTCTGCTAGAAGGAACAAATTTCATTTATTTGAGATTTAATGTCAATGAGATATGAGGAGTGAGAGAAGCAGAAAATTCAAAGTTGCTTTAAATAGTTGTCAAATGGGGTAGAGTAGGACTGTTCATCAAGAAAAGCTGAACCCTCAACATACTGTAGTTTCTGTTGGATAGGTTGATTTGAATGATTGAATTGGAGTTTAATTACCTAAGTGTGCCACATGTATAAGGTAGGCAAGCTTTACGAGGCCCTGCCGGGCTGAGTGGCTCAAAAAGACGGTTGAGACGCTGGCCTTCTGATTCCAACTTGGCAGGTTTGATCCTGGCTCAATTCGGTGGTATTTGAAGGAACTCAAATATGTCAGCCTCGTGTCAGTAGATTTACTGGCACATAAAAGAACACCTCAGCGTCTGCGGAAACCATCAAAAGTAGTCAGTGGGATGCAAAAATAATAATTTTTAAATGTTTTAAAATCAAATATAATCTGTTAAGAACAAGTGAATACTTGAAAAGAGGAACTAGTATTAAAGAATAATTAGTTCTGACTTGGGTCTATAAGGTGTATAAAACTTCATACGTTTTTGAACGAGCTAATATGTATGTTTGTGACTTTTCTTATTATTATTTCTCACAGTGCTCTTGCGGGCCGCAAAAAATGGCTTTGCAGGCCGCCATTTGGAAACCCCTGATTTAGATCAAACAAATGGTTCTTATGATATAATTCTTGTTTGAAAAATATAAGTTTTCAGGAAAACGCATGTAAAGTTGTAGCACACATTTGACCCACAGTACACCTGAGAAGGCTCCATTGACATTACTTTCTACAATCTCATTGTCTGTATTTGGTTCCAGCTGGAAAATTTATAATGTCCAATAACGGACCATTTATATTGGTATTATGTGTATGTTCCGAGCTGTCAGCGGAGAGATGGCATGGAATGACATTAGTAAACGAATAAGTTTGAGTGGTGTCTTTAAAAGTGTGAAGATAAGTTGGAATTCAAGAGGACGAATTATGGCAAATATTCGTTTATAGGAAGGGAAGTTAGGGTTTGAAATAACTTACCAAGAGAAATGTTCAATAAATTTCCAATTTCTTTGAAATCATTTCAGAAAAGAACAGGGAATATGCCACCTGGACGTCTGTCCTAAATGCAGAACAGTATTGATTGATTGATTGATTGATTGATTGATTGATTGATTGATTGATTGATTGATTGATTGATTGATATATGGACAAAAATTTACTGTTGAATGACTCATTTGCATTTTGGTTTCTTCCTTTTAGACATCTTCTCTGTAAATCTGTTTCGCTAAGGTCTTTGAAAACAAGCTGTATGGTGTTCTTTACAGGTTTGGGAATGGGATGTGGCTGCTTGTAAGTACTGGCTGTCCCCTCTGATTCAGCTCGTTGATAGCCACACAAAGATTCTGAGCACTTGGGACAAAAGGTGACCTAATTTGTGGCCTGTTTTTCCTTGCTGTTGCACTAGGCCTGCTGGTTACCGTAGTATTAACATTGTCATTATCACCTCTCTCTTGATTGGAAAAGCGATTTCTATCAAATCTCCTCTTCCTCCAGCTTACTACTTTCCTTTACTTAGGCATTATGATCATAAATCACAACACAGTGTTTGGAAAATTTCAAAACAAACTCCTACTACTGCCAAGGAGTAGACAACAGAAACCTTGGAGAGAAAGCTCAAAGCTCTATACTGTCAAAGATAACTCACTAAACCATGGACACAGTCATGGCCTATTTATATACCACCCATGCAGCCAATGTTATAATAAATTGACGAAAAGGGAAATCATACATCTGTCTGCTGCTGTACATTTGCATCCATTGCCACATTGCCCATTACAATGTGCAAGCTGTCACTAAAATGTAAATATCTGTAAAACTACAAGGAATTTTTACATAAAACTTTGTATCTACACTTAGAGAGCTACAACATTTTGTATGAGATTTATTTTTAAAAACGAGATTTTTTAGCACGGTCTACTGTATGACCCTTCTCCCCATAAATTTATTACTTCATCCATAACAAATTACAAATAAACAATAAATGACATAAGTTTAGAATCATTAGCCATCCTACGTTAAGTGCCTTCAACCTTTGAAAAAGAATGTCAGGCTGTGTGCCGATGCAAGTTCCGCAGTTGGTGTTGTCATTATTATTATTATTATTCCTGGCTGTTCCTTGTATCAAAACCCCATCCTGGTTTTCACTTTGAGACTCATTTTCACTTTCTGAATTGTCACTACTTTCTACAATCTCATTGTCTGACGTACTCAATAAATCGTCCAAACTGTCAGCACTAATATTTTTGCTGCTCGATTTGTTCATAATGATTTAAAGATAGTAATGGACAAACTAACCCATACAAAAGAAAACTAACAGCAGTACACACTTACACAAATAACCAGCTTACAAAGCACTCCCAACGTACCCATTTAGGGTTGTGCCAGAACAGGAACTGACGAATGAAAGAAGGACCATGCACTTACTTAAACGGCCAACAGATGGCAGGAAGAGGCTTTATACAGTTTCAGAACACACACACTTACACTGCACCCAAATGGGTTCGCACAGTTCTCAATTTCGAATAAACGTATGACCCCATATGGGGAAGTTCAAGAATTTAAGTGTTCTCATTGTCTGAGGTTAAAGCACACCATATGTTGAACTGCTTTGGAACACTAATGGTCACTTCGCCTGCTATCTGACGCAAAGTCAAGAACTTATGAGTGTGGATCTGTATATTTCCAAAAACTGTTTAGTAATTTCTGACAAAACCATGAAAGGTATTTCATGAATATCAGTATTTTAATTTCACTGATGTACATCTTGTTAAGAGGTATTTCTTATAAAGGTTAGATTATTTTGGTACTCAGCGTGTTAAATTAGGCTGGGAAGTTTTGAAATGAAGACCCTGTATAGAAGAGTCCCCGCAGTACTGTTATTATAGCAGTGATTTCCAACTAACCATATCCAGTATCAATATCGTACAAAAAACAATCCTGAATTGATAAACAAGACACTCAGATAAATATTAACCAACTTCAAACACTCCATTCCCCAGATAAATTTAACAAACTGCACAATCAGCAACCTGAATTTAAAATAAAATCACTTCTGTTCATGTTAATTTTAATATTATAATAGGCCTGAATTGAGTTCATTTCCTGTGTTTTAATTTGCCTTGACTTTGAGGTTAAAGCACTCCATATGTTGAACTACTCGGGAACACTCATGGTCACATTACGCCTGCTGTCTGACACAAAGTCAAGAACTGATTAGTGTGGATCTGTATATTTCCAAAGAACTGTTTAGTAATTTCTGACAAAACCATGAAAGATGTTCCATGAGTATCAGTATTTTAATTTCAGTGATATACATCGTGTTAAGAGGTATTTCTTATAAAGGTTTGATTATTTTTAGTTTATCAGAGTTCTCGTTGATGGTATACACACAGTGTTGCACTTGGAGTATGAAATAAAGATTAGAAGAAGAAGATACAGACATACAGATATATTGTAAAAACTCATAACTTATGGTTGAACAAAAACAGTTGTACCAGTATCATCTTGTCTATAATGTTTATGAAAATGCATGTATGAAAGTTATGAAACTCGCTTTGCTCATTTAATAAACATACTCCCATTTTAATAGGTGCCATTATAGGCTCATTGCATAATGAAATGAAAATCCACAGCCTGTTTCCAGTCATTCGACCGGATCAGGAATGGAATGAATGAAGCCCCCATCTAGCGGCAAGATAGGAATTGTGCCGGATGCCGAAGCCTGTTGCACTCCTCTGGGGGCTCATTGCATAATATTATTAAATTCTACAAATCTTCAAGAGATGTTAGCTTACTTGAGGATATCTCAGTGATACCTCATCTAACGTAAGGTGAACTAAGTATTGGTAGGCCTAAGATACAAGAAATGAAGTTGATCTGCAGAAGAGATTCTTTTTCATACCGCATAGCGTCGAGGAGCACCATCTTATTGAAAATGCAAGGTTTATTCATCCACCCCTACATTTCCTACTTCATTGACTTGATTTTCAACAGGTATTGTGATAAGTGGATCAATTAAATCTTGTAATATGTTCAGATACAATTCCCCAGCCAGGTTTCCTTCAATAAAATTCAGTCAGCGATGTCATCTCCCAAAACTCCAACACACACATTAGTAACATTTTTAGGGAACTGAGTATTATAGTCCCAATACCTACAATTATTATGTCTGTTGATAAAACCGTTGAAGAAAAAAAAATTGTTTCATCACTGAAACAAATATTTTGAGTCAAATTTGGTTTATAATGGAGGGGAGAAGTGTAAGAATTTTTAAAGTATATGATAGTTGTTGAATATGACAGTGAATTATTCCACAGATGACAGATAAGTCGGAGAAACTGTAGGGAGGTATTATTTTCTAAAGATCAGGTTAATTACTGTAAATGCGCATACTAATAACATGATACTTTCAGATGTCCAGAATACGGAAATGGAAGAAGTAGCATACATGAATGCACTACTAGAAACAATAAGGGTTGGTCTCAAACAACACTGTACGAAAATGGGAAAGTAATATACATCCTGGTGGTTTAATATAGTCAACTTGTCCTTCAGGTTGTGTGTTCCTAATACTTGTAGAACACAGCATGAAATTCCTACAGCAGACCTATCAAATAGGTGCTCTTCTACAGAGTTAGAAATATCAGTGGATTCCTCAGTCAGTAGGCTAACCGTAGCATTATTAAAGGTCACTGTATACACACTATATATACATCAAATTAATTTATTGTGAATTATGGCCAATATGTATTTTTATTGGAGAGTGTAACAGATGATTAGTGTTGTCACTGGCTTTTCATCAAGGCAGTTGTGGCTCGAATCCCAATTAATGCATATGGGACTTTCGAATTGAAAATTCATGTTCCAGTGGTTTGTATTCCCAGTAAAACTGGAGATCCCATAGCTATGATCAAGATATCAACAGCCATATAAGGCTAACTATTATTATTATTTTCCCACACCCTGGTGGAGTCGCAGGTGTGATCTGTGTCATGTGTGGACTTGGTTAATTTCGCTGGCATGGGGGCTGGGTGTATGTGTTGTCTTCATCATCATTTCATCCTCATAATGCTGTGCAGGTCGCCTACAGGCGTCATATCAAAAGACCTGCACCTGGCAAGCCGAACATATTCTCGGACACTCCCGGCACTAAAAGCCATACGCCATTTCAATTCATTTTTTTGCCCCTGTTTTACATATAGTTGACCTTCCTGACACCAACCTTATCTGGGGGGATGAATTCTTTATTGTGTTTTTCTGTCATGGTTAGTAGTGTTGTGTAAGTATGAAGATAAGAGTATTGTGTCATACACATACACCCAGTCCCCAAATCAAAGGAATTAACTAGACACTATTAAAATCCCCAACCTGGCTAGGAATTGAATTGAGAACCCTCTGAACCAAAGAGGTTCACTACGCTGACCATTCAACCATTTAGCCAGACAATCTATCTCTGCTATCTTATATACTAAATCTAGGAACACACCTCTGTTTAAATCTTCTAATTCATCAAAACCTCAAAGAATTCAATTTCTTTTTAATGAGTTTGTTGTGATGAGCACATTTAGTCCTATATCCCTCTTCTGTCATTGAACGTACATTCACCTTGCCATACAAATTATATTCAAGAGAGTTTCCAAATTGGGAAAAGCACATTAATTCTCTCTGAAAGGTATTTCAGGCCACTTACCCCATTATTAGATGAGGAAGTGGCACTACCAAACAACAAATAATTAAAACAAAACAGTCTTATTCTCAGTTGCTGTAAGCCATGCTTTTCTGTTGTACCAATAAGGAATGAAATGTCACATTTGTGTTGTCTGTATTATATTGTACTCTAATTCTAATTGTTAAACATTAAGTTTATCTTGGTTACTATACTGAACATTTGAAACAAATTCTTCATAAAAAGTCTACTGTATTCATAAGACTACTGAATATTCTATGCTTTTTGCCTATGCAGCATGACTGAACTCGGCTTGCCCCATACGAGACAACATATCCCTCTCCTTGCGACCAATCAATGCTCCTGTGCCCATTTATGTGCACAAGAGGATCTAGCATTTCTGGGCTAATATAGTGTGATCAGATATGTTTACTCTGGCTCAAGTACTATTTATTCCTGTGAGCTCATTCGCCATGCGTGGGAAAGGGATGGTGTGGTATGCCATCACATGTTTTTGTTCCCTGACTCCAGCCTTTGTTTTGTGTGCGCACACATCAATGCCAGCTGACCTTATTCATGTGTCCAATGTCACAGTCTTATTTCAGCTGTTTCCAAGAGATACAGTGTTTAATTTATTTATTTTTTCTGCAGTCTTAAAAGGTATTATGGCTTGAGCATTTTCAATGGCACAGCATGTCTTTATGTACAATTTATGAAATTCAAAGACGGTTTCATGAAAGATTCCCAGATGGAAATGTTCCAAGTCGTAAAAGAGTGCATAATCTTTATCATGGATATCAGGAGGTATCCATCCTAAGAAACAAAAAGCAATGTAGGGTTCTCGCCAAAGAAAAATTATATTACATTGATCATTGTTTGGAAAATTCTCCTAAAAAGTCACTTTGTTGCCGTGCACAACAAGTAAGAATTTTGTATGTGTCTGTGCAAAAGGCTACTAAATTATTATACTTAAAGCCATGTAAAATAAGTGTGGCACCATGTGACCATGTACATATGCACACATTTATGAGTGGTCTGGAATATGCATACAATGGACAAATAGACCCACATTTAATATTCTTTTCAGACAAGGCCTGGTCCCACCTCCATGGTTATGTGTACTGTATACACAAAACAGTCATTACTAGAGTGTTGATAAACCTGACTGTGTTCATGAAGTGCCCCTCCATGGCACAAAAATTGGTGTATGGTGTGCCATCAGTGGTGAAAATATTCTAGAACTTTTTCAGAGAATTAACCAACAGGGAGCATGATTTTTTTTTTTTTTTTTTTTTTCAACAGGTCTCACCACTTCTCACACTGCAAATAATTCCCTGAGAGAAATTCATAAAGTGTTTACATAGAACAGAGTTATTAGTAAGAATTTTTGGTCTCCTGTGCCCCCCCAATTTATCTACTTGCAGTTATTATCTCTGGTGTAGATTAAAAAAATGCCATTTACAAGACAAACCCACACCATACAAGAATTGAAAACATAATATTTGTCAGAAAACTGCCAGAATTCCTCAACTTGAACTACAGTGAGTGACCCTAGAAATTCACAAAGTGTTTTCCACAGAACAGAGTTATTAGTAGGGATTTATGGCCCCCTTGGTTATCTGCTGCAGTTATTATCTATGGTGTAAAATTAAGAATACAAGACAGATCCACACACCATACAAAAAGCTGAAACATAATATTTGTCAGAAAATTGCCAGGATGCCTCAATGTGAACTACAGTTAGTGGTGAATAATTTCCTAACGAGGTGCCAAAAATGTGTAGAGAGTGAAGAAGGTAGTTTCAACACCTCTTTTCATAATATGATAAGTAATGAACTTATTAAATTGTTTTTGCTAGTGGCTTTACATCGCACTAACACAGATAGGTCTTATGGCGACGATAGGATAGGAAAGGCCTAGGAGTTTGAAGGAAGCGGCTGTGGCCTTAATTAAGGTACAACCCCAGCATTTGCTTAGTGTGAAAATGGGAAACCAGGAAAAACCATCTTCAGGGCTACTGACAGTGGGATTCAAACCCACTATCTCCCGGATGCAAGCTCACAGCCGCGCGCTCCTAACCGCACGGCCAACTCCCCCGGTATTAAAATTGTTTGTGTTACTGTTGAATGGTTTACTTTCCTGCTACTGACATTGACCTGCACGTTGTCAATGAACATGCTCTCACCCATAGTACCACTGCATGGCAGTGTAAAGCATATCTGATAACCCTGTAGTTTTTTGCCACAGATAATATGGCACCACCTGTATTGGAGATCTAATATCTCCTCCAAGTAAAATCTAAAGAGAATGAGACTTTATTCATACTACCGTATTACAATAATTTATATTTGTATTATAATGATATAAGTAGCAATTTCCTGTGGGCTAAGTCTTAAGTGACAATCATCAATCAATACTGATCTGCATTTAGGACAGTCGCCCAGGTGGCAGATTCCCCATCTGTTGCTTTCCTAGCCCTTCCTTAAAGGATTTCAAAGAAATTGGATATTTATTGAACATCTCTCTTAGTAAGTTGTTCCAATCCCTAAGGCACATTGGGATGGAGGCGAAGCAGCTAAAGCAGCGCAGCGCAGAGCAGATTTTTGTAATTCACACAAATCATTGCACCACCGCAAGTTGACAGACAGGGCAGGTCAGAGCAGAGCAGATCGGATCGGTTCTGCACCTACTTCCGCCTACCACGCGCAGTCTTCGAAACACAGTTTCGTGCGCACGTGTCGCGTAGTTAGTTGAATAGTTGAGACATGGAGGAAAAAATTGTCGAAGCTGTGCAGTCGTACCCTGTTCTATATGATGTGAATCATGTGGACTATGTAAATAATAAATTAAAACTAGATATTTGGAGTGAAATTGCCAAGTACGTGAATGTTAATGATGGTACGGTTCTACAAAATTATTCACAAATGCTGGAAAAAAGATTTTCAAATTTTGTTCATTCAGAACTTAGATCATTGTTGCTAGCCATTGCTCCTTCCTTCTGAGAACTGACACGAGACTGCGTGGCAATGTGCACGCACATACACTTCGCAGTTTCGTCAGAGCTACGCTGTTCTGACCTGATCTGCCCTGCTCTGCGGCCGTCTGCTTCTCAATGTGCGCCCGGCCTAACTCCCCTTCCTATAAACCACTGGTTCCTGACCTTTGCCAGCTGACGCCCCCCTTTCCAGATACGGGTGGTCATCACGCCCGCCCCTCCCCCCCCCCCCCCAATCGCTTCTATAACCTCTCCGATAAACTGACGTGGAGGATATAGACCTAACCTAATGGCACTACATAATGAATTATTCCATTGTTCAATTATTTACGAAAAACATAATATGAAGTACACGCTTTATATCTATGACATACTAACTACATTTTAGCACAATACAAAGAACACACTTTTGCAATAAATCCTTAAATTAGTCAACAAATGTCAGTGAGAAGGTTGACACTGTTTTCTCTTGGTAAGATGCGGTATGTTTGGTTTGATGTTTGACAGAGCACAGCGGAGATCACTTGCAACATCAAGCCGACAGCGCTGCTTTTTTTATGACACTCAGCGTTGAATATCCTGACTCACATAAATATGTTGTTGAAAATGGGACAATGACACGCAATGCTACTTTGGCTATTTCAGGATACACTGCAAGACAGTTTACCCAAAAGTTGCCCAGTCCTAATATTTTGTAATCATCTTTAAGCTTCAAATCAAACTTCAAATCTATGGCTTCTTGAAGTTGTGCTGGCAGTGCTTCAACGTCAATGGCAAACGGATTTCTTGTTAACGTGATATCAGGGAAAAGATAAATGTAATTCATGTGCCAGGGAATCCAAATATGACTGAATTTTCACCTTAAGTTTATTACAATCACGTTCATTTTCCAGCAAAATTTCATTAAGGCGGTGAAAGGATGAGAAGTTGTTCAACAGAAGCCAGCGTTTCCATAACTGTATTTTTCCAGGAAGCTCTGATGGCATCATATGCAAGCATACTAATGTAGTTTTTGCCTTGGAGCCTTAAGTTCAAACTGTTCAAAGCTTCAAAAAATTGCAAAGATATGCCAATTAGACGATAAAATTGGCATTAGTAAACACTTCATACAGATCATTCTTCCCTTCACCAAGAAGAAAAATTTCAAATTCAGACTTTAATTCAAACAGTTGAGCCAACATGTTCCCTTTTGATAGCCAGCGAACCTCTGTATGGAAAAGGAGAGTTTTGTGATCGGCTTGAATGTCAACACAAAGGGCTTCAAACAACCTTGTCTGTAAAGAACTTGTCTTCACAGAGTTCACAAGTCTTATAGCGACTTTTAGAGTGTTGTTAGAATCTTCGGGCAATGATGTTAGGATTTTTATCTTTGGCCAATTTGAGAAACCCAGAACGTGACCCAATCATAGCAGGTGCACCATCCGTACATACACCTATTACATTTTCCCAGGAAAGTCCGTGTTCTTGCAAAAAACTATCGATGGCAGAAAACACATCACAAGCTTTCAAAGTTGTTTTCAAACACTGGGAGAATAACATTTCCTCTCTTAAAATTCCACTGTCGACAAATCAACAATATACAATCAATTGACAACAATGGGCCACATCAGTTGTTTCATCATACTGAATTTAAAACATTGGAGATGCTTTCAGCTTCTCCAAAATTTGAATTTTAATGTCTTCTGACAGTTCTTGAGGTCTGCACTTCTCTGTGTTATCAGAAAGAGGAATTTTAAGCAATTTCTGCCAACTCCCTTCACCCAAAACTATATTTTCGGCTAATAACATGCATGACTTTACTAATGTTTCCCCAATTGTATGTGCTTTCTCATCTTTGGCAATCAGAAGATCTAGTTCATATGATGCTTCCACTGCTTTCTCATTTTCTTGGTTAAAAGTACCCCATGAATCTAATTTCATATGTTTTAGTGAGTTGAGTTTAGTTACAAAAAATTTTGTGGGTTTGTCTTTTAAGCCTGAATGATTCGTGTTTAAATGTCTCTCCAAGCGCACAGGCCTCATCGCATGTTACTTAGAACACAGTGGCAGATTATGCTTTGAGGCTGTTGTATTCCGTTCCGTTCAACAACTGTGAAGCCATATTTAATGTAGTCATCATTGTACAGTCTCTTCTTGGACATCGTTATCAATTAAGAAAAGTCACAATATTAAATAACACAAATCACACAGTCGCACTGCTACAGCGAAGCATACACAACACTCACAATAAACAATTTGACAGATATGACCACTGCGAAATTATACGAAGTGCAGAATCAATAGTCGAAAGGCCTGGCCACTGATGGTCTATCGGCGGTATGTTGTCATGGCCATTACTGCTCCATCTCTGATGGAACAGCTGTACTATGTAGCTCTCACCAATTTGACTGCAAGGGAAGAAAATGTGTAGGGGTGGGAACAGAGCATTCCAGAATGAGCTAGCCACAAAACGAGTCTATATGCCGCAGAGTGAGATTGAAGGAGGAACTTCCACTTCAATTGTTGCTTCCGAAACTCCAATATTCTTTGTTCTTCAGAGTTAATGTCGACGCCTGACTGTAGTAACTTATTGCCAGTTAAGATCTTTGGTGAGAAAAAGTCACTGTTTCATTAATTGCTGTTTTTAAATATTAATTAGTTGTAGTCCAAAATACCGGTAGCCTACCTAGAATTTAAAGTTAAAAACTTCATTATTGTTCCGTATTGAATAGAGAAAATAAGATGTACAATATTATAGGGAAGGATCCACCTTTCAATACTCTGTAGTAAAAAGTAGTTACAACCTGTCTAATAGGACCGGTTTCAACACATTTAGAGTGTCATCATCAGCCAAATAGCGAAGATCTTAACAATAACTAACATATTAAACATAGGCAAAATATTAACATTGTATCACATCGTGGCAATTCAGTTAATGTTCAAAACACAATAATCACAGTCAAGAGAGTAAACAGAACATCACTATCTTGCGCCGAAAACAAATATATTTGAAGTTCATAAGCAGATCAAGTATGCACTTATGTAAAGTCGTTGCTAGGCAGGTCTTGTAGGCATTTGTTTTCCGGCCGAAGGGTAAAAGGTGACGTGAATGAAGTCTTAGGGAAACAGTGTAGGATTTAATTTCGTCAAAATCAAAGTGGATATATAGGTTTTAAAATAATTTAAAACGTTAAAAAAGAATAAAGCCAAATAAAAATATATTAAAAATGGGAAGAAATAATGAAAGAAATACGAGGTTCAACTCGAAACAACTTGCCGTAGTAATTGATAAAGAAATGATAAATAGAGAAAGGGGCTGGGGGACGTTTATTAGAGGGTGGTGATGGTGGTTATTGTTATTAGAGGAAATACAATTGGGCAACAATCCTTTATATAACACTAATTCGAGGAAAAAAAGAGGAAGAGAACCGACACTTCGAAAAATGAAGATATTGGTTAAAGGAAGACAAGGGCCACGAAGGGCGTGAAAATGAAAGACTCCCTAGCCCTCGCAAACCTAATAGCATCGGGGTCGGAAAAGAACAAGAGTTGACCAAGGGAGGTCGGACAGGATAGATGAAAGTGAGGAGCCTGGCACAAGTAAGTGGAAGCAATGCCAGGACTCAGCTAAGGGCCCCGTGGTCGCCAACCCACGCTCCGAAGTTCAGAGCCCCTGGGGGATGGAGGGTGGGAAGGAAAGAAAAATGGAAGGGATCCGATACTTCGAAAAATGAAGATATCAGCTAAAGGAAGACAAGGGCCACGAAGGGCATGAAAATGAAAGACTCCCTAGCACTCGGAAACCTAATAGCGTCGGGGTCGGAAAGGAACAAGAGTTGACCAAGGGAGGTCGGACAGGATAGATGATGAGGAGCCTGGCACAAGTAAGTGGTTTGCGAGGACTAGGGAGTCTTTCATTTTCACGCCCTTCGTGGCCCTTGTCTTCCTTTAACCGATATCTTCATTTTTCGAAGTGTCGGTTCTCTTCCTCTTTTTTTCCTCGAATTAGTGTTATATAAAGTATTGTTGCCCAATTGTATTTCCTCTAATAACAATAACCACCATCACCACCCTCTAATAAACGTCCCCCAGCCCCTTTCTCTATTTATCATTTCTTTATCAATTACTACGGCAAGTTGTTTCGAGTTGAACCTCGTATTTCTTTCATTATTTCTTCCCATTTTTAATATATTTTTATTTGGCTTTATTCTTTTTTAACGTTTTAAATTATTTTAAAACCTATATATCCACTTTGATTTTGACGAAATTAAATCCTACACTGTTTCCCTAAGACTTCATTCACGTCACCTTTTACCCTTCGGCCGGAAAACAAATGCCTACAAGACCTGCCTAGCAACGACTTTACATAAGTGCATACTTGATCTGCTTATGAACTTCAAATATATTTGTTTTCGGCGCAAGATAGTGATGTTCTGTTTACTCTCTTGACTGTGATTATTGTGTTTTGAACATTAACTGAATTGCCACGATGTGATACAATGTTAATATTTTGCCTATGTTTAACACGTTGGGTGCCACGTGCCGCCATATGGCGTCACGGTGGTCTACAAATTTGAGATGGCGTGACGCCATATGGCGGCACACCGTTCTTGAAATCAGAGTTGGCGTGACGCCATATGGCGGCACAGTTGAGTTACAGGCGATGCGCCGTAGATAATCAGCTGTGACATCTATGCGAGTAAAATTGGTACTACGTGATGGGCGAACTTCAGGGTCTATTCCAGCTATGTATTTTTACTGTATGCCACCATGTGGCGCCACAGTATTCTTCCGACGCCACTGACTGGCCAGTGGTCTTTGTCACAGGTGAAAGCGCGCCAGGCTTTGTTTATTCCTCGTTTACGTACGTATTATCACTCAGTTTATATAGTTGTGCAAAAATATAAAAAATGGAAGATATTGGTAATAATCTTACGAGGGAACACATACATGTCTTACACTTGGATTCGGTTGAAATTTGGTAGGAATATTCGTGGGAGGCAGTAGAATGCCAAGGTGAAAACTGCATGTACCCAGCGCAAGTTTAAACGCCAAAATTGAGCAAATACATAGTCATAAAATTAGAAGTACCACGGGAGTATCGGGGTGTGGCGGAGAGGTAGGGAGGAGCGAAGCATCGGACGTGAACCAACCGGGCTGCGTCGAGCTGCGCCAGCAGCCAGGTAGCGTACAGTTAGCGCGTTTCCCTTAACTTCCCGATCAGATGTGCAAAACGTAAATATGAAAACAGCACATGAAACAAGTGTACAAAGGACGATGTTTGAACAACGATGCCAATAAGGTTTGAAAAATTACAACGAGTAACAAGAACTCGGGCATGCCGAGACGCATATTTTCATTGTTTAGAGTTATCAGAAAACTGTTCACAACAATATGTAATGCAATATAAGTACTTGTTTTGCATTTTACTAGGTTTTCATAAATATTGCGTTAATTTGAATTAGGAAATAAATATCCCGTATTGGAAATTCGTATTGAACATTCCATGTCAAAAAATTCTGTGACACCATATGGCGTCACGCTATATTTTATCTTTCCTGAAAATTGATGTGACACCATATGGCGTCACGCATGACCATGGTATGGTGAGATAAAATTTACTTAGTACATCATATAAATACATCCCAAGATTATATAAACAGTCTACAACGCGTACAATTGCTTTGGCACCAGCGGAATGCAATTCAAAAACATGTCTGGCACCAGTGGAATAGTGTGCTACAATCGGCTCGGCACTCAACGTGTTAATATGTTAGTTATTGTTAAGATCTTCGCTATTTGGCTGATGATGACACTCTAAATGTGTTGAAACCGGTCCCATTAGACAGGTTGTAACTACTTTTTACTACAGAGTATTGAAAGGTGGATCCTTCCCTATAATATTGTACATCTTACCTAGAATTTCACGCTAGCCATGAAAGCCTAACATGTTATATTAAATAAATTTATTATAATTTAGCCTACTATTATTGCCTTATCCCCTGCTGTTCTCGCTACTATGTCAATTAGATATAATACCGACATTTATACGAGTACCTACTTCATGTAATATATTCTTTATGAGAAAAACTTTGTACAGTATATAACAATAATATTGGAAAATGAAAGCAACTACTACATCGTTGATGAGTTGAAACATGTCGCGTATGGTCATAGTTTACTTTCACGCAAGTAGGTCCACAAAGTGTGCAATTAAACGTGCATTGAGTGGTCTTATTCCCACACCTGCTCTCAGGCTTCATTTTGCTCCTGACAACACAGGAAATTCCTTATTTCACTTCCAGCCTCGCGGCTCTGCAGAGGTTTGTGCTGACAGTTGGCAATTACCATTGCTTTTGAACGATTGTCTTGGTGCGACAATCACTTGGAGAGATTCGAAAAATGTTTAGTACATAAAGTTGTAATATTCAAGTTAAAAATTAATTTGGAAATCGCTTCACGCCCCCCCCCCCCCCCCTCCCTGATAAAGCCCCGCGCACCCCATGTTGGGAACCCCTGCTATAAACGAATATTTGCCCCAATTTGACCTCTTGAATTACAACTTTATCTTCATATTGCCCCCTTTATTGCCAAGCTAAGCCCAGCCAGTGAGCGAGAGATCCCAAGGTGGACCGTTTGTTCATGGCTTTCTGTTTCTAGAGGCATTTAAGGCAATAAGGGGTGATGACCAAGCGAAAAAAAATTAAGAACAACATTCTGACATTTATTGACACAAGCATCATTGAACAACCAAATATCCTTGCTGAGATTAAATACAATACTCTTTCATGATGTCTTATCTTCCAGTATTAATTTACAATCGACCAAATATAATCTTCATCTTCCATCTTAAGCTCTGGAATCAAAATATCCAAAAAAAAATAAAAGATTAGGCCTTTACTGCCTTTTAAAAAAGAAAAATATTGTAAATGAAAATATATCCCGAGCCTCCTATAATTAATAGTTGCATTTACAAAAGAATTTAGCAGGCAGCTATCTCGCCTATTATTTCCATAACAAAATTAAACTGAATTTTCCATGAATTTATTACAATTTCAACACATGGTCACAATCATCAATCAATCAATCAATCAATACAGATCTGCATTTAGGGCAGTCGCCCAGGTGGCAGATTCCTTATCTGTTGCTTTCCTAGTCTTTTCCTAAATGATTTCAAAGAAACTGGAAATTTATTGAACATCTCCCATGGTAAGTTATTCCAATCCCTAACTCCCCTTCCTATAAATGAATATTTGCCCCACTTTGTCCTCTTGAATTCCAACTTTATCTTCATATTGTGATCTTTCCTACTTTTATAAACGCCATTCAAACTTATTCATCTACTAATGTCATTCCACGCCATATCTCCGCTGACAGCTCGGAACATACCACTTAGTCGAGTAGTTCTTCTTCTTTCTCTCAGTTCTTCCCAACCCAAACATTGCAACATTTTTGTAATGCTACTCTTTTGCCGGAAATCACCCAGAACAAATCGAGCTGCTTTTCTTTGGATTTTTTCCAGTTCTTGAATCAGGTAATCCTGATGAGGGTCCCATACACTGGAACCATACTCTAGTTGGGGTCTTACCAGAGACTTATATGCACTCTCCTTTACATCCTTACTACAACCCCTAAACACCCTCATAACCATGTGCAGAGATCTGTACCCTTTAGTTACAATCCCATTTATGTGATTACCCCAATGAAGATCTTTCCTTATATTAACACCTAGATACTTACAATGGTCCCTAAAAGGAACTTTCACCCCATCAATGCATTAATTAAAACTGAGAGGACTTTTCCTATTTGTGAAACTCACAACCTGACTTTTGACCCCGTTTATCAACATACCATTGCCTGCTGTCCATCTCACAACATTTTCGAGGTCACGTTGCAGTTGCTCACAATCTTGTAACTTATTTATCACTCTATAGAGAATAACATCATCCGCAAAAAGCCTTACCTGTGATTACACTCCTTTACTCATATCATTTATATATATAAGAAAACATAAAGGTCCGATAATACTGCCTTGAGGAATTCCCCTCTTAATTATTACAGGGTCAGATAAAGCTTCACCTACTCTAATTCTCTGAGATCTATTTTCTAGAAATATAGCAACCCATTCAGTCATTCTTTTGTCTAGTCCAGTTGCACTCATTTTTGCCAGTAGTCTCCCATGATCCACCCTATCAAATGCTTTAGACAGGTCAATCGCGATACAGTCCATTTGACCTCCAGAATCCAAGATATCTGCTATATCTTGCTGGAATCCTACAAGTTGAGCTTCAGTGGAATAACCTTTCCTAAAACTGAACTGCCTTCTATCGAACCAGTTATTAATTTCACAAACATGTCTAATATAATCAGAAAGAATGCCTTCCCAAAGCTTACATACAATGCATGTCAAACTTACTGGCCTGTAATTTTCAGCTTTATGTCTATCACCCTTTCCTTTACACACAGGGGCTACAATAGCAACTCTCCATTCATCTGGTAGAGCTCCTCCGGCCAAACAATAATCAAATAAGTACTTCAGATATGGTACTATATCCCAACCCATTGTCTTTAGTATATCCCCAGAAATCTGATCAATTCCAGCCGCTTTTCTAGTTTTCAATTTTTGTATCTTATTGTAAATGTCATTGTTATCATATGTAAATTTTATTACTTCTTTGGCCTCAGTCTCCTCCTCTATCTCGACATTATCCTTGTAACCAACAATCCGTTAGATACTGATCAATTTTGTTAATTAAGATATGTAACATCGTTAAATGACATCAGTAGAAATTCTGTTGGAAAATCTGAGTCAACGCCAAGATCGTAATTGATTTATTATTATTATTATTATTATTATTATTATTATTATTATTATTATTATTATTATTATTATTATTATTATTATTATTATTATTATTATTAATTTCCAGTATTATTATGTATTCGTGTCACAGGTACCAATATATAAAAAATCAATTCAAATTCAATTCAAATTAATTTCGAATATTATCTGGGTAACATTTACTTTGCTTGTCACACAATCGTGTTCACAAATTGGTGTATTTAACTAAATAATTCTCACTGTAATCATGACACATATTTGTCAAATTAATTAATTAATTAATCAATCATTTAATTATTATCATTATTACTTATTACCTCCTAAACTCACATTAATTATGCCATTTGCAGACATTTAATTTTTACTTGCACACTATTTAAAGTTTTGAATCGGTTTGAAAATCTTTGGAAATTTTATTTATAAATGCACTGACTTCCTCTATGAACCATGTGACCTTGCCGCGGTGGTCAGGCTTGCATGTCCCAATGACACAGATAGCCAAGCCGCAGGTGCAACCATATCGGATGGGTATCTGTTGAGAGACCAGATTAACGAATGGTTCATCGAAAGGGGGGTAGCAGCCATTCGGAAGTTGCAAGGGCAGGAGTCTAGATGATTGACTGATATGGCCTTGTAATAATACTCAACACGGCTTAGCTGTGTTGATACTGCTACACGGCTGAAAGCAACGGGAAACTACAGCTGTAACTAACTCCCGAGGACATGCAGCTCTCTCTGTATGAATGATGTACTGATGATGGCTTCCTCCCAGGTAAAATATTCCAGAGGTAAACTAGCCCCCATTCGGATCTCCGGGTGGGGACTACACGAGAGGGGGCGATCATCACGAAGATGGATACTGACATTCTGCGAGTCGGAGCATGGAATGTTAGAAGTTTGAATCGTTGTGGTACATTAGAGAATCTGAAAAAGGAGATGAATAGACTAAAGTTAAGATGTAGTTCGTATAAGTGAAGTACATTGGCAGGAAGAACAGGATTTTTGGTCAGGCGACTACCGAATTATCAACACGAAATCAAACAGGGGAAATGAAGGAGTTGATTTAATAATTAATAAGAAAATAGGGCAGCAAGTAAGCTACTACGAACAGCATAGTGAAAGAATTATTGTCGTCAAGATAGACACCGAACCAATGCTCACCACAATAGTACAGGTCTATATGCCTACTAGTTCAGCGGATGATGAGGAAATCGAAAGAATATATGAAGAGATAGAAGATTTAATATAATATGTAAAAGGTGACGAGAATCTAATTGTGATGGGAGACTGGAATACAGTGGTAGGCCAAGGAGGAGAAGGTAATACAGTAAGAGAATTTGGATTGGGACAAAGGAACGAAAGAGGAACTCAGCTGGTTGAATTCTGCAATGATCACAATTTAGTCCTTGCCAATACTTGGTTCAAACACCACAAACGACGGCTGTATACGTGGACGAGACCTGGAGACACTGGAAGGTATCAAATAGACTTCATTATGATTAGGCAGAGATTCAGAAACCAGGTGTTGGATTGCATAACTTTCCCAGGAGCAGTTGTGGACTCTGACCACAACTTGTTGGGTCATGAAATCTAAAGTTGAAGAAATTGAAGAAAGGAAAGAATGCAAAAAGATGGTATCTAGACAATTTGAAAGAAAAGAGTGTGAGGGATTGTTTCAAGGAACATGTTGCACAAGGGCTAATTGAAAAGGCTGAAGGAAACACAATAGAGGAAGAGTGGATAGTCATGAAAAATGAGGTCAGTAGGAAGGAAGAAAAGATCAACTAAGAATCAGTGGATAACTCAGGAGATACTAGACCTGATTGATGAACAACGAAAATACAAGAATGCTAGAACTGAAGAGGGCAGAAAAGAATACAGGCGATTAAAGAATGAAGTGGATAGAAAGTGCAAGGTAGCTAAGGAAGAATGGCTGAAGGAGAAGTGCAAGGATGTCGAAGGTTGTATGGTCCTGGGAAAGGTAGATGCTGCATACAGGAAAATCAAGGAAACCTTTGGAGAAAGGAAGTCTAGGTGTATGAATATTAAGAGCTCAGAAGGAAAGCAACTTCTAAGGAAAGAAGACAGAGCAGAAAGATGGCAAGAACATATCCAACAGTTGTATCAAGGTAAAGATGTAGATAATTTGGTTCTGAAACAAGAAGAGGCTGTTGATGCTGATGAAATGGGAGACCCAATTTTGAGGTCAGAGCTGTGAGAGACCTAAATAGGAACAAGGCACCTGGAATTGATGACATTCCCTCTGAATTACTGACTGCCTTAGGAGAAAGCAGCATGGCAAGGTTATTCCATTTAGGGCCGGTTCTACCATCTGCTGGTAAAGTGGCTGGCAGTTGCCCGGGAGGTAAACTACCTGGGGGTGTAAAGCAGCTGGTACTTTGCGTTGCGTGCAACGCGCTGGGTAGCTACCAGGAGCTAGACACCGATATACTAAGTTGGCTAGACTGATTTTCAGTGACTTCTCGCTTTCGAGTGTGCTGCTATCTGTCGTCAGATGTATGAAGCTCATTTCGATTGTCTTATTTCCCTGTGCTTGCATCTGTTGATTATCTTTAAAAAGCCTAATAAGGGGAGTCTGAAGAGTTATGGACAACGATTTATGTCAAGCTTTCGTGATTTTAATCTATGAGCTTCAAAATCTATACCTAATTGGGATTAAAATCTCGAGATTACATTTTCTTATGCCAGTTATAACCTGTCATGTCAGGCAGCGTTTTTGGAAAGTATTCTCGTAGTAGATTGGTCAAGTCGCTCGCTGCGTAATAGAAGGTGCGCAGGTTTTCATCGTATTTCTAATTTCCATTAAAAAATACTTTCATTCCCTGCCGTTGTTCTTAACTCTTTTTCACGCGCTTCCATATACGTACATACACCTAACATCTTCCTTACGGACTTAATGCCTTCGAGCATTCTATCTGCAGGCTTCTGTGAATTGATTAAGTATCTCCACGATGCTCTATTTGCAACTAGCTCTGTGACCTCGTTTAGTTCCACATGCTTCCATTTATTTATAATGCATTTCATTCTAATGTTTATGAAGATAAAGTTGGAAGGTACCGTACTGTTAAAGAACTAATCGGGGTAAATATCCATCATAGGAAGAGGAATTCGGGCATGGAATAGTTTCCCATTTCTTCGAAATAATTTACAAGAAGACTATGTAAACAACTGATAGGGAGCCTGCTACCTGGGTGACAGTCCTATACGGTATGCTATATTAATCGTATCATCACTGTCTATAAGTAGCACACATATAAAGCATTTTCCTAGTAGACATAATATTGTGATTAAACATTTCAATGAAATATGTTATTAACAAAAGAACGTATGAAAAGAGGCATACAGATTAATACAACACTAATAATGAGGATAAAAAGGATTCGTCATAATGAAGACTCGAACCTGAAAACCTCGTATTATGAACTGTGCGCGTTAGCCATTACGCTACGAGGTACCTTGAGATGATATGGCTACATAGCAACAAGTTATACCTGGAGTTTGAAAACTGAAAAAAGTATAATGCTAAATTTCATTTGAAATTATTTCCAAATAGGTTTCGATTTTATATCCTTTTAGAGTTAATTTGCGAAAGCTGGACGTGTAAAATGTGTTCCCTACGCTATCAATGCGAGAGGCTAGTGTGACCGTTGCAACTCTAAGGAAGCATTAATGTTCAAAATCCTGCAATACAATATCGATCACTGTTACAGTATAATGCTTTTTTCAGTATACTAAGCTAATTTCAGTTGTATGTCACCAGAAATACAGCTAATAATGTTCAGCTCTGAAAACTTGCCCGGCAGGTAAAGTCTTATCAGGTCCTCGAAGTGGCCAATAAATTACGCGCCGGGTAATGACGATTTATGCTGCCGATAGCGCTACCTGGGAGTGGTCGAACGGAAACAGCCTTTTACGCGGAGGGCAAATTACGCGCTACTTTACCAGTAGGTGGTAGAACCGGCCCTTAGTGTGTAAGTTGTATGAGACAGGAGAAGTCCCATCTGATTTTCGGCAGAATGTTGTTATTCCTATTCCCAAGAAAGCCTGTGCTGACAGGTGTGAAAACTACCTCACCATTAGTTTAGTATCTCATACCTGCAAAATTTTAACACATATTATTTTCAGAAGAATGGAAAAACAAGTTGAAGCTGAGTTGGGAGAAGATCAATTTGGCTTCAGAAGGAATGTAGGAACACAAGAAGCAATTCTGACTTTACGTCTGATCTTAGAGGATCAGTTCAAGAAGGACAAACCCACATACATGGCATTCGTAGATATAGAAAAGGCATTCAATAATGTTGATTGGACCAAGCTATTTATGATTCTGAAGGTGATTGGGATCAGATACCGAGAATGAAGAATTATCTACAATCTGTATAAAAATCAGTCTGCAGTGATAAGAATCGAGGGCTGCAAGGCTGCAGTTTGTCCCCCCTCCTTTTTCAATGTTTACATAGAACAGGCAGTAAAGGAAATCAAAGAGGAATTTGGAAAGGGAATCACAATTACCGTCAAGATGTGAAATTTTGTATGTGATATTATGACCAGTTCATGTAAAAATGTTGCATTACGTCGTAATTCAACTTGGATGTCTATGTTGACTAATCATATTTTAGACTCAAACAAATTAGTTCGCCGAAATATCCATGGGCTAATCACCTCCGTTGGACACTCTCTATGAAGACGGAGCGCCTAGTGCATGTAAACAACAGTTGATATTTAGTTCAAAATGAACCTATGTTGAAATAAGTTAACAGCACTAAAGAGCTTCACAAACCTCTTAGCAATAAGGTAACAGCCCAACAACACTTAAGATTTTCACATACGTAAGATAGCTCAACATTAATTACATCGCACAACATTTCGACTGTCACCAATAAACTGACATCCCATTTTCCAACAACAGAAACACACGGAAAAACTTAAAAACACTAGTCAGTTGGGAAGATTTAACGACATTTCAACCGCCCTCATTCAAGCCATCAAATAAGACTTTAAACTACCATTATTGTCAATACTGTACATATGACGGCCTTGTTTTAAGTGAAAATTCACAAACATGTTCACTAGTGTAACATTTTTAAATCTATTTGATAGTTTGTTAATGATAAGATCTTGTAAATGTTTTTAAATTTATTCACTCATGCAACATATTTCTATAATTTAAACCAGACGTCTGGTAGAATGACTGATGATGCCCCACAGAAGGGGCGAAACATGCCTCAACTATTTTAACGATGTTTAACTAATACGTTAACATCTTGTACTGTATTGAATATGTTGAAGTTAAAATAATTTTTCTTATATTATATTAAGATTCTTTCAATATGGAGAAAATTATTTTCATTACTTGTAATGAGGTAGCGATGTCGGTCGGTGAAGCCTGGCACGAAGTCGGCGTTCCAAAACATCCCAAAGGTGTTCTATAGTATCCAGGTCGGGACTGTATGCAGACCAGTCCATTACAGGGATGTTATTGTCGTGTAACCACTCCGCCATAGGCCATGCATTATGAACAGGTGCTCGATCGTGTTGAAAGATGCAACCGCCATCCCCGAAGTGCTCTTCAACAGTGAAAAGCAAGAAGGTGCTTAAAACATCAGTGTAGGCCTGTGCTGTGGTAGTGCCATGCAAAACAATAAGGGGTGCAAGCTCCCTCCTTGAAAAGCACGACCACACCATAACACCACCGCCTCCGAATTTTACTGTTGGCTCTACACACGCTGGCAGATGACGTTCACCGAGTATTCGACATACTCACACCCTGCCATCGGATCGCCACATTGTGTACCGTGATTCGTCACTCCACACAACGTTTTTCCACTGTTCAATCGTCCAATGTTTACGCTCCTTACACCAAGCGAGGCGTCATTTGGCATTGACCTGCATGATGTGTGGCTTATGGGCTGCCGCTCGACCATGAAATCCAAGTTTTCTCACCTCCCGCCGAACTGTCATAGTACTTGGAGTAGATCCTGATGCAATTTGGAATTCCTGTGTGATGGTCTGGATAGATGCCTGCCTATTACACTTGATGACCCTCTTCAACTGTCGGCGGTCTCTGTCAGTCAACAGACGAGATCGGCCTGAACGCTTTCATGCTGTACGTGTCCCTTAATGTTTCCACTTCACTATCACATCAGAAACAGTGGACCTAGGGATGTTTAAGAGTGTGGAAATCTTGTGTACAGACTTCTGACTCAAGTGACACCCAATCACCTGACCACGTTCGAAGTCCGTGAGTTCCGCGGAGCACCCCATTCTGCTCTCTCACAATGTCAAATGACTATTGAGTATCTGGCAGTAGGTGGCAGCACAATGCACCTAAGATTTTAAAAAAATGTTTTGGGGGGTGTCCAGATACTTTTGATCACTTAGTGTACCTATTGAGGTATTTGTTTGAGAAAACCAGAAAAGAGACAGTAACACACACTCATAGACTTCCATGGATAGAGGAGGAATCATAAAGGAGAGACTAAGATAGATATAAAGTAAACTTGTATTCTCGAGGTGAAGCAGCTCTTTCCAGGCACACCTGCAGTGGAGGTGTGTGAATGTACACTCAACAACACAAAAATTGGCTGTCACAGAATGTGACTTTCTTTTGAAATCCTCTTGTTTGAAAGTGGATGAATATATTGTGCAGGTGGTAGGTAGCAGTGGCAGCGAATGGGGAGCATGGGGGGCAGTTGCTCCTACTTTATGGAGAAAAAATAAAAAGTGTTCCATTGTATCCACCTAAAATTAGGAATTATAAAAAAGGCAATTTATACAAATCCTGTTGTCTGTTACCTAATTATTTACTTCAATTTCTTTAAAAATTAAAAAAATACTTAGCCGCCACAGTAAACAATGTAGACTACCGTAGCATTGTGTAGAAGCGCAATTGGTATCTGATGGCACAAAACCTTAGTTGTGCACATGTGTAATTGTGCCTTTGGTGAAAGTTTTATTGTATAGTATTGAGTCAGATTCTCAAAACAAAACAAAAACTATTATTACCATAGTTTTGATAAACTCTTGAAATTTGCTCATAGAGCATAAAGAAAACCCTACCATTTTGTAGCTACTGTTTTTTTCAATGTTGTTGTCTATCCCCCCACCCCTATAATCCCCAGATCCCCATATATTTTGTTGTCTATACATTTTTGTGCCTTTCCACTTCTAATTCACAGTCGCTGCTACTGGGTGGTAAGATTCCAAATGTCATCTCGTAGGCCACTATCCACAGCTTATGAATGTCCTCGCATTTTGTGAATGTAGAAAATTAATTATTCCTCACTGGCCAATTTTTATGTGGTTGAGTGAACTTCTTTAAATACATATAATATGGCCTCCTGCTAATCTTAAAACACTGGTAGTACCAGGAATCAAACCTGGACCTCTGAGGATGGCAGCTAAAAGTGCTGATCAAAATACTACAAGATAGACATGAGAAAGACAAACTCCATACCTTCATAGATGGGTAGAGCTCTTTGCAGATGCAGATTTATTCACAGTTTTACAAACTGTAAGACAGTGCGGATAATTTGGTGATAATTTATAAATAATGTTTAAGTTTATTCATTTTTACTCAAGCATCGTCCTATTTTTGCTTGTGGTTAGGTGACCCTCGATATTGATATGGGAGGATGGTGATATATAAAGAGCCTTGAGTTCATAAAGCTGTAAATCTAACCTAAGCCTTACTGACTCCTGCTCCCAGTTAGTGAAAGGAGGGAGCACAGGTTCGAAAAGAGAACCGCTCAATATGTCTGTAGTTGTCGCAAAAGGAAATCCCTCATAAACTGTCACTGTAGAGGATCTGGTGCCAGGTATCAGGCCTGCTGTATTATGTTAACAGATCTATCCGTTTCAGTAACTTTGGTGTGATTAGTTCAATATTTACAATATCCGCAGATGAAGGAAGTGCCGATGTGGATAATATTTTGTATATCCAAACAGGGCTCTATAGATGGGCTCTTGTTTTATTCATGCCAATTCTCCAAGATCTATTTTTTTCTAAGCCTACAACTCATTTCTGCTTCTCAATCTTTTTCAAAAGAATCTAACAAAAGGAATCTGAAATGTTATACTGCAAGGAAACTTGTGACCTATTGCAGACATCAAATTCAAATTAGTTATTTGAATAGAGCCTGAAAATAAAATATTTGGAAGTGGTACTAGACAGCAAACTAAACTGGGAAGCATCTGCATGGAACTGCTGATAAGACAAATAAACAGATTGGACAAATGAAGAAATCAGCAGGAGCCAAATGAAGAGCAACCAATATAACCTGCAATAAAAAGACAAAGACACCTCCGTGCAGGCCATGAAGGGCCTTGGAGGAGTGGAAGGTAAAGGCTTCCACCATTGTTAACCACGGCACGTGATGGGTAGATTGGTTAGCTCTACGCCCGGCCGCCTTTGCCCCCAGGAATTAACCTGGTACTCATTTTTGGTGTAGGCTGAGTGAACCTCAGGGCCATATGCACCTCCGGACGTGGAAATCTCGTTTCTTAAATTTTACGACTTCCTGACGGGGATTCGAACCGATATAACCTGCAATACCTATGTTATATCTAGAAAGATAGCAAGAAGTGGAGCTGTGGTCAGAGTGAACAGTATGAAGCAAGATGTCCAGCTGTGAAGACAACTCCTGTCACTGCTCTCCATCATTTCCTTACAAAAGCAAGCAGTGACAAAATTCCCACAGAATTTGTCTGGATTCATCAAGCAAATCAATTCACATCCCTCATATGTTGGGTATTCAGCCCGAAGGCTGGTTTGATCCTCCACAGCTCCACCAACAGCTGTCATAGATAGCTTAGGTGTCATTGAAGAGGCATACTAGGGGAATGAGGAGTGAGGTAGTTTCCCATTGCTTTCCTCAAGACTCAAAATATACCTGTCTCTACATTTAGAAAAATTCTGACATCTATAAAATTGAACTTTGGAGAGTGGATTATATTATGTTCTCAAGTTGCCTGAATCACCCAGAGAAAGTAAAGACACATCCATCAGAACTCAAATGTTCTGTCCTTAGTATGCTAAAAGAAATATATCCAGAGGAAGAATGGCTTAGAGAGTAAACAGATGATCCAAAAACAATGAAATTGGTGTAGAAGCAAGAGTATGCACCATTAAGGAGAGAAAAAATTTAATGGGGATATCAAAGCTGTTAACCTGCTCTACTACTATTTTATTGACCCAGAGTTTTTCAAAAAGCTGTACTGCTGATAGCCATCCAGGTGGTAGCTTCCAGCAAACAACCACAATCATCAGAAGTTAGAAGTATCAAACAAGTACGTAAAATATATCCAAAAAACTAGTGCTTCAGTGGATCCCAGCCCACATAGAAGTCTAGGCTACTGAATTTGCAGACATACTAATCAAGAAAAGCATAATGTCCAGTTCACTGAAATTCAAGAGGTCTGTAAGATAGAAGCAATAGATCCGGCAAAAGGGAAAATATTCAAGAGCTGTGAGAAAGAAACATGAAGAGACCAAAGAAGGAAACTGTAACTTTATTCAGACTATACATTGGGCATGACTATATTACTTACCGGTATATCAAATTCTGCCAACCAAATGAGTGCACCATCTTCCCTATTCAACTTCTTTGAAATCATTTAAGAAAAGTTTAGGAAACAACAGATAGGGAATCTGCCACCTGGGCGATTGCCCTAAATGCAGATCAGGATTGATTGATTGATTGATTGATTGATTGATTGATTGATTGATTGATTGATTGATTGATTGATTGATTGATTGATTGATTGAAAAACCTTTGTCACATTAAATAAATGTCAGAGGTACTTGAAGCCATTCACTGTTTCATTATGCATCTCAACTAGTTGTGTGCAGGACTTTGATGAGACAATGGTCCAAACTTCTGTTTTACGTCGCACCAATACAGATAGGTCTTATGGCGATGATGGGATAGGAAAGGCCTAGGAGTGGGAAGGAAGCAGCCATGGCCTTAATTAAGGTACAGTCCCAGATTGCCTGGTGTGAAAATGGGAAACCATGGAAAACCATTTTCGGGGCTGCCGACAGTGGGGTTCAAACTCACTATCTCCTGAATGCAAGCTCACAGGTGATCCAAACTTTTGATACACATACAATAACCATATTAGAATACTTTAAGACATTGCTCTTCAAACACAGATCTCCCGTTCTTCCTCTGGATATATATTTCTTTTAGCTGGGTTTGCTTCTTCTCTAAAAACACTGAAACAGATGATCAGAATCAATCAATCAACACAGATCTCTCATGACTGTATTCCAAAGGTGTCTGCACATTTTCCGGTCTTTCAGCCACAAATCACTGCTGTAGAAAGCAAATGTGATTAATTGTCTAAACAGTCCTGCTAAATTCAGTGCCTGATCATACAAATTCTGTCGCATGCTCCGCAAACTTTTTATAAGGCCTTAAAAACATGCAGATCGAGAGGATGGATCTTGTCAGTATAACCAGGAGAGTAGTGAAAATGAAAATCCACAGCCTGTTTCCAGTCATTCAACCAGGTCAGGAATAGAATGAATGAAGCCCCCATCTAGCGGCAAGGATATGAAATGTGCCGGCTGCCGAAGCCTGGCGCACCAGGAGAGTAATCTCAACCCCAAATTTCACTATTGATAGTATGCTACATTTTGGAGCAACAAGTTTTTGTCATTATTCACTGACTAAGAATCAGTGAGCTGTTCAACATTGATCAACTTCTTCTCTGTCAGACTTAATCTGAGAACTTCAGCACATAAAACTCGTCAAATCACTCTTGGATATCTTCACAGTTGTACTTGCAAATGCATTTATGTTTGAAAAGTCTAGAAGTGGGAAGGAAGCGGCCATGGCCTTAATTAAGCTACAACTCCAGCATTTGCCTGGTGTGAAAATGGGAAAACATGGAAAACCATTTTCAGGGCTGCCGACAGTGGGGTTGAAACCCACTATCTCCCGAATACTGGATACTGGATAATGAGACAAAGTCTCTCATAGTGCATTGGCACTGCCGGTAGCTACAATTAGCCTATGCAGTGGCCTCCATGGTATGCACTGTCCAGCGTCTTGGTTGGTAGGTGTGCTAGGTACCAACTGATGAGCCCAGCCTGGCACATGGAGGCGAAACGCTGGCAACAAGAATGAGTTAGCTGGAAAATTTATAATGTCCAATAACGGACCATTTATATTGGTATTATATTGGTACTGGATACTGGCCACACTTAAGCGACTGTAGCTATCAAGCTCGGTAAGCTAACATTCACTCGACTAGTCAATACTATTTATTACATAATAATAATAATAATAATAATAATAATAATAATAATAATAATAATGGTGTATGGTCTCCGCAGAGGCCTGGTGCAGGTCTCTTTTTCTTAGACGGCCTATTAGGTGACCTGCATGTCTATGAAGATAGGACTCTACCTAGGATGATATCTAATGCTAAATATCATAATATGCCACACACACCCAGCCCCCAAGCCATTGGAATTAACCAATTAAGGTTAAAATCCCTGACCCAGCCAGGAATCAAACCCAGGACCCTCTGAACTGAAGGCCAGTACCCTGACCATTCAGCCAACGAGTCGGACTATTACATAATAATTACACAGCATACAATTTTGACATATTTTTAAGGTTTCTTCAGTGCATTACTTACTTTCTTTAGGTCAACATTACAAATATTATTCAATGATAATACAACAAATATAGCTCAGTCATGATGTATTCTATGAATTCTCTGACTGATCTCGTAATAGTTCACTGTGTACCTTAGATATTATTGATCCCCATCACCTTTGAGGCTAAACATACATTCCAGCAGTGCTGTCACAATTGGACTGTGTTATGCATGACTTGACCAAGCGCCAAATTGTCATTTCGAGATATTGACGTGAACGCGTTTGTTAGCATATAAATTCGAGTCGTGAATGAATTGGCAGATTTCTTTCACCATAAAAAGGACTAAGGGCAGTTCTATTTACAGACCAATCACCAACTGCATAGCAAGTCATTAAGTGTCTGATTTTCCATAAAATGTCGCTTAGTCAATTTTAAATTTCTGAACTAATTCATTCTTTCTGTTTCGCATCAACTGACCAAGTGACAATTTTGTCGCTTGGTCATGTGATGCATATTAATGTTATGCTTTTACTTATGTTTTACATTGGGGATTGTTACTACGAAAGGGTAATATGAGTAATGTTGAACAAAACTTCTGTTTATTATTCTACAATACCGTTAGCATACATACAAAGAAATATATTATCCACACTACTACATACTGATATTTTACAGACGGGTTTCACTTATGCCGGTGTATCTACTTGATATCACTAACAACAGAAATTGAAATAAACTTCAGAATGTTCAGTCTGACACAGGAAAGGGAAGTATCATCAGCTTCATCTATGTTTCCTCTTCAACAATGAAATCAAGTTCCTGGCAATCAAATCCATCAATATCGTCCTCAATACCTGGATGACTGCAGAGTTTATGATAAAAATCTGTGGTATCTTTTGGAATAAGTGACATCAAAGAGCGTATGTCGCTGAGCTTCGCTTCTGAAATGGGTTTTCCATTCGGCCACAGAGGTGTTAACACATAGCTAAAATAGTGGGTCACGCCATTTTGTAAAGAACGACCAACAGCTTTCTTCTTCTGAATGTTTATTTCAACTGGCTGTCCTTTATATTCCTGCTTGAAGAAGATGCTAAATGGTTTGTCTTTATGTAACTCTATCTCTTTTACTTTCAGCCAGTTCTCTCTCAAATTATTTGTCTTCCGATTCACAATTTGTTTCTCAAGTAAATCTGTACTTTTAAAATCCTCAGACTTCATTCTGTGAACAACTAAGGGATTCCTCTTCCTACCAAATTTCATCACATTGATGTAGTCCTCTGCTGTATACAACCTTTGCTGAAGTTTCAGTGCACATTCTATGTCCCCGAAATCACTGTCATTGGGGAGAAAGCTGTGTCCTGGAACAAGGAAACGTTGAGTGATTTTTTTCACTGTGGGATGCTGTTCTAAGATAGCTTTTAACAAAACCATTTTTATGTTTCGGTTCTGTCTTCCACAGGAATCTGACCACAAGATTACTTCTTCAACAGCTGGTAGCTCTTCCATTAAATATTTCATCAGGCATGAAGATACCTCTTGCGATCCTCGGCCTGCCTCACCCTCTAACCAGACATAGCAGTGTCCTCTTTCATCCTTACCGCTGCGTATTCCTAAGTTATAAAGCCATAACTGCCTTTTATAAAAGACTGTATTTTATAGGAATTCTAGGCAATGGCAAGGTTTTCTCTAGGTCAAAACAAAAAACTTCCAGGGCGCCATCTTGTTTTGCCTTCGACATGTCCGATGATCTCATATCCTGCGCAATTT
The DNA here is from genome assembly GCF_040414725.1 of Anabrus simplex. Classification (NCBI taxonomy): domain Eukaryota; kingdom Metazoa; phylum Arthropoda; class Insecta; order Orthoptera; family Tettigoniidae; genus Anabrus; species Anabrus simplex. Next base: position 163,401,366 of record NC_090271.1, read on the forward strand.
TGGCTTGTTCAAGATGATTTTCTTTTTTTGATTTAAAATTCTCGGCTTCGCATCCAGTTGTGTTTTGGATCTGAACTTCCAAGGTGTCACAAACATTGCATGTGTCCTTTTTCAGTGGTTTCCTTTTGATGTTGAACTTCGTGAGGAATATCTTCTTATAACTTGCTTTTGATACAGGATTTGAAACCTCGTCCTTGTACATATCATACATGACATTGACCGTTATTTCAGGGGCAAAAAATTCTGCTTGTGTATCGCTTCTCCTATAGTGAGACTTGTAACGTGGAAACTTCTTTATGTGGTCTATGACTTCTCTCAGTTTATTTTCAGAGAGTTTATTTCTTCCACCAGCCAATCCACGACGATCCACAACGCCCCTTGGTGATTGTATCTTCTTAATTGCCAGATGAACCTTTCCACTGGAGATCCTAAATGTTTGCAAGAAGAAACTTTTGCATACTTTGACACCGCGCATGGTGTAAGTTCTTGTGGCTGTTCTTTTGTTGGAGTCCTTCACTCTCTTCCGTTTGACATCTTTTGTTGTTACCATGGCACAGAACTACTTACCAGGTTAAATGTTGGAGGAATTTACGCTCAAGGCTATGCAGATGACATTAGCCTGATGGCGGTGGGAAATTTCCCCAGTACGGTTTCAGAGCTCGTACAGAGCTCCCTACGTAGGGTGGAAAGATGGTGCCATGACACGGACTTGTTGGTTAATCCCAACAAGACGTAGCTCGTGGTATTTACCAGCAGGAGGAGCCTTTCCTATTTGGGAAAAGATTAGTTAAGACAACCTCAGTTAAGTACCTAGGGGTAATCCTTGAGGCAAGACTGAGTTGGAAGAAACACATAGACTATAAGGTGGATAAGGCTCGCAAGATTATGTGGGCCTGTCGCAGGGCCGTCGGAAAGACTTGGGGCCTAGGACCTAAGGTGGTCCAGTGGCTCTATATTTCTATTGTATGGCCCACAATCACCTACGCATCTCTAGTTTGGTGGCCAGGTTCGGAGAGTAAAACTGTTTTTTTTCTTCTTTTTTTCTAGTTGCTTTACGTCGCACCGACACAGATAGGTCTTATGGCGACGATGGGACAGGGAAGGGCTAGGAGTGGGAAGGAAGCGGCTGTGGCCTTAATTAAGGTACAGCCCCAGCATTTGCCTGGTGTGAAAATGGGAAACCATGGAAAACCATCTTCAGTGGGGTTCGAACCTACTATCTCCCGAATACTGGACACTGACCGCACTTCAGCGATTGCAGCTATCGAGCTCGGTCAGAGTAAAACTGTGACCACCAAGTTAAACAGTGTCCAAAGACTTGCATGTCTAGGAATAACAGGGGCACTGGATACTACATCATTATGTGCAATGGAGGCCATCCTAGGTCTTCCCCCCTTACATTTATATGTTAAGGAAATAGCAGAAATGAGTGCCTACCGCCTCTAGTCACTCGAAGGATGGTCCTTCAAGAATCCGAATAGAGGTCATGCCTCTATTCTCACAAGGCTTCACCAGACCTGCCCTACGACAATGATGATCGGGGACCTGATGAAGCCTAGTATAAATTCACAGTGGTGATACCCACAAGGGGGGAGTGGGCCGTGGATGCTGGGGCCCATCTTAGGTCTGGGGGCTGTACATGGTACACAGATGGCTCGCGGACAGAGACGGGCACAGGCGCCGGGGTCTGGGGGCCTAAGACAAGGCTCTCCCTACCTATGGGTAAATACGCTACTGTTTTCCAGGCCGAAGTATACGCAATACTGGCCTGTGCTGTATATATATGGAACATGCCTGGACACAGAAGAGGCATCACTATTTGCAGCGATAGCCAGGCAGCGTTAAAAGCACTATGTGCAGCTAAAACAACATCAAAAATGGTATGGGAATGCCAAAGGATGTTAGACCAGCTGTGTGAACTTAACTCAGTTACCCCATTATGGGTCCCTGGGCACACAGGCATCAGTGGAAATAAAGAAGCTGATAAACTAGCAAAACAAGGTTCAAAAGGTCCTTTCATAGGACCAGAGCCCTTCCTGGGAGTGTCACTCCAAAGCGTGAAACTGGTAATATCCCAGTGGACAAACCAGTCTCACTTAGACATTTGGAAGAGGTTAACTATAGCGAGGCAGGCACGTGACCTTATCAAAGGGCCTAGCCAAAGTTATAAAAAAGTCCTGATAAATTTGAATAGGACCAGAATGTGAATGGTAGTTGGACTGTTGACAGGCCACAATACCTTACAGAGACACCTACATATCATGAAAATCAGTCAGGATCCGATGTGTAGAAGATGTGGTAGGGAGGAGGAGACCTCTGCGCATGTGTTATGTCAGTGCAAGGCTCTTGCAAGCTCTAGACATCGATACCTTGGCTCACATTTCGTGAGCCTGGAAGACATCAGGAATGCCAACATCCGGACACTGGTATCCTTTATAGGAGCACTAGGACTGGACTAGGCAAGCCCGTTTAAGGGACACAAAGGGTCTTCACAGACCTATGTGTGGAGCCCTGCGAAGGCAGGGTTCACCCATTCTTTATCTATCTATCTATCTACCATGGCACAAATAAGAGCTGTTCGTGCATCGTGTGATGTAGTACTATAGAAGTTTTTAAACTCTTCTTTCACTGCATCAATTCCTATCTTGTTCAGACATTTACATGAACAAATGTATTCTCTAAATTCTTTGGGTTCTTTAAGATATCCCCGCTGTGTGATATAGGTTTCATTTTGAACACATTTCATCTTCCTAATTCTTCGATTCTGAAATGGATATTTTCTTTTCCGACCTTTTCTTGGTCTCCCTTCTCCCAGAGAATCATTATTTTGAGCTTCCAATATCTGAGATGCTTCATTCATCGGCTGAGGAGTTGAATAATGGGTCTGGCTAGCCGCATAATTAGAGATGCTGGAGTCTAAAACAACATGTTTATTAGTAGCATTACTATCATCGAAACTAACGTCTGTATGGGAATGAGAGAAGTAATGTTCGTCCAGTAATACAGGAACGGAATGCTGCTGATCTTCAGACCGTGTATTTTCCTGTAAAACAGAAACACTATATTGTGGAGTAAGAATGTATTTCTTCCTAGAAAAACTTTACCCGACTCTGATCTACAGTATCTGCCTTGCAATGCTATAGGATATGATGGTGTGTCTTTTCCATTAACTAAATCGTACTTACCTTCAACAATGTTGTTGCGTCCATTCTTCCCTCAACAAAGTTTGAATCACTAGGGCATCTCAGTTTTAAATCTGAATAATCATCCTGAAGATTGTTAGTCGTGGCTGTATTACACCTCAGAACAGTACTTTGGGTAGCATGACAGCATTTCATTGGACTCAGCTCTGTCAGACTGCTGGAAAAAATTACATCTTTTGGGGATTCGTAAACGGGTGTCGCAATAGCTGGTGTCTGTGGATGTAAATCCGGCTCATCTTCCTGCGTAATGAGAAGAGAATATAGAATGGTGAAACTGTTTGAAAAACAATCCATAAGTAACATGCATTTGTCATGTATGCTAGTGGTACTGTGATATAGACTGAACAACTAACCTGTAATAATGTTTGCAAGTAGATTTCCTTCCTTGCTAACTCGACGATTCGATGGGCTCTTGAGGAAGACCTAAAGTGATCCATGCTAAAACAGAAGTGAATAGTGTTAATAAGCACTCACTAAACATTTTTTGTTGATATGAAGACGGTAGACAATCACGGAAAAACTTCACTGTTGTCACAGGAATAAAAAGGCGGGAAAGAGCAATACGCATAACATGCCCAAGCGACCGCTAAATGTCGTTTAGTCAGGTGATGCAAAATTCAACTGCATGAGAGTTTCTTTGGTCAGTTGATGCAGAAATATCTTCAGGCGATATTTAGATTGGCGCATGGTCCTATCGATTTATTTTCGATATAAATGATGTTCGAGAGTACGAATATTTTTTTCCATGTAGTTTAAAGCCTCGACTACCAGGTGGTGTAGATATCTCGAAAATTGAGAATTGGCTCTTGGTCAAGTGATGTATAACACAGTCCAATTGAAAGCATTCTGGGAAGTAATTTTATCTCAGCATGTTCAAAATGGACTGCAATTCAGTTTCCTTCACTGTCTGAAATCTTTGCCCCTTCAGCTGCATTTTCAAGTTTGGGAATAGAAAAACGTGCAGGTACAAGGTTGGGCAAATAGAGAGGATGTGGCACCAAGGTCATGTTATTCTCGGCCAAAAGCTGTCGAATCAGAAGAGCATTATAGGAACAAACTCATTGTTAAAAATTCCTTTCTGATCAAAGAAGAAAAAATCAGCATGCACTTGATGTTGCTTTTGATTTGCTTCATTTTCTTCAGTCAAGCTGATCCCAGACTTTTCCATTGACTGGATTTTCATTTGGTTTCTGGGTCTTATGGGTATATCCAGGTTTCATCATCCATAATGACATTGGAAAGAAAGGTGGGGTTGGTAGATTGTTCTTTGAGGTCTGTGCAAACATCAAATCTTTGTTGTTTTGGTCATCACTCAAGAGTCTGGGCAAGAACTGTAAGACAACATATTGTAAATCTTCTGCTAGAATTTTGTGGCAAGTTCCACGACTGGTTCCCGCTAGTGTACTGACAACATGAATTGTTTGATGACTGTCTTTGTTCCACTAGTGTACTGACTTCGTAAATGGTTCGTGGATAATCTGACACACTTTCACAATCATTTCAGGTGTTGAAGTAGGCATTAGGCGACCAGACTTCACATTATTAATCAATGTTCTGCCTCCCTTATAGTCGGAAAATGGCTCAGTTACTTGTGAACATCCCATAGCCTGCTCCCCAAAAAGAACAAGCTGGTTTTCAGCACACTGACTCATCATAACATGGTAGTACTGCTTTTGGGAGGTAACAAAGATAAAAATGCTCCATATGAACATGGGAAGTGCAGTCCATAAATTAAATGACTAGAGTAGTATAACACTGTATAATGAGAAGTTTTTAAAATTAAAAAGTCTTTAAAACAAATTTAAAATTAAAATGGCATACTTAAGGACTATTACATGCTTTCACGCCCTTTCAGTATCCTGGTTTAAAATTACACATCTTTACTTAACCTTAAATTCCAAAGCTGAAGATAATAAATGCTAATGACTGGCTGAATGAATGTTAGCTTTATTTAAGAACTCTTTTGTCCTCTTGAGAAACGTGCATTTGGTTTCTGCCACTGCAGCATACAAGATTGCAGGCATGATCATTTAAGAACAAGATTTTACACAGATTGAGCCAACAACTCCTTAAATCTCAACATATAATGCATTTGCATCTCCTTGTTAAATTATATTAGATCAGGACTGAATTGTTGAGGAGGCACGGTGATATCATCCCCACCACTGGTAAACTAGCAAAAATGACAAACCCGCAAATCTGCAGTTTGATGTTAAGCTCTAGATTTTACTATCACAGGTAATAAATTTCACATTTCCATACTGAAGAGCAATATAATGTAAAAGAAGAGCTAAAAGGTTTCCACCTATTGGTGGATTTTACTATTTAAGATCTATTCTCTAGTAATGTCTCACATCTGTTGCTTGTTCTATATGTCTAACACATAAAATTATCCATGAAAATAGATTTTACATGAAAACCACAACTTGTTTCAGTTCTCTTGATTTTATTTTTTTATTTTTTTAAGACATAACAAAAAGAAACATCGTATTTCATTACAAACTTCTAAAACTCAAACCAATACCAACAAAATCTGGTTGAAAGATGAAATCAAGTTTTCGTATAAGAAAAAATCATTTCTCAACCATAAATTATATGAGTCTCACCTCGCGGCAACTAAAACGCTATCTACGGCACATTGGACAATCTTTTTCCAATCAGTTGAAGATAAATTATTTTTAGACCTATCTAGAAAACGACATACTTTAGATAATAAATTGGCAAAAGTAAAGAAATCCAAATCGCAGGACCATCGAATTAAATGCAATAATAGACCAGCAAATTACTGTAACCAATTCCATTCACCCATATTCAATCTATCCCATACTCCCTTAAATGCAAATGAAGAAATAATTTTAGCCAAGGGCCCAAAACATAATTGGCCCGATTCGAACACAACCAACTCAATCATCACAATGATAACAGAATCAGAACTGGCCATTTCTAAAACACCATCAGACACACAGGACAAACTAAGATACGAAATCAAAAAGAAGCTTAACAACTTCCTCTCTCGTAAGAACTCACCTAATTCATCCAATTCTAACAATAAGAACATACAAACTGACCTAAAACTCCTACATGCCCTGAAAAAGAAAATCAAAGATAACGACTTAATCTTAACCAAGGCTGACAAAGGTAACACGACGGTCATCATAGATAAGAATGAATATATCAGTAAAACATCTGATTTATTTAAAGATAGTTCCTTCTGTATAGTTAAAAAAGATTCCACACAAAAAATCCAGACTCCTAAAACAAACCTTAAAAAATTCTTCCTTTCTGTTCACTGAACATGAAAAAAACCAACTCATTAACATGAACCCCGGACTTCCCACGGCTAGAGCCCTCCCTAAAATTCATAAAGCCGGTATACCCATTCGCCCAATTATCAACTTCAGATCGAGTCCCCTTTATAAAACTACGCAATTTATCCAAAAGTTTCTAAATAAAAATGACCTTTTTTCATCTAAGAAGTCTGTTAGAAACTCCTTCGAATTAATAGACAAACTTAACTTCAATATGCGACCTGACTATTCACTCCATTCTTTCGATATTATTAATATGTACCCCAGTATACCAATTTCTAAATTAATTCCCATTATCAAAAATAATCTACAAAAAAAACGGTCTCCTAAGTAAACTGGAAATCCAAGACTTTATCACACTGCTTAAATTGGTAGTTAACAACAACTTTTTTACGTTTAATGGTACTATTTACTAACAAAACCGTCTAGCAATGGGTTCACCGGCTTCCGGGATTCTTGCGGAAATCTATCTAAATTTTCTCGAGAATACAAAAATCAACAATAAATTTGATAACATCCTCTTATGGGCTAGATACGTCGACGATGTCCTTGTAGTTATTAACGAGAATCTACAAGGCGCTAATACTACACTTCAAACATCAAATAACATTGATCCTTACATTAAGTTCACTTTGGAGTCAGAAATAGATCAAAAAATTAATTTTTTGGATCTCACCATTACTAGACAACAGGAATCCTTAACCTACAAGATATTTAGAAAACCCACTCAATCGGCCGTCACAATTCGACAAGATTTATTTCATCCCTTCCCCCCACAAAAAAGCAACTTATAACAGTCTCATACATAGAGCATTTAATGTACCCATGAACAAAAAAGATCCTCACACGGAACTGAATACTATCCGTCACATCGCTAGACTCAACGGCTACAATAATCAGTTCATAGAAAATATCATTAGTAAACACAAATTCCGACCTAAGACCACACTTAAAAAAGAACCTTCTAAACACGGCTCTATCTCCACTTTTACCTATGTCAATGGAATTCACATAATTACTAACGTTTTAAAGAAAAAGGGCATGAAAATAGCCTTCAAAACCAGCAACAACAATATGCAAATATTACATAACACTTCACATATTAATAAAATAAACAGATACTCAAAATCAGGGGTCTACAGAATCAGATGTAGCACATGTTCAAATATTTCTTACATAGGGCAGACCGGTAGGAGTTTCAATATCAGATACTCTGAGCATTTTAACGCAGCTAAATACAACAAGTTTTCAGCCATCGGCCAACATATGGTCGATTATAACCATAGTTTCACGAACATTGAAACAGACATGGACATACTCGAAATAGCTAAAAAGGGACCTCTACTCAACATAATTGAGAGCTTTTACATACATTTGGATCAATATTTCAATGCCAACTACAGTCTTAACGAAATCACCAAGAAACCCAACATTTTATTCGATCTTTTCATTTCCTATTATAGGAAAAACAAATCAACTGTTAATAAACCTTTCTTTAAATCAATTAATGGTCCCCTTCCATCTCAAATTCCAATAACTTCCCTCTCTCCTAACCCGCCCTGAACCATTTCCCCCTTCCTTCACTCCCTGTCTCCTTCCACACTTACGTCATCCTTCCCCTCCGCATCCCTTCTCCTCTCTTGCTGATCTACGCTGCGTGACGCTCACTCTGTCTGTTGCACTCCTTCCAATAGCTCATTCAAAACAAGTTCAAGTTGAGTACTCGTTATTTCACACACACACACAACCTCCCTTAGTAATTTCTCTATCAGATTTTCCGAGTTAATTCTAATTTTGTTCTTCAGGTTCTTTGGGTTCCGACTGAATTGAGACTTCCTTTAAACACAGCATTTGCGTAAGCTACATAGAACAAGTCCAGCTTTCTCAATTTGTCAAGTCTATATGGGTCATATTGGACAATTCCCTCTACGCCATCGTGGAACTTGCCCTCAGAACTTTCCAGAAAACTAAGACGTCACTTGAATTCAAATGTGCAACTTGAGTCCAACCGTCAACCTAGACTTTGGCATCAAGAAATTTTAAACATCACAATTATTTTATTCATTTGTTAATTTTAACATTCTGATCATATTTATTGTAACTTATGTATAAGGTTTTTACTTGTATGTCATTCCACTACCATCCATCCTCATGTTCATCCATATTAATTTAGTTTATGTCTTTTACTTGCAATTTCGGCTTGGCTGATGATGGTCCAGGATATGGACCGAAACTAGTACCTGACACTATCATATTGCGATGATTTGTTAAACGTTGTATGATTTTAAGTATTGAGAAGGTGGAGCAATAAATCTTGTATTCATTTTAAGTTCTCTTGATTTATTGACAATTTGTATTTTCATTAGTTTACTAGAGGGGGGGATGAGATTGTCAAGCATTGCTTCAATTTTAGCTTTGGAAAAGTTTGCCACCGCCTGCAGATGGGTGACACAGATGAAGAATACACCCATGGTATACCCTGAATGTTGTAAGAGGCATCTGAAAGGGTCATATGGCCATCGGTCCCCTTTTTATTTTTTCTCGAGGGTTAGTTGTAGACCGACTCAAAATCTTGATGTGCATACGGCTTTGGGATTCGCCTCTTGCATGTGCGATTACGCTTGAAAGCCCGACGGTAATCCCAAGAATCCAGTCGGATGGGAGCTCCATGTACTTAGCAGTAGTATCCGCCTTACAATGCAGGTCCCTGTACAACCTAACCCCAGAAGGACATACTATTATTAATTATTTTTTAATTGTTTATCCATACTTACTACTCTGTATACTCTGTGGGGTACATGCTATTGCAGATGGTTTGAGGAAGGAAGTCATAGTGCTCATTGCCACAGTCAACCCGTATTAGGCATCATCCAACATCGAACCCCAGGCAATACCTGCTATGACCAGGTATGTATTGCTTTGGCTGCTTGGTTCAGCTACAGAGACCCCTGATTGATTTTATACGGCATATATTTTATCCAGGTTAGCTTACAGTGGTTTAGGATATGGATCAGCAAGGTAAAGCGTTCTTGCAAAACTGAATAGCATCCACCACGGCGGAGTTTGGTTGGCAACAGGAGCATTTGGTACAAGCCCCATCACTAGACTGCTTGCTGAATCTTGTGTGCCTCCTTTTCATCTGAGGAGCTAACAAATACTTTTGTCCTATACTGCAAATTTGTGACACATGCCACTTCACCCAAGTTATCTCTGCGTGTTCCACAATGGAGACTGTTGGCTGTATGCTGCTTATCCACGAGCAATGCAGCTAGTTGTTATACGCTTGGATAGCAGTCACAGATTGTTTGCTGAACCTTTGATTCCCTGTCTCATCAGACAACCAAGTAAGGTACCTCTGTGATTACTACGATGAACTAAAATAATCCTGGATCTGTCAATAATAACAGATTTCTTTTTCCTGTACCAGAAACCTATAGTCTGTACACAGCAAAGCTCTGTGCTATCCTTGAAGCTCTGCAGTATGTGCTGTCCAATGAACGTCAGCACTTTCTGCTGTATACCGACTCCTTGAGCTTGTTACAATCTATTGATGCATGTTTCCCTCAGCACCGTCTGGTGCAGTGGATCCAGGACTTGCTGGCTGGGTGATGGAGTGTTAGCGCCAGAATCACGTTCTTGTGGCTCCCAAGCTACATGGGTGTAACGGGAAATGAGTTAGCTGATAGGGCTGCCAAGGAAGCAGTGACATTGCCCCTGTTGCCTTACAAGGTTCCAGCCAGTGATATTCCTTCTCAGCTGAGACATATGGTTATGTCCCATTGGGAGACAAAGTAGCAGGCCACCCCTCTCACAAATGAGCTGAAAACAGTAAAAGGAACTGCAAAGGTATGGAAGACTTCCCTTCGAGTTTCTCAGAGAGGAGCAGTCTTCAGATCGATTACGGTGTAGCAACACACCCTACTTACTGACGAGAGAAGTCCCCTCAGTGTGTACTTGTGGCGGTCATATTACCGTGCTACACATCCTTACGGAGTGCATGGACCTGGCCGATCTGTGCCGTAGTCTAAGACATTCGAGTACCATCTCCCTCATCCTATGAGATGACGAGCAGTCAGCAGACCTCGTCATCCATTTTGTGAGGGGTAGTGGCCTGTTTTATGGTGTATGAAAGTGAGTTTTCTATCTGCTTTTAATGTTAATTTTTTTGTTAACAACATTGTACCGGTATTCTGTTGACTCTGTTTTATTTTGTTTTTGTGTATTTGATAGTTTTTAAAAAATTTGAATGATGTATATAATTGCACTTCAAGGCAATGCCTTTTTTTGCCTTAATATATTTTTTTCTATCATTCTATAAGAAAATAATGCATTGCAAATTAGATCCACTGATTATTTTTAATTCACATTTTTCATCATTGTCTTAAATGCTAGTCTGTGGACATCATCATCATCTATTTTCCACTCCAGGAAGCCGGGTGCGGGTGTTTACAAGCCTCTTCCAGTTCGTCCTGTCCATCCACAGCTGATGTTCTACCTTTTGCTGCCAATTTACATCACGTTTGGCAAGGTCTGCGACTATCTGGCCAAGGCTTGAGCGGCCGTTACCAAACCTGACAAACTAAGGGAGAACCAATGGCTATGGGCAGAGAATTTCACCCTTAGGGGGCTTGTTGAAGCCTTTGTGTAGGAAATGACACATGAATTCAACAGGAAGCTGCTGCCTTACAGATGTGACAGGGGACTGCTAAAGGCTAAGGGAGATAACCCTGACTGAAAATCTTCTCTAACGTTAGGCCTAGCAAGTCGGTTGGAGAGTAATTGCAATTGCTTTCAAAAAAAAAAAAATACAAGTCTGTGGACACATTTTTTAAATTTTCATTTTATTTACATTTCATTCCCTCTCCTACCATTAAGGACCATTATGTACCCAGTATATCAAAGCTTTGAACTTGGTCCTATCATCTAGACTCATTACTACTTTAAACAAAGAACCCATACTCATGTTTTATCATGTTTCTTAACAACACATTCTTTCTTGTTCCTTAAAGTGGCAGAAAGCATCTGTATTATCAATATCAACCATAGTCACAACTAATGAAGGGAAGTACTTGCTTTTAAATCTTGTGGTTAATGCAGCAATGGTTGTGCATAACACTTTTTGAAGTCCTTTGCGTTTTGCCTTATGGATTACCATAAGAGTACAGCAATATACTTTCTCCTTCCTCTCCACCTCCTTGACTGAATTGGTATTTATTTTACTTGCTACTTTTTTTTTTTTTGCTAGGGGCTTTACGTCGCATCGACACAGATAGGTCTTATGGCAACGATGGGATAGGAAAGGCCTAGGAGTTGGAAGGAATCGGCCGTGGCCTTAATTAAGGTACAGCCCCAGCATTTGCCTGGTGTGAAAATGGGAAACCACGGAAAACCATCTTCAGGGCTGCCGATAGTGGGATTCGAACCTACTATCTCCCGGATGCAAGCTCACAGCCGCGCGCCTCTATGCGCACGGCCAACTCGCCCGGTTCACTTGCTACTGGTCATCCAATTTTTGGTGGAGATGGTTTATAGGAAGAACTGCTGCTGCTTCTTGGATATGAACATTAATCTGTTGACTCTTAGATGGATGTGCTTGGCTGCAATTCAACCATCTCACTATTGAACTTACTGTCACCAAAATTATCAGTGTCAAGACAGACAAGTTACTGATACCAGTCAAGAACAACATCATCATCGACAGGAAGTTCCTCTTTGATTCTGTCAAAACCTTCTTCATCCTTGCTTGGCATGTTGCTAGATGAACCAAACTCTTATACTAATAAAACAGTCATAATTTTGGATTAATTTCTGGAATAAACGATGATGATTATGATGATGATGCTTGTTGTTTAAAGGGGCCTAAAATTTAGGTTGTCGGCCCTTCTGGAATAGGTAAATGGAGCATGGTTGTATTCAAAATTACATAACATACTTATAAAAGGTAAGGTGGGTTACAAGTATTAATGCATTTCACCAATAATAATAATAATAATAATAATAATAATAATAATAATAATAATAATAATAATAATAATAATAATAATAATAATAATAATAATAAATCATAATCAGTTATGGTAATATCCATTACTCCCATCAAAAACACGAAAGAAAATGATCTGTATGTTACTGCAGTACTCGCTGTCCCTTGCCTGTTTCTGCACATGTCGTCATTACCTTTGTCTTCCACCTACTATAACATCTTCTCTTCCTCCTTTGTTCTTAGGAGGAAATTCACATCCATTAATGATATACTCAGATATATTGTATGAATTGCCAGGGTCTTAAAAACTAAAATGATTACTTGGAGCAGTAATTGTTTTACTATCGACTAAATTGATTAAGCTACTATTTACAGTTACAAGTGCACCCAATTTCGAGTTTCCACTTCACACAGTTTGTACTCCCTAATATGGCAGATCACACAACTCTCTGGCGTATCGATGTCCCGCTCTCCAACATGACCTCTCAAAGCACAGTGTTGTCCCCAGAGCAGTTCATTCTATAACTCCTGTCACATGCTGCACTTCACTAAATCAAGACCATTTCACTCCTCGCTGACACACCCCCAGTTCCTGAATGACCTGTGATTAAAACTCTCACTCTAGACTGTCTCTGACTGACTGGCATTCCCCCACTTCACTGTCTGAAAATGCGCTGCAATATCTAAACATTTATAACTGATTTTGTTGTAAAATATGATTTACATTTTGACAGGTTCCTTTCTTTTTCATGTCCGTTTCACCCACTTTGGGGTACAATAGATCAATCAATGGTTAGTGAGTATGTTTTCCTGTCCTCCCAGTACTTTTTCATGCTTTCAGATCTTGCTTTTGATGTATCCACAAAGATGCACACAAAATGCTGTCAGTTGGTACCCTTATTTATTTCACCTTAACTTTACAAAAACATACACATAACCTAATCAACTGTTGTCACAAACAAAATACACACATCAACAAACTGCCATCTTTGACAAATGCCTATCACTAAGCACATGCCACACAGAGATCACAACCTTAAAACAATTGACTGATGACTAGCATGTTTGCCTAAACCATTGCCTACGAGATACACAAGGCCGGGAAATACAGCACACTAGACTCGTCCTCGAGATACTTTCAACAAGTGCTGCTAGAGTTCTCTTTATTGATCTGTCTCGCCCGCTCATTGCAACACGTTTGAATATGAAAAACTATAAAAAATCATTAAAACTAGTAATTTTAGAAGGCAGCAAACAGATATGAGATCAAAGATAGACCAAGAGCAATTGTTTGACTTATTTTCTACAACATATTTCTTACAATATGCTTAAGCGAAATAAGTAATTCACGAAAGAAGCAGAGAAATCTGATAGCGAGTTTGTCACTTCTTACCGATTCCTTTAATTGTGCCTCAGAGTATCCGATAAGCAGATTGAGATTGCGGTCATAAATAACTTTGGGTTTAATCGCCCTTTCACCAATTATCAGCGATCCAATCTTTTCCTCCGCACATCTGATGTTTTGACATTCATATTGAAGCCGCTGTTTAGTGAGCAATGTTATGCCCGTTTTGTCATTAGAAAATCCTTTGTAATTTTTTAGCGTCTTCTGATACGGTAGAGTTAGGCAGTGCAAGGATCACAGAAATCTGTAACTGGTAAGTGCTTTCCTATGCCAGAGGACGCAAATATTTAGTGTCGTTTCACCGTATTTCTCTTTTTTCTTCCCGTAAAATTAAATTTGTGTTCGCCTCTGTGGTGTAGTGGTTAGTGTGATTAGCTGTCACCCTCGGAGGTCCAGGTTCGATTCCCGGCCCTGCCACGAAATTTGAAAAGTGGTACGAGGGCTGGAACGGGGTTCACTCAGCCTCGGAACATTGTTAATACAAGGAAAGATCTTCATTGGCGTAATCACATAAATGGGATTATAAATAAAGGGTACAGATCTCTGCATGTGGTTATGAGAGTGTTTAAGAGTTGTAGTGAAACCATCTCTTTTCAGTTTTGACTCAGCCAATTTTTAACTGTTATGTTCTTCAGTCTGCCAAAACTAATTTTGAGTAATAAATTTATAAACTAACTGAAAAAGAGAAAGACATGTGGTAACAGTATTATACCTCAAAATGAAGAAGAAACAAGTTAATTCAAAGAGATTCAAGAGCAGGTTCAGAAGTGGAATGAAAGACTAACAGCACATGGACTTTGACTGAATACCAAGAAAACTGAGTACATGGAGTGCAGTCCACAGACAATAAATGGCCAAGATCTCAATATAGTAGAACAGTTTAAGTATCTTGGTTCTTTAGATACCAATCCATCTGAAGTCCAGGTTAACAGGAATGCTATTTGCCTGTTCACTCTGTTTGGCAACAGTCAAGCACAAACAAGCACTTCATGTCATGGCTGCATATGCTTTGCTGGTCACTTAGCCTGACCTGACTAGATCATGACACCAACACAGAATTCCAGAAAATCATGGGAGTAACCCTGATTGTAGACAAGTTGCGTGAAACCCACCTTTGGTGGTATGGCCACGTAATGCATAGAGAAGGTTCGTCTATTGTATAAACGGCACTTCTCATCACACCATCTGGAAATAGGCCACGTGGTCAGCCCAAGAAACGCTCTCTTGATCACCTTCAAGAAGACATGCACTATGTTCATCTTGTTCCAAACGATGCGCTTAATAGAACCATGTGGAGATTGGCTTGCAAAACAGCAGACTCTGCTCCATTGCGGGACAAATGCTAAGATGATGATGATGATGATGGTGGTGGTGGTGGTGATAATGTTTTTCTTTTCCAGGTAATTTATAAATTTAGTACTCAAAATTACTTTCAGCAGGCTGAGGAACTGAACAGTTTTAAAAAAAGAAGAAAGATCGCAAAATGCTAGAATTGTGTGTAAAATGCAACAAATTGATTTGTAAACATCATATGTATCCCTTTTGTCAGTGCTGTTACCAATCACTGGTCTAAGGCTCATGTAAACTTTCGATTGTAAGAAATAGACTTGATACTGTAATTCTATGTTTATGTGAGATTTTTGTAATATATCTGAAATGGTTCGCCTTTGCCATTGTCGCATCAATAATATCTTTTTCATTAGATCTAATGCAAGTAATGTACTATAGTCATATAACTGAATATAATGTTTCATATATATTTCTTAAGCAGAAAGATGGTATTTTGCTTTTTAAAAAGAGAAGAGAGTGACTTGCATATGGTGTTTCATAATGATAAACTGCTCAGGTAAAATTTACCCAGCATGTGCCCAGGCAAGTTGGCCATGCTGTTAGGGTCATGAAGCTGTGAGCTTGCATCCGGAAGATAGTGGGTTCGGACCCCATTGTCGGCAATCCTGAAGATGGTTTTCCGTGGTTTCCCATTTTCACACCAGGCAAATGCTGGGGCTGTACCTTGGCCACAGCCACTTCCTTCCCACTCCTAGGTCTTTTGTGTCCCATCGTCACCATAAGACCTATCTGTGTCGGTGCGACGTAAAGCAAATAGCAAAAACAAGAGGAAAAAACAGAGCGTGCATCCTGACAGGTTAAGACTGACAAATGCTTTGGAGGGAAATACAGCAAAGACTGCGTGGATTGTGTTGTTATTTTTGCCAATATGTCCAGGAAGAAAAGAATGAAACTTCTTGTGATAGGGAAAAGTAGCAGCCGAGATATTTTAAAGGGGTCAAATCTTTTAGAGGTTGATAGCGATTTCAGTAAGAAAGCATGGATGACAGGTGAGAATGTTGAGAAATGGCTTGTGTGTTATGATTTTTGAAATGGTTACAAAGAAGTAAAAGGTTGTTCTCTTTATGGACCCACCTTCTTCAGCAAACAGATTAGTAAATGTGAAGCTTGTCTTCTTCCCTCCAAACACAACATCAAAATTACAACTGTTGGGCCAAGGAGAAACAAAGAATCTGAATATGTGTTACTGAAAACAGATTCTCAAAAAAATTCTCATTCACATTTGAAAAATAGTGTACTTTCTGAGAATATCTATTTTGGAACTATCAGAGGTATGGCAAAATGGCGTTTGGGAAACAGCAACTCATAAAAGCAAGAGTTTCTACAAAAGCATTAGAGGAAGAATGCAGAGCAGTGTCTTCAATAGATGAGTATTGGAACTAACTGCAAGCAGCAGGTGTAATTAACAAGGACATACCACTGGACGAATTTTAAAAATGGATGAAAATGTTGCTAATTATCCAACAGGATGAAATTCTCGACTTAGTCAAAGAAGGGAATATCCAAAATGAAGACGATGAAGAAAATGAAGAAGATAGGAATGCTCCTCCTCTTCCTCTACTTAATTTTTTCCATAGAACTATCCAGTTTGTTAATTAGAGATTCCACTTTGTATGCATTTATCAGAATAACATTAAATTTAGAGGACTTGTACATTTGTATATAAAAAACACAGTCGTAAGTAACAATACTTTTAGTACCACACTGATCACAATCTGTAGTGGTCAATTAACTAATATAATTAGGAAAAAACAGTAATTGTTTAATGAAGCAATTTTAACTTATTTTAACTGTTATTGTTATAAAAGGCACATTGGGATATACGTAAACAAATTTGAAACAGTACTCACTTCAAGAATCGTCATGACACATCTATTGGATATTTATAGACAATAGTCAACAAGGAAGGAAATGAGGCATGGGAATTTTACCCCACTCCTTTCTAGAGACCATTTACACTTTATACTTTGTTTGAGGAGTCCAAAAGCACAAAAATGTATGTAACTGGCATAGGACTCTTCTCCAGTGAGTCTGTTGACACTATAATATGGATTGCTGTTTTTGGGCACATTTAGTGATATACCGAGCAAATTGGTCTCACGGTCTGCATCACGTAACTGTAATCAGGAGATGGTGGGTTTGATTTTCACCATTGGCAGAATGGAAGATAATTCTCCATTGTTTCTGATTTTCACACGTGGCAAATGATTGATTAATTAAAGCTACAGCTGCTACATTCCCATCATTGCGTCACCCTGAAACCTTCAGTGCATTAGTTTGATTTAAAACCACTAACAAAATGAACATTTATAAATAAATTCAACACGATCATCTTGCTGATCATTGGATGTCGTCTCTACACTATGTGAATTTGAACAATGAATCATATAAAAAGCTTTAAGCTGCTTTCAGTGCTGTTGAAATCTATCATAACTACTTCTCAAAATACCTGGAAGTCTCTCTTGACTAGTCACTGAAACAGCAGTGCAGTAACATCTTTAATCTCAATGCTGTCAAATGTAATTTTGAGCTTTACTGTGAAAATGTTTCATAAAAAAGTGAAAAATTATCAAATTATGAAAACTATGATGTGTGTGACGTAGATAAACTTATATATGTTTGCCAATGTTTCCAGTGTATATCAGCTGATGATGACGCAATATAAAGCATTGAAACTAGTCCTGATAAAATAAATATACATGTTGTAATTTCATCTTAACAACATTTTTGGTATTGAATAAGGTGGATACGAATTTTAATAAATTGTAAACTTGGTTCAATACGGACGAATAATGAAATTTATATACTTAACTGTATATATATACTTCAAAAAGTCGATACCAATTAAACAAAAATTTACCATTTACTCTGAAAATATGTTACAAAAGGATAAAAAATGAATTTTTTTAACAAGTAAGGGGATTTTCTTCTAAAATAATTATAAAAATCATTGAAAAGTAATATTTTGAAAATAATATTAACAATGCAGGATTGCACTGTAAAAATGGGGAAAATTTTATTTTTTGGTAAATAGATGGTAAATTATGTTCCTATTCACAGAAATACCCTACAAAACTAAGAATTGATGTTGGAAGATAGTGACACTACAAAAAAAATGTATATACATGGCAAAAAAAGCAGTACAAATTATATCACAATTTTACAGTTTAGAAAATACTTTTAAAACCTGTAAGTTCCACTTTCTTCGATCTCCTGAATTAGTCAACCTAACCTTAAAATTGGCTCTATTGGTTAAGATAAATAAGCTGCAGAAATACACTGCAAAAACAAAACTTGAGTGATTTTTGATTTTAAGTTATTTTTGTGATAAATGAATGGTAGTGATTTATTTCATCAAAGATACACCCATCAGCACTGAAAATTATTAATTTAGTGGCACATGCACTACTCTTTGTAACACTTCAAACTGTGATACTTCTCAAAGCATGGCACAATACACAAGGGTGGATTGTCTGGGCAATTTGAACAAAAATAGCAGAGAAAACGCTATCTTCTCTCCTTTTTTTACACAAGTCGAACGTGGCATCATTCTGAAGCTGTGGCAGCGGACAGAGTGTGACTGCTGTTTGACTAAAGTTGCACATGGCAGCATGGGGGTTAAGAACTCATCTGCATAATCATTCTCCTTCTCTACAGACAAATATTGTGCTTCTGTTTGGGAAAACAGTGTTCATACAGCTAAGATTAATATGCAGAATGAGGTAGTGAGGATCATCAGTGGCACTGTCATGTCAAACCCTAGCCAGTGGCTACCTGTCTTATCAAATATTTCTTCATACATTACAAGGAAAGCATGCAAAGCTCTTTTTTTTAAAGAAGACTGAGTTGCACAGAGTTTTACAGAGTCCTCCAGAGATACGATTAACATCACGTAAACTGACGTGGACTGATCTACAGTGCAATTTTTCAATGCAAACACTAAACAGAGAGAATGTTGAAAGAACATAATGCTTACCTTATTAAGGATCCTGTCAGAAAATTTGAGAGACTCATGCTTCTTTGCCAAAATTGACTATCATAATTATCATCAGCATCATCATTGATTTTCTAATTATTATTATTATTATTATTATTATTATGATTATTTTGGGTCATCCTAGTCGTATGGGGCGCCAGTATTCCATGTCTTTCAATGCCTTCTCCCACTCGTGGATGACTTTGTCTAGGACGAGGTTGAAAAGAAGTGGAGATAAGCCGTTACCTTGTCGGATGCCAGTTTTAATCAGGAATGGTTCAGAGATCTCCCCCATGAATCAACTTTGGAGATAGTGTCAGTGAGTGTTGCCTTGATGAGGTTGAGGGTCTAGGAATCAAGCCCCAATTCCTCAAGAATAACGAAGACAGACTGTCGATCAACTGAGTCGTACGCTTTCCTGAAGTCAACAAATATGCAGATGACTGCTTTGTTCCTCAATGTTTTGTATTTAAGTGTTGCCTTCAAATCGAATATTTGTTCTGCACACGAGTGACCAGGGCGGAAGCCTGCTTGATATTTGCCAATACTTTGTTCAAGTTGTTCTTGCGTTCTCTTAAAAAGGCAAGCTGAAAGAATTTTGTATGTGACTTGGAGAAGAGAAATGCCCCTGTAATTGTTCACATCAGTCTTATCTCCCTTTTTGTATAATGGGTGGATGAGGGCACACTTCCAATCCTGAGGTAATTCTTCTGATTGCCAGATATCTGTAATGATTTGAGTGAGTTCCTTGAGGGAGTTAGGTCCAAGATTTTTCAGAAGTTCCGCAATGATGCCATCTTCTCCGGAGGTCCTATTTGTTTTTAAGTTTGAGGATGTGACCACGGATTTCTTCCTCTGTCGGTGGTGGAGATTGTGAGAAAGTGTGCCTTGGGGGTTCTTGAGGGAATCTTGTGAGGGGCTCTGGACAGTTGAGAAGATCAGCAAAGTAAAGTGCTAGTCCCTGACAATTTTCCTGATTACTGAGTGCAAGTTTTCCATCTGACCTTTTGAAAGCCAGGTTTTGAGGAGCATATCCACGGACTTGTCCTCCGAATTCCCTGTAGAAATCTCGTACGTTGTAGTTACGAAAGTTATCTTCAATCGAGTCCAATTGTTGCTTCAAGAGTTGTCTCTTGACCTGCCTGATGATTATGACTACTCATTTTCTAGTTTTATTGAAATATGTTTGGTTTTCTGGTGATTTCTTGCTGTTGTATTTCTGGAATGCTTCTTTTCGTTCCTTCAAGGCACGTTCACATTCAGAATTCCACCAAGGGTGTTTAGTATTCTTTTTCAGGGGAATTTGCTCTCGAGCTTTCTGGATGATTTTGTTGCAGTATTTCTCCCAGGAGACTGCATGTTCCCTTTCCCACACTTCTTGCAGATTAGTGTTTCCAATCTGTGTCATATCAAACTTCGGTATGTGTGACCTCTTATGATGAATTTTCTTCGGGGTAAATTTTACCTTTATTCTCTCTAGGTAGTGATCGGTATTGACGTTTGCTCCTCGGCGTACCTGTACATCGTGTACCTCTCTCCGCATGGGATGAGAGATGGCAATGTGATCGATTTGAAATTCACCGATCCCTGGAACAGGAGACCTCCAGGTCTTCTGTTTCCGTGGAGATTTTCTCAGAGAAGTTGACATGATTTTAAGATTGTTTTGTTGACACAGTTCAGTGAGTCTCAACCCGTTTTTGTTAGTGAATTTGTGAGCAGGGAATTTGCCAACAGTTTTCTGGTGTTCTTTTTCTTTACCAATTTGTGCATTAAAGTCGCCCAGCAAAATTTTTGTATCCTCTTTTGGAATCTTCGCCATGATTTTCTCAGGTTTAGCCCAGAATGCATCAGTTTTTTGCGGTTATTTTTTATTGTCCGCATTAGTGGGTGCATGTACGTTCACTATTGTATATATCTTGTTAGCACATTGGATTTGCATTGTCATGAGCTGGTTACTTATGGGATTGACTTCTTTTATTGAGCCTACTATACTTTTAATGTACCATGAAGGCCATTCCTAGTAAGAGAGTTCCCTTACCAACTCTCCTGTCCATTTTACTCTTGAAGATCTGGTAGTTCCCATAATCATTTGTGTCCTCATCAGTGAATCTCATTTCCTGCAGGGCAAGTATCTGGATTTTCTGTGATCTAGTTCTGTTACAAGATTGTGCAATTTACCAGGTTGGACTAAGGTATTTACATTGAACATGTTAATGTAAGTGAAGGTTTTGGACGTTAGTTTGCCAGAGAACTCCGACTTTCTCTGTGTTTGTGATTGCTTGGGTTCCCCAGAATCCGTATATGGGCTGATGACCTAGGTGTTAGGCCCTGTTAAACAACAAGCATCATCAAGCAAGAATCCGAATACCCAGTAGCCGTCTCATGACAGGTGGATTGATTAGCACCTGGGGTAATGCTGATTTTACTCTCACGAATCATCATAGCTTGTATCAAAGATTGGTCCAGTGTTTCCACTGGGAATTTAGGACCAGGGATTGCTAGTTCCTGGAACGTAACTATACAGCCGTACCTACTAGGTAAACAGACGCTGACCACTTCGCCGCTCAAACTGAGTCAGACGCGAGGTGGATTTTATTTTTGGTTCTTCCGCCCTCTCAGCCATTAAGACATATGTCCTCTTCTACCATCAAAGCCGTTGACCACAGTTCTAGTTTCCTCAGTTGATCCATGAGTGCTTATTTGACTACGTTTTATTCACGCTTGTCCTGTATATCTACAGGAGACTTCCCCTATTAGCCATTGGGACACGCCGTGTCGGGGTTGAGGCCCCATCCCAATGTCTCACGCAGGGTTATGCTTAGTTTGTACTCAGTTCGGATCTAAATCCCCACGTGAGCTGACCAGATAATAATGTATTATGCTGTCCAATATATATGCGTCACATTGCCAGTCTTAAAAATGGCTGACAACAGTGGCCGGCAGTGTGACCTTGGCAACGCTGATAGTAAAAGGAATATAGCATATCTTATTCGTGGTTTCTATGGAACTGATGACAAAACAAAATAAGCGCAGTTATGTCAACTCTAGATCGTGTTATCTATGAAATAATTGTCGTATTTTCCAAGATGGTGGACATTTACGGCATGAAATTCATATTAAATATTAATCAAAAACCCTGTTATACAATAACAAAATCACAAGATAACACTAACTCACTTATAACACCACAAGTAGAACCACTATTATTCCTCAGAAGCCATAAAAGAAGTACAGTTCTTCTGTATAAGCCGACAAATGATGCAGCAGCATTAAACATGATCTTATCCTCTGGGCACTTATTATTATTATTATTATTATTATTATTATTATTATTATTATTATTATTATTATTATTATTATTATTATTATTATTATTTCCTTCCTTCCTTCCTTCCTTCCTTCCTTCCTTCCTTCCTTCCTTCCTTCCTTCCTTCCTTCCTTCCTTCCATAATCTTTGTAACTTGTGTTTCATATCATTAAGTCTTGAAGGCAAAAGACAAATATCATCTGCAAATTCTAAATCTTCCAGTCTCTCCCCCATTCCCCATTGTATTCCTCTTTTCCTTCTACCCAACATTTTTCTTATGACATTATCGAGCATGAGAAAAAAGATTGTTGGTGAAATAATGCATTCCTGGCGAACTCCACTTGTGACATTTACATAATCTGTAAGCTTTCCCTCATGTATTACTATGCATCTGTATCCTTCATACATTTCCTACATGAGATATGCGGGACTCCATATTTCACCAAGGTTTTTCACATTACAGTCCTATTTACTGAAGCAAATGCTCCTTCGAAGTCTATGAACGTCAAGTACAATGTGGCCTGCCATTCATTACTTTGCTCTAGAATTATTCTTAGTGTATTTATTAGATCTACACAGCTGTGCTGTCTACGAAAATCAGCTTGTTCTTTTCGAAGACGCTGCTCAGTTGAGTCCTTTACTCTGTTTAGAATTATTCTAAAGATATTTTTACTTGGTATGCTCAGTAGTGTTATTCCTCCCCAATTCTTGCACTCTGTGGTGTCACCTTTTTTGGGAAGTTTCACAATCAGGCCCTCTTTCCAATCAGATGGAATTCTCTCTTCTGTCCATATTTTCCCCAATAATAGTAGGAACAAATTAATGGTGGCCTCTTCATCCACTTTTAATATTTCTGGATCTATATTATCTATACCTGTTGTTTTACAATATTCTTTAATTGTTTCATTTCTAACATAACTTCATGCCTTGTTGGGGGACTAGCTTTATTCTTGAGTCTTCACTATTTAAGCCTTCATTTACTTCGTCTTGCATTTCCTGCTCATTTCCATTATCTTTGTTTAAAATTTCTGAAAAATACTCTTGCCATCTTCTCAATTGTTCTTCTTGTGATAATATATTTCCTTGCTTATCTCTCAGTGGTTTACTCTTCCTATAACCTCCTCTTGACAACTTCCTTGTAATATTATAGAGTTGTTTCATATCACCTTTCTTCTCAGCTTCCTCTGCAATTTGTGCCTGCTGGTCAATCCATCTTCTTTTATCACTTCTCACATGCCTTTTAACCATTTTGTCAGTTTCTGAATATTTCCTTCGGACTTCTGACTCCTGATGTCCTGTTCTGCTTTGATTTACTATAGCTTTTGCCCCTTTTCATTTTTCAATTAAGTCCCATGGTCCCTCAGACATCCAGTCTTTCTGTTGATAGCTCCTTTTTCACACATTTGTATATAAGTATTCTTAACATTTTCCCAAGTTCTTTCCACACTCAACTCTTCCTCTTCTTTGAGATTTGAAAGGACTTCAAACTGATTTTTCAACCCTAAACTAAATTCTTTGCTCTTCTTTTCATTGTTCAACCTTTGTATGATGAACCTCTTTTTTTTCTAGTTGCAAACGTTTTTGATGCAGCCTTTATTTTCAATTTAAACTCAGCTACTACCAGATGGTGATCACTATTAACATCAGCTCCTCTTCTTTTCCTCACATCTGTCAATGATTTTTCTAAATTTCTTAGTAATAACTACACGGTCGATCTGAGTTTCTATTTTGTGATCTGGTGATATCCATGTAACCTTATGACAGCTTTTGTGAGGAAAGAATGTCCCTCCAGTCACCATTTCCTGGCTGGCACACAAATTTACATATCTCTCTCTATTATCATCCATTTCACCTTAACCATGTTTCCCAATCACATGCTCTAATCCCTCATTATTTGATCCAATCTTTGCATTCATATCACCCATAATAATAGCAATATCCCTTTTATTTATATTCTTCATAGTTTCATTCATCTGATGGTAAAATTGATCCTTTATGTCGGCATCAGATACTTCTGTTGGGGCACAACAAACTACTATTGTTACATTTAAAATTTTACCTTGAAATCTAGCTGTCATCATTCTGTCTGAGATGGGACTCTATCCAATTAAACTGTTCTTGGATGTCCTACTTAGTAACACACCCACTCCATTTCTCCATTTAGCATCCTCCCCAGACTGTCCAGAATAAATAAATGTGTTCCCATTTTGTGTTATAATCTCTCCAAAGTCACACCACCTCACTTCACTTAAACCAAGAATTTCCAAGCCATAATTTTGCATCTCTCTCTCAACCTGCTTAGGTTTTCCTTCCTCTGCCAAAGTTCTAACATTCCAACGACCAATTCTCATTTTCTTTAGGGCCAAAGTTCGTCATCAAGGTATCCATCCGGTTTCGTTTCACTTCAGTTTCTTTAATAATCGGATTTAAGTTGTGCACCAGTTATTAGCCCACAGCACCCAAGCTTGGTGGTGGGGCTTCCATTTGAGCCTCTAAGCCTGATGTTTTCTGTAGGAGTTATCTCCCTTAGCCTTTGAAGATCCCTCTTCACCACAAGGCAGTGGTTTCCCCCTATTTCTTTAACCCCACGGGAAGAGATTTACTGTTCCAAAGGTTTTCTTCTCCGCCGCATCTACCATTGAGGACTTCACTAGAACCCCATTAGCCTTCACTTTTCAGGATTCCTGAAGGGCCTTCAGTTGTTGATTAATAAACAAATAAAATCAAGATCATTATGTTTAGAACAATTCATGCAAAATTTTCTCAAAAGACTTCATGGTGTCTGGATTTATTTATGAAATTTTTGGCTTCCCAACTTTCTTCAGGCAGTAAGCTTGCTTTTCTTTTCTCCTCACAGATCAGTATGAAGAAGATGATGCTGAAGAAATCTCTTCAGAACTGTGGCAGGAAGCGTGCTGGATCGTTATTAACGCTTACTTTGATGAGAAGGGTCTAGTGCGACAGCAGCTGGACTCCTTTGATGAATTCATTCAGATGTCAGTTCAGCGTATAGTTGAAGATTCTCCTCAGATAGACCTGCAAGCTGAGGCACAACACATATCTGGAGAGATTGAGAATCCAGTAAGTGGTTTTTGTTTATGGATTTTTACTATAATAAAAATTTTATTCAAAACTACATACTCAAAGTATTCTAATAACAAAAATACACAGGACATAGAAATTCTGTCTGTTCATATCTAATCAATTATACTGTATTACTGCTGTCTTTCTTTATTGTTTCATGTTATGGTTTTGGGTATATTTACAAAAGTATAGAACTGAAAGATACGAAAGAGTAATTGATAAATGTGGGGAAGATATGGAAGCTAATAGGAATGGGATGCATTTTCTGGACTTCTGTGCTAGTACGATGGGATTAGCAGTTACGAATACATTTTTTCAAGCATAAGACTATTCACCACTACACATGAAGGGTAGATGCACCATATCCATAGTAGACTATATCTTAACCAACTATTAATTCAGGAAATCTGTTAGGAATGTGTGGGTTTTCCAGGGCTTTTTCGATGATACAGACCACTACCTGATCTGTAGTGAGCTAAGTATCTCTAGGCCCAGGAGAGAGAAAGTGAAATCTGTCTGCAGATGAATAAAGGTAGAAAATCTCCAGGACAAGGGAATTATACAGAAGTACATGGATATGATTAACGAAAAGTTCGAAGCAGTGAACAGTAAGCAGGTTCAGGATATAGAAAGAGAATAGGGGGCATACAGGGATGCTGTAGTAGAAAGATGAAGGAAATGCATAGGAACAGCTGTGTGTAAAGATAGGAAAAAGTGAACATCTTGGTAGAATGATGAAGTGAGAGCAGCTTATAAATGAATAAGAAGGCATATCAGAAATGGCTCCAAACTAGGACTGGTGCAGACAGGGAATTGTGTATAGAAGAAAGAAACAGAGCAAAACAAATAGTTGTTGAACCCAAGAAGAAGTCATGGGAAGATTCTGGTAATAACCTTGAAAGTCTAGGTCAAGCAGCAGGGAAACCTTTCTGGACATAATAATCTTAGGAATGGAAGGAAAAAGGAAGTGAATGGTGGTGTAGGTAAATCAGGTGAACTCATAATAGATCCCAGGGAATCACTGGACAGGTGAAAGGAATATTTTGACAATCTTCTCCATGTAAAAGGAAATCTTCCTGGTGACATCACAAACAACTGAGCTCACGAGGAGGAGGAGGAGGAGGAGGAGGAGGAGGAGGACAATGATGTTGGTGAAATTATGCTTGATGAAGTGGAAAGGATGGTAAATAAACTCCATTGTCATAAAGCAAGCGGAATAGATAAAATTCAACCTGAAATGGTGAAATATAGTGGGAAGGCAGGGATGAAATGGCTTCGTAGAGTAAGAAGATTAGCTTGGGGTATTAGTAAGGTACCTTCTGATTGGACAAAAGCAGTAATGCACCTATCTATAAGCAAGGGAACAAGAAGGATTGCAAAAACTACGGAGGTGTCTCATTGATTAGTATACCAGGCAAGGTGTTCACTGGCATCTTGAAAGAGAGAGTGTGATCAGTGGTTGAGAGAAAGTTGGATGAAAAGCAGTGTGGTTTCAGATCACAGAGGGGCTGTCAGGGTCAGGTTTTCAGTTTGCCCCAGGTAACTGAAAAATGCTACGAGAGGAATAGAGAGTTATGTTTATGTTTTGTAGGTCTAGAGAAGGCTTATGACAGAGTACTGAGGAAACAGATGTTTGCCGTATTGGGGAACCATGGGATTAAGGGTAGATTATTAAAATCAATAAAAGGCATTTATGTTGGTAATTGGGCTGCAGTGAGAATTGATGGTGGAATGAGTTCTTGGCTCAAGGTACTTACAGGGGATAGACAAGGCTGTAGTCTTTCACCTGTGTTGTTCATAGTTTACACGGATCATCTGCTGAAAGGTATTAAGTGGCAGGGAGGGATTCAGTTAGGTGAGAATGTAGTAAGTAGTCTGGCCTATGCTGATGAGTTGGTCTTGATGGCAGATTGTGCCAAAAGCCTGCAGCCTAATATTGTGGCACTTACAAAGTATGTGCAATGAGTATGGTATGAAAATTAGGCTTTCCAAGACCGAAGTGATGTCAGTAGGTAAGATAATTGAATGTCAGATTGGGGATACAAAGCTGGAACAGGTAGATAATTTCAAGTATTTAGGATGTGTATTTTCCCAGGATGGTAGTATACTGGTAGTAAGTGAGATTGAATCAATGTGCAGTAAAGCTAATGCAGTGAGCTCGCAGTTGCGATCAACTAAACAAACAAACAAGGTGTTATTTCATTCCCACCTCTGATACCATAGAGGTAGGCGGGTAACCAGCTAAACAAGTAACTCTTGGACCGGTGAATTGAATTGAATTTTAATTGAATGAGGCATGTAAGTGGGAGTATGTATTGTACATATGTAAGAGGATTGGAGGGAGTGGTGCAGAAGTCACCACAGCCCGCAAGGGGCACCCCAGAGCAGACCCGCATCACACCCGCCATAGTTGGCCCCTGCTAGTGCCCCGTTTATTGATCTTCAGTATACAAATTCATTTTCAGAGACAAGTACAACAGGTGATACATAATATGCAAGAATTGGCACAGGTATAGATATTTTCAATAAATATGTTGGTTAAGTTAATTGTCCTGGTATTGTCTTAAATTACGTTCACTAGTCACCTGTGCTTGATGCGTAGGCAATTAATGACAAAGTGTTTGGTGCTCTGGACATAAAAACATTACAAATCACTAAACATAGAAATTTCAAATTGTATTGGACACCTTCACACAAAAAATATAAAACATATAATCGTCAAGGCAAAATTTACAACACTGGCACCCATTGTGTGACACCAAACTACATAAAACAAACAAAACTATACTATAATCTTTAACTGTACTATCAATAATCAATCAATCAATCAATCAATCAATCAATCAATCAATCAATCAATCAATCAATCAATCAATCAATCAATCAATCAGTTGATACTGATCTGAATATAGGGCAGTTGCCCAGGTGGCAGATTCCCTATCTGTCGTTTTCCTAGCCTTTTCTTAAATGATTTCAAAGAAATTGGAAATTTATTGAACATCTCCCTTGGTAAGTTATTCCAATCCCTTACTTCCCTACCTATCAATGAATTTTTGCCCCAATTTGTCCTCTTGAATTCCAACTTTATCTTCATATTGTGATCTTTCCTACTATTAAAGACGCCACTCAAACTTATTCGTCTACTAATGTCATTCCACGCCATCTCTCCACTGACAGGTAGGAACATACCACTTAGTCGAGCAGCTCGTCTTCTTTCTCCCAAATCTTCCCAGCCCAAACTTTGCAAAATTTTTGTAACTCTACTCTTTTGTTGGAAATCACCCAGAACCAATTGAGCTGCTTTTCTTTGGATTTTTTTCAGTTCTTGAATCAGGTAATCCTGGTGAGGGTCCCATACACTGGAACCATACTCTAGTTGGGGTCTTACCAGAGACTTACATGTCCTCTCCTTTACATCCTTACTACAACCCCTAAACACCCTCATAACCATGTGCAGAGATCTGTACCCTTTATTTACAATCCCATTTATGTGATTACCCCAATGAAGATCTTTCCTTATATTAACACCTAGATACTTACAATGATCCCTAAAAGGAACTTTCACCCCATCAATGCATTAATTAAAACTGAGAGGACCTTTCCTATTTGTGAAACTCACAACCTGACTTTTAACCCCGTTTATCAACATACCATTGCCTGCTGTCCATCTCAAAACATTATCGATGTCACGTTGCAGTTGCTCACAATCTTGTAACTTATTTATTACTCTATACAGAATAAGATCATCTGCAAAAAGCCTTACCTCTGATTCCACTTGTTTACTCATATCATTTATATATATAAGAAAACATAAAGGTCCAATAATACTGCCCTAAGGAATTCCCCTCTCAATTATTACAGGGTCAGATAAAGCTTTGCCTACTCTAATTCTCTGAGATGTGATTTCTAGAAATATAGCAACCCATTCAGTCACTCTTTTGTATAGTCCAATTGCACTCATTTTTGCTGGTAGTCTCCCATGATCCACCCTATCAAATGCTTTAGACAAGTCAATCGCGATACAGTCCATTTGACCTTCAGAATCCAAAATATCTGCTATATCTTGCTGGAATATTACAAGTTGAGCTTCAGTGGAATAACCTTTCCTAAAACCAAACTGCCTTCTATCGAACCAGTTATTAATTTCACAAACATGTCTAATATAATCAGAAAGAATGCCTTCCCAAAGCTTACATATAATGCATGTCAAACTTACTGGCCTGTAATTTTCAGCTTTATGTCTATCACCCTTTCCTTTATACACAGGGGCTACTATAGCAACTCTCCATTCATCTGGTATAGCTCCTCCGACCAAACAATAATCAAATAAGTATTTCAGATATGGTACTATATCCCAACCCATTGTCTTTAGTATATCCCCAGAAATCTGATCAATTCCAGCCGCTTTTCTAGTTTTCAATTTTTGTAACTTATTGTAAATGTCATTGTTATCATATGTAAATTTTATTACTTCTTTGGCCTTAGTCTCCTCCTCTATCTCGACATTATCCTTGTAACCAACAATCTTTACATACTGCTGACTGAATACTTCTGCTTTTTTGAAGATCATCACATACACACCCCCTTTGTTCATTAATTATTTCTGGAATGTCCTTCTTGGAACCTGTTTCTGGCATAAAATACCTATACATACCCTTCCATTTATCACTAAAATGTGTATGACTGCCAATTATGCTTGCCATCATGTTATCCTTAGCTGCTTCTTTGCTAGATTCAATTTCCTAGTAAGTTCCTACAATTTCTCCTTACTTCCACAGCCATTTCTAACTCTATTTCTTTCCAATCTACACCACCTTCTTAGTCTCTTTATTTCTCTATTATAATGAGGTGGGTATTTACCATTCCATACCTCCCTTGAAGGTACAAACCTGTTTTCGCATTCCTCAACAATTTCTTTAAACCCATCCCAGAGTCTGTTTACATTTTTATTTACCGTTTTCCACCGATCATAATTACTTTTTAGAAACTGCCTCATGCCTGCTTTATCAGCCATATGGTACTGCCTAATAGTCCTACTTTTAATACCTTCCTTTCTAACACATTTATTTTTAACTAAGTCAAAAACAGCTTCATGATCACTAATGCCTTCTATTACTTTGGTTTCTCTATAGAGCTCATCTGGTTTGACCAGCACCACATCCAGGATATTTTTCCCTCTAGTTGGTTCCATCATATTCTGTATTAGCTGTCCTTCCCATATTAGCTTATTTGCCATTTGTAAGTCATGCTTCCTGTCTTTCGCATTTCCTTCCCAACTGACATTTGGTAAATTCAGATCCTCCGCTACTATCACATTCCTTTCCATGTCGTTTCCCACATAGCTCATTATCTTATCAAATAATTCTGAATCCGTGTCAGTGCTAACCTTTTCTGGTCTGTACACTCCAAAGACATCAAGTTGCCTATTATCTTTAGAAATGAGCCTTACCCCTAGAATTTCATGTTTCTCATCTTTAACCTTTTCATAGCTTACAAATTCTTCTTTCACCAGAATGAATACTCCCCCCACCATTCCTATCCTAACTCTACGATACACTCTCCAGTTCCTTGAGAAAATTTCTGCATCCATTATGTCATTTCTCAGCCATGATTCAACTCCTGTTACAATATCTGGTAAATATATATCTATTAAATAATTCTATTCCTTTCTTTACTATACTTCTACAGTTCAACACTAACATTTTTATGTCATCCCTACTTTACTTCTAGATCTCTGTACCCTCAACACCGCTCCCTAGACAACCCCGTTTCCCTGAATGTACCTCCCTATTGCCCTTTTAAACAAATTTCCTAACTTATACGTCCCACTGTGGTTTACGTGAAGGCCATCTGAGCGCAGATCCCTATCTCCTACCCACCCATTAGGATCTAGAAATTTCACTCCCAGTTTCCCATATACCCACTCCATAGTGTCAGTTAAATCCCCAATCAACCTCGAGTCAGCATCCCTCCTACACAGAATACCACTGATAACAATTTCTGCTTCCTTAAACTTAATGCATGCTGCATTTACCAGATCCCACACATCCCCAACTATGTTAGTACTTATATCAGCTTGCCTTATGTTGTTGGTACCAACGTAAAACACTACCACCTTCTCCTTCCCCTCCTCCCTCTCTTCTACTTTCCTCAACATCTGCCTCAACCTAATTCCTGGATAACACTCTACCCTGGTTTCCTTTCCTCCAGACACTTTCCCCACATGTCTAACGATGGAATCCCCTATGACCAGAGCGTCATCCCTCATCAACAATCCAAAAACTGTCAAGTACCGTAATTATCCAGTGAAATTACTGTGTATTCTCTTTACCTTCTTTTTAAATCGAAGTTTACAGGCGAATCGTGTTATTTAATTTAATAAATTATTACTTTCGTGATAGTTTGAACGGATATCTATACAAAATATCGGAAAAGTTGCGGAAGTTACAATGAGTTACAACTCCTTATGATAATCTGCCTTTGGAAGTATTATACTAACGAGCCTACAGATATTTTAAAATATTGTTTTAAAAGTTAATATTAGGCTATTACCTAAAGTATTTCCTGAACCTAAATTTCGAACAAGGTACACCTAGCTAGCCTACTTAACCTAGAAAACGTACTCTACTGAACACCAAATGAATTACTTGTTATAAAATTCAAATAAATATCATTACTCCCAATTTCTACCAACAAGCACTAAGCACCAGTATATAAATAGCACTAAATGGAACACACACACATAAAATTTAAACAATTTCAATAGGTTTTAACTACTATATCACTACAATAATGCAAGAGCTCTCTCAACAGCCAACCGTTCACAAGCGCAACCAACAATGCACTGCACCCAGTGCTGTAAGATTCACGATTTCTTGCAGTGAACAATAAACAAGTGCTCAATATCTGTCTATAAAATAATAAGAGCACAAAGAAAAGAAAAAGTAAGAAGAAGAAAAAAGAATAGTGATATAATTAATAATAATAATAATGAGAGACTAAAGGTGGTAAATATAAAGGGATAACTGTAATAAGAATAGTGATAATAGTGATCACACCAAACCAAACCCCATGGCACTCCTTGAAGGGCCTTGGCCTACCAAGCGACCGCTGCTCAGTCCGAAGGCCTGCAGATTACGAGGTGTCGTGTGGTCAGCACGACGAATCCTCTTGGCTGTTATTCTTGGCTTTCTAGACTGGCGCCGCTATCTCACCGTCTGATAGCTACTCAATTCTAATCACAGAGGCTGAGTGGACCTCGAACCAGCCCTCAGGTCCAGGTAAAATTCCCTGATCTGGCCGGGAATCGAATCCAGGGCCTCCGGGTAAGAGGCAGGCATGCTACCCCTACACCACTGGGCCGGCTGATAATAGTGATAGGTACAATAATAATCAGAGAAATAGGTATAATAATAATAATAATAATAATAATAGTGAGAGTACAAGAATAAAAATGGTTATAATGAGGAGTGGATAATAATAGTAACAACATGATATACAAAGTACAATATACAAAATTGAGATGAAAGCAATGATGAACGAGAGAAACAACAGAACGAAAGTTGTTGATGAATGACTATGGTGAATAATTATGTACATGGGAGTATGAGAGAATGACAACTGATTGTGAAATGAAATACCTTATGGTAGCACTTGCAGTGCTGTAAACACAGTGCATGACATGTTGACTGAGTTCACCACTGTAGCCAGGAGCATTCCAAATTATAAAAGTGATATACAAGTATAAAGCAAGATAAAGAGAAGGTGGGGAATGGATGCAGTGGTGGGATGATGAGGGGAAATTACGTGATTGGAGGAGGGAAAAGATACGCTGTGGCAGGAGTACAAATGTCATTGAGGATATTAGACACAAGTGAGGATAGGGAGAGGGCTTCTGTAATACTGGGGTCATTATGTGCAATTCCTTTCTTTAGATAATTCAGATGGAGATTGTGAATATGGGTAAGGACGGTGGGGACACAGTAGAGAGGGGTGAAATTAGCAGAGGGGGTTTCGTAGGGGAGGTGGTAGGCAATATGTATGGCATGTCTGTCTAGTTTGTGAAGTTGAGCATAGTCTGTACCGTCTGAAGTTAACCATGTCAAGGAAGCATATGTAATAACTGGTTTTATAAAGGTCTTGTAAACATTGAGCATTTTGGAGGGTTTGAGTCCCCACGTTTTTCCAGTGAGTATTTGGCGGACTCTAAACCGTTGAAGGGCTTTTTTATATATGGTGGTGAGGTGATGATTCCACTTGAGGTTGTTTTGGAATTTAATGCCTAGGTAAGTTAGTAAGTTAGTTTCAGTGAGTGGGGAGTTATACATTGTTAGTGGGATGAGATAGCGGGGACAGCAGAGGTGGGATCATTTCCTAATACTATGAATTGTGTTTTAGAGGGATTAACAGAAATGTGCCAGGAGTTTAGACAGGTTTCTAGGGTGTTAAAGTAGGTTTGGAGTTTCTTCATAAGGGTGACGACAGTGGGAGTAAGGGCTAGGATGGCTAAATTGTCAGCATATTGGTAAAGATGTAATGGTGAGTCCAGATGGGGAATGTCGTAGGTGTAGAGGATGTATAGGAGAGGAGAAATAGGAGAACCTTGTGTGAGACCGGCGGTTAAGAGGAAGGCGTAGGAAGCTGTACCCTGTATTATTATTTGGGCAGTTCGTTGTTGGAGAAAGTTATGAATAAAACAGATGATGGTGATTGGAATCGGGAGGTGGCAGATCTTTTTAAGGCCTAAATGCCAGACCGAGTCAAAGGCTCGGTCCACATCCAGACATACTAACGCAGCAGTTTTACGTGGACGGAGGTAGTTATCTAGGGAGCCGGTAATATGGAATTGGTGATCTTGTGTGGAGTGACGTGAGCGAAAACCAATTTGGTAAGTTGGTAGAAGTCCGAGGGAATTGAGGTAGGTGGACATTCTCCTACTCAAAATTCCCTCGAGGAATTTGGATAAAATACAGAGGAGACTAATAGGTCGGTACCTCCCTATTGCTCTTTTAAACAAATTTCCTAACTTATACGTACCACTGTGGTTTACGTGAAGGCCATCTGAGCGCAGATCCCTATCTCCTACCCACCCAGTAGGATCTAGAAATTTCACTCCCAGTTTCCCACATACCCACTCCATAGTGGGTTATTAGACATGATACTGTATAGGCTTTTGGGCTTATGCCGTGTCAAGAATTTCACCATCTTTCCTTGACACGGTATAAGCTCAAAAGCCTATACAGTATCATGTCTCTAAGTATGGGCCATGAAAGCATCAATGGCAACGAGGTTTATTAGGTTTGAGGAAAAGGAGGATATTGGCATTACCCCAATGATCGGGGTAAAAACCAGTGTATAGGATGAAGGTATATACCAGACTTAGGAGGTGGAAAAGGATGGGTTGAGCTTCTTGTATATGGTGGTATGAGATGTGATCAGATCCAGGGGAGGTATTTTTACGGTGTGTGAGGTATTGGGAAATTTCTGCAGGTGTAATAGGAGAATTTAATGGGTGAGTATAGCAATCAACTACAAGAAATGAATTTCATAATCAGTCTGTATTGTCAACCTTCAGCAGGTTTTAAGAGTGTTAAGTATTGTAAAGGTGGAGTTAGAAACTTTTTAAGTATTGTAAAGGTGTAGTTTACTCCAACACTCTTAAAACTTGTTGCTGTCAACAGTATTCTGTAAGAAGGAAATCAGCACTCGAATGAAACTATCTTTATATCGGTCTGTTTTCAGACCATCTTTGCATTAAGGGAGTGGAAGCTGGGTGGACTCAGGATATCTTATGAATAAGCTAAAAGTAACAGACATGAAAATAGTGAGAATGACTGCTGGTACATAGAGGTGGGAGCAGTGGCAAGAGGCTTCTTGGAATGAGGAGATAAAGGCTAAGTAAGGAATGGACTCGATGGATGAACCTGGATGCATAAACCATCTTTGGTGGTGGGGTCATGTGAGGCAAATGGAAGAGGATACTTAGAAGAATAATGGACTCTGTTATGGAGGGTAAGAGAAGGAAAGGGAGACCAAGACAGTGATGATTTAAGTTTCTAATGATTTAAAGATAAGAGGTATAGAATGAAACGAGGCCATAGAACTAGTTACAAATAGAGGATTGTGATGGCAGTTAGTAAATTCACAGAGACTTTCAGTCTGAATGCTGAAAGGCATAACAGTCTATGAATATATTGAAAATGTATGTATGCATGATGTTACAAAAAGATGCAAAAATTGAACGCTGATAAAAGCATCTGGAAATGAGGACCTTACCAGGATTGCTTGACCCGAGAACTGGAAAAGATCCTAAGGAAAGCAGCATGATTTGTTCTAGATGATTTCTGACAAAAGAGTAGTGTTACAAAATTGTTGCAAACTTTGGGCTCGGGAGACTCGGAAGGTGCTCACCAAGTGGTATGTTCTTAGCTGTTGGTGGGGAGATGGCATGGAATAACATTAGTAGACAAATAAGCTTGAATGGAGGGCTTAAAAATCTGAAAGGTCATAATATGAAGATAAAGTTGGAATTTCAAAGGACAAATTGTGGTAAATATAAATTTCCAGCTTCTTTTAAATCATTTAAGACTTGGTAAACAATTGAAAGGGAATCTGCCACCTGGATGACAGCCCTAAATGCAGATTAGAGTTAGTTGGTCGGTCGGTCGCCTCTCAAACTTATTTGTCTACTAATGTTATTCCACGCCATCTCTCTATTGACAGCTCGGAACATACCACCTAATACCAATACAGTTGGTCCGTTATTGGACATTATAAATTTTCCAGCTAACTCATTCCTGGTTGCCAGCGTTTCACCCCAATAACGGACCAACGATATTGGTATTATAAATTTACTCAGTTGGAACAAATATTTCAGGTTCCCTATGGCAATCAACATCTTTATCATCAACATTCCACCTAGTCAATCAGTTCGTCCCCTTTCTCCCAAGTCTTCCCAGCCCAAACTTTGCAACATTTTTGTAATGCTACTGTTTTGTCGGAAATCAACCAGAACAAATCGAGCTGCTTTTCTTTGGATTTTTTCCATTTATTGAATCAAGT
Source organism: Anabrus simplex (assembly GCF_040414725.1). Taxonomy (NCBI): domain Eukaryota; kingdom Metazoa; phylum Arthropoda; class Insecta; order Orthoptera; family Tettigoniidae; genus Anabrus; species Anabrus simplex. Next base: position 163,438,043 of record NC_090271.1, read on the forward strand.
AATCCTGGTGAGGGTCGCATACACTGGAACCATACTCTACTTGGCGTCTTATCAGAGACATGCATGTTAGAGGTCTCAACCCATGAGATGTTCAAGACTGGGCCAATTGGTGAAGGCGTAGCATGATAGCGTTCTCTGTGTGTCGGGATAAACTCTAAGGGGAGAGAGTATATGAAGTTGTGGAGATTGTCCGTATGCTTTTAAGTTTTCACATTTATCTTACTCTCCTCTTTCTGCCGTTCCCTCTTCCCACAGTGACTTATCATTTTGTTTTTCCTATTATGGCCCCTTTTCATGTTCCTATCTCTCTATAATGATACTTGATTTTACACTCGTTTGTTACTTTCTCTTACTTATATTGAATCCAGAAAGAGTTATACAGTTTCCTGTTGTTCTCAACGTCATTCTGTATTTGCCATATAGGAAAGAAAACACATACATTTCTTACCTTTACAGGGGTTTCCAAAAGGTGGCCCACGAAGCCATATTGTGGCTTTAGAAAAATTATAGATATTTTTTAAGAAATTTGAAGAAAATGTACCAAAAAATATTTCATAGCTCATTCAGAAAATTATCTCAAGTCAGAACTAATTCAATATTTAATATTATTTCCTGTTTTTAAGTATTCACTTGATCTGAATAGATAATTTTTTTAAAAATGTAAAACCCTCGTTTTTGCGAGAGCATATATTTTCATATGGATATCATTTTCATTTGCATGTATATCTTGCCACAATTATTATAAAATCAACATTTAAACATTTGAGAATATTTTTCAATAACTTACATTTGAATATTGCCATACATATCTTAGTGATGACATAAAAACGTTTGAATTGTCATGCAGACATATACGATGAGCAACATTCAACTGTTTCATAATTTCCAACCTGTCTAAAAATGTTTTTGTAGAAATGCACTGCCTACTTGATACAAAGAATCTTCACATTCATGTGAAACCGGTCCCAATTCCACAGAAACTGAACTCAAATCGCTAATGTTCATGAAATGTATAAAAGACACTCATAACAGCAAGTGGCTGGTCTGAAAAGGATACAGAAAAAATGAGCAAACGCAGTTGATAAAGAATTAAGTCAGGTGTTCTGTTCTACGAGCAACGCACAGTATCTCACAGTGCAGAATGCGGCAAGAGCAGACGTGGGCTCTTCCACTGATCTCCATCCCCTTCACTCACGCAGCAATAGACTCGCCCGGCAAGGCTTGCTGGCTATTCCTGAGTGAGTCGCGCTTGCTTGACTTAAGTTTCACAAGTTACCGTACTGTCCATTTTGGAGGCTTTGTTTAGTGTTGTGTGTAAAGTGCTTGCGTCTTTTACATGAATAGAAAATGAGCGGAAGCTCAGTGAAACGCAAAATTAAAAATGAAAACAGAATTTCCAAGGATAGCTGGGAGAGAGACTAATTACTAACAACAGTGGGAAGCTTCATTGTTTGGTTTGCATGCAAATAGTGTCTGTGCTGAAGGAGTACAATGTTACTACATTGTTAAATGACATTACTCAACAACGCAGGATAAAAAGTATACACCATATAGGGAAGAAGCTCAACATGCACTGGTTGCAGACTTCAAAAGAAATTAAAACAGCAAACAGTTATGTTTGGTAAAGTCTTACAAAATCAGTCACCTTCTCTGTACGCCTCCTAATGCAGTGTCGCTTGAACTTGCAAAGGCAAAAAAAACCTTCACTGAAGGCAGTCTTGTTAAAAAGTGCACTATGGAATTGGCAAAAGCTTTTGGAGATGCTAAAATGGTTGAGAAATTTGAATCAGTGCCACTTTCCAACCGGACAGTACAGAGAAGGGTTGCTGATATGGGAGAACAAGTAGAAAAAGCGCTCATTAAATTGGTTAAGGAAAGCACATATTTCTTGTTATGCCTTGATGAAAGCACTGATCAGTCAGATGTCAGTCAGCTTCTAATATTTGTATGCACCATCTTTGAAGTCTTCAGTAGTAAAGAGGAGCTATTTGATGTCTGCTCTCTTCAAGGAACAACAAAAGGGGGGACATTTATGATGCTGTTAAAAGAACTGTCAACAGAGTTGGAAGCTTCTGTAAATGTTCAGCCATTGTGACAGACGGAGCATCAGCAATGACAGGGGTGAAGACAGGACTAATGGGATTGCTAAAAGATAATGGCGTAACATGTCCAATAATCCACTGTCTCATTCACCTGGGGGCATTGTGTGGGAAATCAATTAAGAAAACCGAAGTTTTTGAACTTGTGGTAACAATTATTAATATGGTATATTAAGAGGTGGAAATCGTGCCTTTTTGCATAGAAAATTCAAACAGTTTCTGCTGGAAATTGACACAGAATATGGAGACTTGCTGCTGTATAACCATGGAAGGTGGCTGAGTGCAGGGAAGATAACGGTTTTTTGAAATTTGCGAGAAAATCCCCGAATTTCTTAATAAGTTTGTCTCGTCAGATACCTCAGAACTAGAAAAGAAAATTCAAAGCCCAGAGTTTTTAAAGCAGTTAGCTTTCCTAACAGGCATGACAAATCACCTTAACATCTTCAACCTGAATGTTCAAGGAAGAAACCATGAGGTGTCAGATATGGTGGAAACCATTAATGGATTTTGAAACAAATTGAAAATTTTCATACGTTCTTTAGAAAACAATGAATTGATTCATTTCCCCTGCTGTCTACAATCATCAGTAGAGAAGGACCAAGAAAGCATACATTTTTCAGATTTCAGTTCACACATTCAAGAGATCATTGAAGAATTCAACACATGATTCAAGGAAACTGAAATTCTGAAAAGCAGTATACAAACTTTTGGTGGATCCTCTTGGTGCTGCAATAGAGGAACAAGAGCCACAACTATACTTTGAGCTGTGTGATCTACAAGCCGATACGTTCCTACAGACAAGACAAGAAAATGTATCTTTTTTTTTTTTAACTGCTCCCCAGCGAAAAATACCCAAAGTTAAGACAATTTGGACTAAAAATGACTTCAATATTTGGGAGCACATACATATGTGAAAGTGTTTTCTCATCTATGAAATTCATTAGAAATCAATACAGAAGTTGACTTTCAGATTCTTCCTTGCTGCATCTTTTGAGATTAGCAACAACAGAGCTGGAGGCAGACATTCGTTCATTGGTAGATACAGCTGTTCGACAACACTACTCCCACTAAATTGCCCTTCTTTAAGTTTTGTGTAGACTACATTATTAATTTCAGTTATTCTTAAGGCATTTTTTCTTCTTTTTTTGTCATTCGTCATTAATTAAAATGAACTGTCATTGTTGGGTGCTCTTCTTCAGAATTCAATTGTCCTGAGTATAATAGCGTAAATTTTTAATTTCACTCTTTTATGCTGATGTACAATAGTGTTTTAAGCAATTTAAATTATCAAACCTTTATTTCAATTGAACTGTGAACATTATTTCATAGTGGTACCTCTGTTCTATTTGTAGAATTTTATAAAAATTGGCCTATTACTAAAGTGCGGTCCGCGATCATACCTAAGGTTTCCAATGTGGCCCTTGAGCCCTTACCGATTGGAAACCCCTGTTATATATCTAGTCCTCCATTTTCTATTCTAAGAGAAATTATATTACATAGTGATTTCATATACATATTGGTTAAAAAGCATTATGTATGGATTAATAATGTTTTAATGGTGACCACTTGTATTTATCCAGCCTCACTATCTGCTCAAATTCGAGCAGATCTACTTGTCAAAACCAACTCACTGGGAGAAGGATGGCGCTCCATCACCAATGATGCCAAATGAAGCTCGGCTTAGAAATCTAACATATTCAGCACCTCTTTATGTTGACATAACAAAAACCATTGAAAAAGAAGGAGAGGAGTCCATCGAGACACAACATCAGAAGACCTTCATAGGTTGTACAATTTTCTTAACTATAATATTTATTTATCAGAAGTTCTTACTATAATTGTAGTCATTAGTTAGTCATTTATCCATAAAAATACCCATTAATTTGACTAATTAGTTTTCACAACCAAATTATACTTTAAGTAGGCTTTCAGCTATTAAATCATATTCCAGAGATGTGAATTACAGAGGAAAAGAGACCAACTGTCACTGGTGGGACCAAAATCCATGACCTTCAGCTTTCGTGGTTGATGCTCTTCCAGTTGAGCTATGGTAGTCTTGGCATTTCTGCTCTGTTGACTAGGATCATCCCTAAAGATTTGGCACTACTGCCAGCTCTCTACAGTTACTAAATATTGCACCGTGGGTGACTTTCGCGCTCTATAGTTGTGCTGGCAGTAGTATCTGTTGGCTATTGGGAAGTGAGATAAGACTGAGGTAATTCTTTTCTTGTTTTGTAGTCTCACTACCTGCTTCAGCACTTAAGAAGTAACAATTGATCTACAGTGAAACCTCTCATTTACAAATATCAAAGAGATGTAACAATTTGTCTGCATCTTGAAGGTGTCCTTTATTGGGAGGAAGGTTGCTCAATCTAACTGTAAATTTATAACATGTATGCTGTATACCTTTATTCTTCAAATGAAATGTATTACTTTAATTCTAAATACAGTTTACTGTACCGTATATGCTTTTAAACTCTGAATTAGGAAGATCAAAAAGGAAGAAAAATATCCTGCAATTTTACAACAGACATAAAGTAAGTTAGACAGTATTTAAAGTTCACAATGTTGACTCACAAATAATGTTCAGTACAGCTAGATGAAGGTCTCTTAAAAATGTTGATCAAGCTTGTTTGTTGGCTACGCTTTGCACTAACTATTTACTGTTTGAAAGTAGCTTAAAATTTTGCCCCAGTTATTACTGTAATTAATTCCAGATTTCTTCATTTTCTCAGTTTACTTTTAAAAAATTGAATTGAATTTTCATAGATCAGTCATCTTTTTCATCTTCACCCTCACTCTCACTACCAGTATACTCATTGTGAGATTGTTTCTTGTACACCCTTTATAGTTTCATTTATTTCTAATGAATTTCCCTCATCATCTACACTGCTGTCACTCAATATGTGCTTACCCCTGCATATTTCCTACTCTGAATGTTTCTGCAGATAAATGAACCCTGCATGTAGATTTTTTAGCACATTCGATAACTTTAACTTTTTTAAATATTTCAAACCTTTACATGCCATGACTTTCAAGACAAAACAACTGACAAGTGAGTGAAAAGAAAAATAAAGTTTCAGTATGTATCATATACATCACAGTAACTGGACTTCAGACCCATCAGTCAGGCAACATTTTATGACTTTCCTTATTCACCCACTTCTAGCTAATGGTACATTATTACTACAGGGCCCTTAGTGCCTTCTTATCAGTATAGTACATTTCTGTGCAGTCATCGAAACTATTTCAATTCTTGTATCATACAGTACAGTGCATTATGTCTTGAAATCCTCGTTTTGTCCATTGTCAAAAGATAAAGCAAGCTTTAGGACTCTCAGGGCAGCTGTCCATGTCCATGTCCATATCTGAGAGTGTTTGTACATTTGGGCTGATTTCATAATTACTACTCTATTCTTTTTCTTCTTACGTTTTGGTCGACTATGGACCACTTTAATTTGAATTCAGCTTCATCTGTTTCTGGGCTTTAATCCTCGTCCAGTATTCCTTCATCCTTTCACTCTGCAATCTCTTCCTTCCTTCTGTCCATGGCGCTTGGATACGGGATCTAACTTTTTCTTGAAACCTTTTCTTGGCCTTGATCCTCGACTTGTAAGCATCCCTGTTGCTGACTTCAATTCCTTGTATTCCCATTTCTTCCAGGTTCCTCTTCAACTTTTGGTACCAGCGCACTGTAGTTTTCCTGATCTCAAAAAATCTTATTATCTCATTGGTCAGTTTTCCCGGGTTAATTCTGTAGATATGTCTAAAGAACATGGCTCTTGTCATCTGGATGGTATCCGAAATCTTTTCCATCTTGAGATATAATTCTTGGTTTCCTTTCATTCTGTATGATCCATCCTCTGGTTTTTGGGGTCCCAGTATCTTCCTTAGAATCTTTCTCTCCACTAGCTCCAACTTCTTGCCCAATCCTGTTTTTATCAGGTACAAACTTTCAGCTGCATATAAAGCTTCCGGGCGGATCACTGTCTGATAGTGTCTGAGTTTTGCATTGATTGATGTATTCTTCTTGTTGTAAGTGTTCATAGTTAGTTTATATGCCAAGTTCATCTTGTTGATTCTCAATAACAGTGCCTCTCTTTCTGACAGGTTATTGTCTATCCACTCCCCCAGATATTACTGTATTATTTTAGTTGGAGCAAAAACAAATCTGTCCATAATTGAGGAGTATCCATAAGGAAAAGTTTCTAGGTACTTTGTGCGTTATTCCAAAATCAAATTCTTAATGCTGTGTGTGTGGTTTGCTACAATCATTATCTAACAATTAGGGATCAATTTTGCTTCTTTTTTATCCAGTGACAGTAAAAAATTGATTTAAATTTTTTAAAATATTTTCTAGGATTTCCATCCAATGTACCACCCTTAATACATTCTGAATTCACCATGTGCTATTACTCTTCTTTATACATTTCAGAAATTAGATCCAATGTTGGAAATATCCTAAAACTGAAGGTTAATATCGAACACACACATACTATAAAGTTTTATAAACAAGTAGTTTTGACAAAAGGGCAAAAAAAGATGCAATACTTCCGCTCTCAACAAATGAGATGATTCCAAGAAACATCTTGTTTTTGTAATTAACTTTCAGTTATGGTTTCATAATGGTTATTTGCCACATTGTATCTATTTGGACTGTACAGGCATGTACAAGATTCATCCTGAAGAAAAGAGAATTCTAGTTATTCCATCATCATCATCATCATCATCATCATCATCATCATCATCATCATCATCATCTTTTTACAGTTCCAGTTTCCCAGATACTGTTGGCGAGCCTCTAACATGGTCTTATTAAGATACATTCTGTTGTTAATGATGTCCTCCAGTGACCTTCCCTGATCTGCAATGTCCATCTTTACAATGTCCGTCCAGTGGATTCATGGTCTTCCCACCATCTCTTTTTCTGCCACATGTCTCTCCAAGTTAACATAAACTGTCCTTGTTGGCTCCATCCTCATTACATGCCCAAAACCACCTCAATCTGGACATGCTGATCCGATCAAGCAATGATGTCTCAATTCCAGCTTCCTTTCTAACCATGTCATTCCTTAACTTGTCCAGTTTTATTTTTTTAGTTGTGAGCCTCAGGAACTTCATCTCAGATGCCTCAACCTTGATGAGTCCTTCTTAGTGAGGATGCAAGTTTCGATACCATAGGTTAAGAGTGGTATGAAGTACTGATTGAACATCACCAGCTTTGATTTTGTTGGTACTTTGGTATCCCAGAGGAGTGTTCATACTTGCTAGTAAAAGTGAGAGCTTTTTGCACTATATTTGCCACTTCCTTTGTGCTAGTGTATCCGGAAATATTACAATGCTGAGGTATGTAAAGTTTTCCACACTTTCCAGTGGATGGTTTCCTTGCATGATGTTCACTGGTTGTCCCTCTCTGTTTATTACCATCACTACTGTTTTGGGTTCACTTATCTTGAGATTAAATTCCTGGAAGTTAACCTTCCATTCATTAATCTCAACTGTACTTGTTCCTCAGTTCCTCCCCAGGACATAACGCCATCAGCAAATTGCATGTAGTTCACCAGAGATTTTCTTGATGTTTATCATTATGTCATCCATGATGGTGATAAATAATAATGGGGATAATGCACTGCCTTGCTGAACTCCACTTTTGGTCTGGAACAAGGATGAATGTCCGTCATCCAATCACACACAGCTGGTACAGTGCTCATACAGCATTTGAACTTTCCTCACCAGTCCCTCCGGCACATTCCTTTTTCTCAGGTATTCCCATATCTCCTCTCTTGCAATGCTGTCATATGCGTTCTCAGTATCAAGGAAAACCATAAACAGATCTTTGACTTTTTCCCAATATTTCTCCATTAGGTCTGTTGTGGATTAACTAGAATTCTCTTTTCTTCAGAATGAATCTTGTTCATGCATGTACAAATCAAATAAATAGGATGTAGCAAATAACCATTATTATGTAGTTAATATGATGTGATATTTATTTCAGGCAAGATTCCGATCATGTTGCGGTCTACCTACTGTCTGCTCAGTGGTCTCACAGATCGTGATCTCACTGAGTTGAATGAATGTCCCTTGGACCCTGGAGGTTACTTTATTATTAATGGATCAGAAAAGGTAAATTCACCTTTATTCTGGAACAAAAATAATACTATTTTACTAAGCTCTTTCTATGGTCCCTTGGCCATTGTAATGAAAGTATTATAGAGTGACAAATTTCTGATTTACTCATATGGCAGTTGGGTACCCATCATTGAATGGTTAATTTTTCCATCTAATGGTGATGAGTGATAGCCAAAGAGGCAAAGAACACCTCAACTAGCAACAATAGTTAGTCAGTGTAATGTTATTTTCGATAAGTTTTTAGGTTTTGGATATCACATTTTGTTTAAGGCCTAGTATTTGATTGTTCATTCAAGTTTTTCTTCCCATTTTGATAATCATCTTCATTATCTTCCTGATCAGGATAACCACACAGTTTTGAACTTTATAAAAATGATTACGACCACCACTGCCACCACCAGTTAACTCATTACGATGATGATTCAACAGTATTCCATATCAGCTTGTTCAACATTGATGGACTTAGTGATAAGTATTTAAATTCATGAATATCTCTGCTATAATACCCTGTATAGTAAAAATAGTATAGTACATAGATGACTGGAAATGGTCATTTCTATAACTTTAGTATTATGCAATTTTTAGATGGAACTAACATTTCTGGAGGTATTTAGAAGTTTGTGCAAAATGTAATAATCACAATTATCTCCATTATTTTACCTCGTTTGGTAAAAATGCATGAAACATAAAAGATTGGAAATTGTGTATTTTGCACTAATTTTATTCTGTATAGTTTTTTGATACAGCTAACAATAACAGAGAAATGTAGTATCTCCTGTTTTGTCCCCCTTAGCATATTCACTGCTGCCTTAATTAAAACTATAAATTGCCCCAGGATGGTAGTTTTAACATTTTAAGCTAAGTTTTTACACATGCACATGAAAAATCATCGATGACGCACATGTGCGTGAAGGACGCTGAGGAACGATATAATATCCTATGTCAGATTTGTGATCTACCAGAATGAAAGATATAATATACAGTGATGAGTGATCTCATCCTTCATATTCTGTGTTGTTATTGAGCCACAGATTGACACCCATTCAGTTACTGGTGATCATTCAACCTTGCTTGGATCTGTGAATGACAGCACATTAAAAGGAAAGCATGGGAGCACACTTAGCCACCTATCCGAGAAAGCTCTAGTTAAGAGTCGCTGATAAGGTTCTGGATGATCTGCACGCTTTGCAGTGCAATTTAATTAAGAGGACATGTGAGTGCTGATTTACTTGTATTTAAGAAATTGTTGGTTTGACGTCAATTTTGTGCAAGTACTTTGCAGAAAGTTTACTGGTAAGGTAGGTTATTTATTTAGCATTCTGTAGATCTACAGATGGAGCTTAATTAGCACTTAATGTTTTAAATATGGATGTAGTGAAGAACTTGTTGTCGAAGCCGTTTTCTGCATTAACTTATAAGGAAAAACGAATAATTAGAGAACAAGGGCGACCCCTTCTGGATTTAACACTAGAAATGTTAGGTTCCAGTCGAGGTAAAGCATACACAAGGCATTTTAATAAAGATATATGTCAGAGAAATAAATGGATTTGTGGTTGTAACAGTGCCTATGTTCTGTTCTGATTTCCAAGCAGTTTATTTGGTGGTGAGCCCTTATGGTCAAAAAGTGGGGTAAAAGATGTACATCTAAGCAAAAAAGAATGAAAAAGCATGAAAATTCAAAAACTCATTTAAATAGACAGAACTTCCATTATTGGGAACTGTAAACATTCAACAGCAAATCGATTCTGCATATTGGATTAACCTTCAAAAGCATTTTTTTTCTGGGCAGTTTAAAGGCATTTCTAAAACAATCACAAATTTATTGGTCAGTATGTTAACAGTTTGTCATGATGTAACTTTTCATGAATTAGAACAGGCATCTTTCATTGCTAAATGAATAATGAAGCTATGTGTAGTGACTGCACTCAACAATGTCAGATGGTTTAAGTTTACTGGTATGTCATTAATGGTTGTCTGGTTGAGCTGCTTCCTCTTTTACCATCTGATTCTGATGCCAAAACACTCTCTCAAACAATTTTAAATGAAATTGTTCCAGTCATTCCTTCAGTCAAATTATCCCTCAGGGTTATGATGGGTCAAATGTTATGAGTGGCAGGAATAGGGGTGTGCAAACAACAATTAAGGAGAAGTATCCAATGACTCATTTTGTGCATTGATATGTCCACTAGATGAATTTAATAATGGTCCAAGCACCATCGCAAAACAAGCAAGTCCGGTTATTTTTTCCAATTTACAAGATATACCATTGTTCTTTTCTGATTCTCCATAACGCACTGCCATGCTGGATAAGATCATTTTTTAAATGATTATTTCTTTACAATTTTCCTTTATGTTGCACCAACACAGACAGGTCTTATGGTGATGATTTGATAGAAAAGTGCTAGGAGCAGGAAGGAAGCAACTGTGGCCTTAAGGTACAGCCTGGTGTGAAAATGGGAAACCATGAAAACTATCTTCACGGCTGCCGACAGTGAGGTTTCAACCCAATATTTGCTGAATGTAAGCTTGCAGTGTTGCAACTTGATGGCAGTAATAGAATAATGGAAATCTTTCATTCTTCTGATGGGATGCTGTTTGTCTGGTGGCATAATGAACAAGTAATTTCATTGAAGCATTTTGATCTGTTCTGTTGTCTCCTCTTGGTTTCAGTTTTTAATTAAATTTTAAATTGTGGATGAAGTCATGTTGGAGGGAAACTAAAACAGTCTTCCATGATAAAACCTGAGAGGATGGATTTATCCTGATGCTGATAAAGATAACTTTGAAAATGTTTTAAGGTTTAATGTACTGTATAGTTTTGCCACTATGACAGGTTAGATTGTAATACCTTTTTAAATATTGGTCCATTAACCAAAAGAGTGAACCTTCAGTTCCAAAACCTGCCTCTACTGTGTTGAAGGTTTACCCTTCGTTCTCATATGTCGAATGCAGTCTGATATCATGATATGCTTTTGTGCACATATGTCAGAACTCTTCCAGGATAATTTTATTTATTCTTAGAATAGTGTATGTTAACAGCAGGATTTAAGTTTTTTATAACTCTTGGGCATTATTGTATCTATTAACTATTGGTTCATGGTCATGAGTAGAGACGAGAATTACAGGCACTAAAAACAGTTGAAATAGGCAGGCATATAGGCTCTTAAATTAGCCAAAATAGGCATTTAAATAGGCACTAACGTGCAAAATAGGCATCAAAATAGGCATGAAAAAGTACTTATAATTTAATGACACACTCAATTACTATAAAAGCAATTTACAAGCAACGTTTCGATGTGTTCCGGTCACAATCTTGTTCTCCTCTTGTGCATAGTGTTTTTTTTTTACTGAGAAAAAGATATCCCAACATCACATGAAGTGATTGGACAAAACTTCAATGAAGTCACTTCATCAGGTTTTATTTCACTGAAAACGGCTGCCTTCCCAAAGGTTCGTTAAAAACTTCCCATGACTTTTCCCACAATCCTAAATGACTCCATCAGGGGCATGCCACTCTTCTCGAACTTGATGATTGCTCCCGGCAGCTTGTTGAAATGTGAAGATGCTCCGGTTTATGCAGGGACATGTTAGCTCCCAACATTGCAGTGCATAGGTCTGAAGAAAGTGGTTGTTGGTTGCTGCCCAAAGTGGATTGGTAGAAAGGCTGCGTTGATACAGATTTCTGTACTCGTATCAGATATATTGCAGTATTCCTAAGCTGATCTTTTGTGGTATTTTTCTCACATTTGATCTGAAAAATAATAAAATTGACATAAATTACATTGTCCCTATATCTTAAATTTCTACAGTTGGGCTAAGTGGCAATAATGTTTAGCATATATCATGCATTTGTTTCATAAACAAAAGACTGTTAGAGATGATGTTTCCAGAAGTACAAAACTTTAAAGTAGGAACAAGGGAATTAGTAATTTACATGGAAATCTGTCCTCAAGAATTTTCAGTTATAATTTGGCAGTATCATGTCGAGTTCACCGGGTAAAAAATATAATTAAAAAGGCTTGAAATGATACAGGAGTAACGTAGAGGAGAGATTTATCCTTTATGCTTGCCAACGACCCACCAAGCTGGCCCTAACGGTATTCTTACTTATATAGAAGAATGAAAACGGAGGCACTATAAATCTCAGATTTGTGAATATTTTATTTGTTTCTATTCGCCGGCTTTGGTCAACCGGGTCAGCTGTCATGAATACTATTTTATGTTGCCTGCAATAGATCCTGCATCACGTGTGCCTGCAAGGCCACCACCCTCGTTGAAAATTAAAAACCGCGTAATTTGAAATTGTCCTGACATGCGCGCATAACCTTATTTTTGTCACAATTTAGCAAGACTCTAGATGGGTTGCTAAGGGACTTGTTAACCTGGGACCGGGCGAGTTGGCTGTGCAGTTAGGAGCATGCGGCTGTGAGCTCCCATCCGAGAGATAGTGGGTTTGAACCCCACTATCGGCAGCCCTGAGGATGGATTTCCGTGGTTCTCCATTGTCACACCAGGCAAATGCTGGGCTGTACCTTAATTAAGGCCATGGTCGCTTCCTTCCCATTCCTAGGTTTTTTCTGTCCCATCGTCGCCATGAGACCTATCTGTGTTGGTGCGACGTAAAGAAAATAGCAAAAAAAAGTGTTAACCTGGGAGCTTACACCCCTCAGACTCTCTTTGCTTCCCCTCGACCCACAAGTATAACGTTTACTAACCGGACCTCACCAATCCAGACCAACAGCCTTTTCTGGCCTGGTCTTATAGAGATAGTCTTTGCAGCCTTGTAAAATACGCTGTGGCATCGTCCTAGCCGGGCTACATTGGATCTGCAACATGTGTTTCGTGAAAGCTTGACGGAAGTGTAATAGATTTCACGACTTTTTAAAGGGAGTAGTTTTCAAAATTGCATTTCAGTTGTAAATCTCTATTTTCATAGGAAATGAATCACAGTTCAAAATACCGATTTAATTCCCATCCATTCTGTGACAAGAGACCACTGGCGTTTTAACTCCTTGTTCAGTAATTTAATGATTATTTAGCAATATATTATTTTAGCAATATAAATTATTGACAGTTCACGACTAATACAGCATTGCAACAAAACAACTTGCCACAATACATAAATTATTAGGCCTATATATGCTACAATAAAATGCGATCATAAGTCTCAATCACAAAAATGATCAAAGGAACAAGCGACCTAACCTCCTTATAGCAAGCTTGACAGACTACCCTTCCATCCGTAGTGAAATTGGGATCCCCTGTGATCCACTGCTTCAGCCAGTAGAACTTCAACGATTTTTCTTTGGGTATTGCCGCAAACACACTTCTTCTTCCACTTCATAATAAATCAGAACACGTTCTGAAGATAAAGCGTACGCGTACAACAGTTCATATCGAGAGGGAGGTACAGGGCATATGGGTTGTGCAACATAGTTCGACGTTGACTGGTTCTCGCATATGTCTTAGGAGGTTGGAGGGGTTGAAGGCTTCGAGGTGAAATTGTTCCTTGTTTCTCCTGATGGAAATTTCCCTAGAACTATTTCTGGTGACTTCTGAGAATTCACATTTTTGTTCGTGGGGTAAACAGATATTGAGAAAAGAGAAGATAATTCTGTCGAGCACACTAGGTACAATATAATGCACTGGAAGAAAATCGGCTTTTTTAAAACACTGTCAAAAAGCATCAAATAGGCAATTATTCTCCAAATAGGCACAAACCCCTGAAATAGGCATTTACAGGCCCAATAAAACCAACGAAATATAGCTAAAAAGACCCGAAAATGGATTTATATCTCAGAAGCGTACGTTTCTGAACACAGGAATAAAATAGGCAAATAGGCAAATTCCCATCTCTATTCATGAGAATAGATTATTTTCTGTCAAACTGAGGAGCCACTGAACGTAAAGCCACATGTCTCCTAGCTGCACATTCCAAAAATTATAAGGGGCAGAGCTGAATCAGTAAGAACAATCAGAACAATGAACAGAACCAAAGAAAGAGATAAGTCAGTTCTTCTCTAAAACTCTTTCAGTGAAACTAGGTCTTCATAAGGCATATGCTATGTAGAGAATAAAACTAAATATGAGAAACTTACCTACAAATTCTGCATTTTCAGCATTTCTATTAAGTATTTCATTTTAAAAACTTTTTGGCCGTTATAATAAATAACAATAAATATGAATAGAGTCATGTAACTGGCCAAACTTAGTCGACTGCTATTGTTTACGCTTTGAAGTAATGCATGTTCTCTTACTGGAAAGAAAAGTTTTTAACTGTTGTATGGGCAGACATATCTTTTGAATTGTCGTACTAAAAATGTTAGCATTTGCTATGTGAGTCTTCTTATTAGAGATTTGATACTGTATTGATCATTTATTGCAGGTCCTAATCGCTCAAGAGAAGATGGCCACCAACACTGTGTACGTATTCAGTATGAAGGATGGCAAGTATGCATACAAGGCTGAAATACGCTCCTGTCTAGAGCACTCTTCCAGACCTACTTCCACGCTGTGGGTAAACATGATGGCCAGAGGAGGACAGGTAAGAAATGAGTAAAGCTGATTTACATTTTTAAATGCAAAGTGCATATGTAACTTACATAAAGTAGGGACCAAGATGAATGATAGCATGTGCTGCATAACTGATATCATGAAGTAAGTCAGTCACACACACGCGCGCACACATGCACACGCACACATACACCCCTTTTCATTGGTTACCTGCACTCAGTCATATCCCACCATCCTACCTGAGGTGAAAGGAAGCTCTGCTGAGAGAAGCAAAGAAGATATGGGTATCTTCCTCATTACCACTTCACCAGGAATTTTGTTACCCACCGTAGCAACGACTTTGATCCAGGAGATCGGCAATTGTATTGGCCAGTAAACTCATGACAGATCATTTCAATCTAAATCACTGTTGATAGGATCAGTGGTCAAATGCAATATCTGGAACTAGTGCTCATGAATTAAACCCATCAAAAGAAATGAACGGTTTTGACTTACCAAGAAAATTATGGTGTCGCCTCAACATATTGTGAACTGGGCATGATCGCTGCAAATACTTGCGTCATAAGTATGGGTGAATAGATTCTCCAATGTGTGAATGCAAAGAAGAGGAGCAGACCGTAGACCATGTCATCCAGCTCTGCCCTCTACATTCCTACTCTGGAAGCCCCAACGACCTGTTTCAACTTACAGAAGGTGTTGTCAAGTGGCTGCAAAACTTGGACTTGAGAATTTGTTTAGGAGTTGTAGTTGTAATCATCATATGTTTAAATAAATAAATAAATAAATTAATTAATTAATAACTAATAACTAACTAATAACTCATGTGCGTGTGTGTGTTTTTGTTTTGTTTTTGTTTTTACTTGACTTACCTGTTACCACATTAAACAATAATTATTCACATGCTAAAACAACCTTCTTGATAGCTGTGCAGTAACATTAATGTCTGCAAATGCGATGAACACCAATTTTATCAGGCATTTGCAAGGTTAATCTACATGCATATAAAATTAGTACCAATTTAGATATTCTTTTTTTCAAAATACTTTGCCCTTTCGTCATATACCGTACTATGGATGAGGATGACTGCTCGGAGGAGGAAGGAGATAAGAAAATGGAAATAATAGATGGAGTAAAAGAAGATAATCCAATAACATGGTTGGAACTTGAAAGAGCAGTGAAAGCAATGACCAAAGGTAAAGCAAGTGGAAAATTCAATGCTGATATGATTAAGGCAGCAGGAAGCATTGGACTACAGTGGCTATACAGAGCCCTCAATGCCATATGGAAGGATCAAAAGATACCTGAAGATTGGCAACAAGGAAGCATTGTACCACTGTTCAAAAAAGGAAGAAATGTGAAAATGATAGAAGTATAACCCTATTATCACATGGGCTAAAAATAATGCAGAAACTCATAGACAAAAGACTGAGGGATATAACAGAAACACAGTTACAGGAAGAACAATATGGCTTTAGACCGAATAGATCAACAGTAGACTTGATATTGACAGTGTGAATTATAATGGAAAAACATCTGGAAAGGAACAAGGAAATCATCTTCATATTTTTGGATTTGGATAAAGCTTATGATACAGTTAAGAGAAAACATGTGTGGGAATGCCTACTGAAAAGGAATGTACCAAAATCATGATAGTAGTGTAAATAAATACAAAGTCAGCTGATTCATTATTCCGATAATTTGTAGTCTTAGTTCCCTGCATCCTTTGTACTTTCCACCTTCGTTTATTCATTGAATAAAAGTTAATAATCAAATTCCTATATCCCAATAATATTGCATTTCAAGCCCCCGGCGTGGTTTTGACAGAAATTATAGTAGGCAACCTCTTATTCTCAGCATTTAAGGACACTTTTATTCTCCGCCCCGCGTAGTAGGGAAAATAATACTAATCCACCAGCGGTAAAAGTTCATATAACCACACTTCAACTGAAAATTGTAGTGTAGATACACTGTAGTATAGATACAATAGCCTACATTTAGATAGTGCCGTATCTTGCCTGCTAATATTCGTGTGTATCTATTAGAGCATAGTATTAATATAATTTGTCTAAGCATTTAGCTTTGTTGGTAATCTTTGAGTACAGTAGTTCTTGCAAATTTCATTTCTGTTTGTGCTTAGTAGTGACATACGGTACCGGTATCGTAATTAGGATATGTCTGAAAGTAGTTTAAAAATTACTGTAGTGTACTATACAGTAGTATACGAGTAATTTAGAATTTAGTGTGCTTATTTTATTATTGTAAAATATTTGTGTAGTACTGGTGTAGTAGAGGTATCCGTAGAAACTCTTACTAAAATTCTGTTGTTGTAATTAGGATAGGCTTAATTGCAGTTTGGAATTGTGTAGTTCTTGTGTATTACTTTCGATATTCAGTAATTAACATCAGTTTTTATCCTGTTAGGGTTGTAGGATAAAAAATAGAGTACGACTAAGTAGTATTGTAGTGTAGTCGTATATTAATTACCGTATTGTTGTGTGATCTTTGAGTACTATCCCAGACAATATATCCCTCTGTTCTTTTGTTTTTGCAAATAAGTTATTTTTATTTTCATTTTTTCCGTAAGAATGGCTAAGGAGCGCGAGTGTACGAACTGTGGGTGTGGCGAGGCATTGAGGGGTATGAGGGAGGAGTTGGAGAGTTTGAGGGAGATAATTAAGATTCTCACAGAAGACAGGAAGGAAGATAGGACTCGTTCAAAAAATGTACAGGTTACAGTAGGTGTACAAGAGGGAGGGGAAGAAAAGGGGGGAGTTGTAGAAGACAGGTGGTCTAATGTTCTAAGGGGAAGGAGATTGCAGACTAAGGGCTCTATTCAGGATCAGAATTCAGGACAGGTGTCTGTGCGAAATCGGTACGAGTCACTCCAGGTAGAACAACAGAGGGAGGATGAAGGGACAGGGAACTGTTGGTGAGATGTGTGGAAGTAGGAGGAAGGGAAAAGGTAGGAAAGGGAAATGTAGAGTAGAGGATAGGAAAAGACAGGTGGAACAGGGTCATGGGAAGGAGAAAAGGGAGGAGGAAGTAGTTTCTGCAGCTATCAGGAAAGATAGGGCTGACTAGGAGGGGAGGGGATCAAATGAGGTGGGTAGGGTTGAGGCTCTGGACATGGGGGATTCCATTGTTAGACACGTGGGGAAAGTGTGTGGAGGAAAGGGAACCAGGGTAGAATGTTATCCAGGAATTAGGTTGAGGCAGATATTGAGGAAAGTAGAAGAGAGGAAGGAGGGGAAGGAGAAGGTGGTAGTGTTTCACGTTGGTACCAACAACGTAAGGCAAGCTGATATAAGTACCAACATAGTTGGAGATGTGTGGGATCTGGTAAATGCAGCTCGGGTGAAGTTTAAGAAAGCGGAGATTGTTATTAGTGGAATACTGTGTAGGAGGGATACTGACTGGAGGATGATTGGGGATTTAAATGAGAATATGGAGTGGGTATGTGGGAAACTCGGAGTAAAATTTCTAGATCCTAATGGGTGGGTAGGAGATAGGGATCTGCGCTCAGATGGCCTTCACTTAAACCGCAGTGGTACGTATAAGTTAGGAAATTTGTTTGGAAGGATAATAGGGAGGTACATTCAGGGAAACAGGGTGGCCTAGTTAGCGGTGATAAGGGAACAGGGAACTGGAAATCAAGTAGGGATAACATAAAATTGTTAGTGTTGAACTGTAGAAGTATTGTAAATAAAGGAATAGAATTAAGTAATTTAATAGATATATATTTACCAGATATTGTAATAGGAGTTGAATCATGGCTGAGAAATGATATAATGGATGCAGAAATTTTCTCACGGTACTGGAGTGTGTATCGTAGAGATAGGATAAGAATGGTGGGAGGGGGAGTATTCATTCTGGTGAAAGAAGAATTTGTAAGCTACGAAAAAGTTAAAGATGAGACACATGAAATTCTAGGTTTAAGGCTCATTTCTAAAGATAATAGGCAACTTGATATATTTGGAGTGTACAGACCGGGAAAGGGTAGCACTGACACGGATTCGGAATTATTTGACAGGATAGTCGGCTATGTGGGAAACGACATAGAAAGAAATGTGATTGTAGCTGGAGATCTGAATTTGCCAGATGTCAATTGGGAAGGAAATACGAATGACAGGAAGCATGACCAACAAATGGCAAATAAGTTAATATGGGAAGGACAGCTGATTCAGAAAGTGATGGAACAACCCAGGGGCAAAAATATCCTGGATGTGGTGCTGATAAAACCAGATGAGCTCTATAGGGAAACTGAAGTAATAGATGGTATTAGTGATCATGAAGCTGTTTTTGTCGTAGTTAAAAATAAATGTGATAGAAAGGAAGGTCTTAAAAGTAGGACTATTAGGCAGTACCATATGGCTGATAATGCAGGCATGAGGCAGTTTCTAAAACGTAACTATGATCGGTGGAAAACGTTAAATAAAAATGTAAACAGACTCTGGGATGGGTTTAAAGAAATTGTTGAGGAATGCAAAAACAGGTTTCTACCTTTAAGGGTGGTAAGGAAAGGTAAAGACATACCTTATTATAATAGAGAAATAAAGAGACTAAGAAGGAGGTGCAGACTGAAAAGAAATAGAGTTAGGAATGGCTGTGGAAGTAAGGAGAAATTGAAGGAACTTACTAGAAAATTGAATCTAGCAAAGAAGGCAGCTGAGGATAACATGATGGCAAGCATAATTAGCAGTCATACAAACTTTAGTGAAAAATGGAAGGGTATGTATAGGTATCTTACGGCAGAAACAGGTTCCAAGAAGGACATTCCAGGAATAATTAATGAACAAGGGGAGTGTGTATGTGAGGATCTTCAAAGGCAGAAGTATTCAGTCAGTAGTATGTAAAGATTGTTGGTTACAAGGATAATGTCCAGATAGAGAAGGAGACTAAGGCCAAAGAGGTATTAAAATTTACATATGATAACAATGATATTTACAATAAGATACAAAAGTTGAAAACTAGAAAAGCACACTTTTGTAGTTATTGACAAAAATGTTACTAACAGTGACGAAGTTTTAGAGAATTTAAATAAAATTGACCCTAATGTAAAATTCACTAAAGAAGATGAAGTTAAACAGTCCTTAAATGTTTTAGATATAACGATCATGCGCGCCAATAATACTTTCGATTTTCAAATCTACAGAAAACCCACACAATCTCCTATAACCATAAATAGTTCCTCTTTACATCCTAAATCTCAAAAACAAGCGTCATTCTATAATATAATACACAGAGCCTTAAAAATCCCACTTTCCCCTAATAACTTAAAAATAGAATTAAACTATATAAGGAACTTGGCTAAGCTTAATGGGTTCAAAGTTGAAATGATTAACCAGTTAATCAATAAAATTAAATATAAACTATCCACGAATCTCATTCCTGATAAACCTAAAAAAACTACTTTCGCTACGTTTACATACAATAACCCAGCCATCCACCAGATCGCCAACACACTGAAGAAATACGACACTAATATTGCTTTCAGAACAGTAAATACAAATCAAAGTATATTTTTTAATCATAATAAAGTCAATTATAAAAACAGCCGTTTTTCGAGATCTGGTATTTACAGACTAACTTGTGCTCAGTGTGGATTTAGTTATGTTGGACAGACTGGGCGCAGCTTTTATACGAGATATATGGAGCATTACAATGCCTTAAAGCACAACAAATATTCAGCGATGAGCTCACACATGAGTGAAACAGGACATCAGTTTACATCAATTGATAAAGATCTCACTATTCTAAAATGTATAGGCAAAGGAAAACTTATGAATGAATTAGAAAATCTTTACATCTTTTTAGACCAAGCCTATAACAAAGACCATAATCTTAACGATGCCACGGAAGCAAAAAATCCTTTATATGAGCTAACTCCAAAGTTATTAGGCATGGTGAATTCAAAACATAATACAATCCCGCAAACTTTTAGAACTTCTTGTTCTAAAGCTTCCACCACCTCGTCAAATGTTAGGCCCGCCCATCTTGCTCCTAACAGCCCTCCAATAACAACACATGCGCGCAAGGATCCACTCACTATTACCCCCCCCCCCCCTCCATGTCCTTCACTGCCTCAGCCACACCGTTATAATACTAGAAGTAGAAAGCTCAGTCAAGCTAGCGTTGCTGAAACAACCCGACGTACTTAATACGCACCGTACGAGTGAGTACCGCCTCAGGCATTTTTGACGTACGGGAAGTCTCTTGTACAGTACGGTATTATTTAACCAACTTTCTTCTACATTTTGTTTCAGAAAAACTTGATCATTCTTCCAACTAATGTTTCAACGGAATTATAACATCAACTTGACTGTCTTTTAAATCCAATCAACTACCACATAATTACTGACATCCGCTAGCTTTGACATACGTTTCATCATTAGCAACGCCTCTACAAGAAGTTCCATTTTCTTTTCTACTTTCAGATATACCAACCGTATACATTTTAACATGTTTATTACGTTCACACTTCCGTTTTAAATAACTGACAGTGATTTTACCATCTTGGATTCAAACTATGGGAATTGAAGAAACATCCCCCCTTTGATGATTGTGTTTACATTCAAGGCCATCACAGTCTTAATGATATTATAAAAAAAGGATCCATTTTAGTTTTAAACTCTCAAAATTCATGTTTAACCACGTTTTAATCTTCAAAAACAGTTAATTTACTCTCTTTTTTAACATACTTTGCTGCATTATCGTTGTTTTAGATGTTATTGTATAATGTTTTACGAAATCATTTTTCAACATTTTAACCTATAATTTATAAGATTAGAATGACTCCATATGTATTATTTTTAAGATTGATATAGGCTGATGATGCCCGTAGGGAGGGTGAAACATGTACCATTGACTTTTATGTATTATGTATGAAATTTTGACCATATGAAATAGTGGATCATATTGTATTGTACTGAACAGGTGGATTTATAATATTGTAATAATATTTGAGACAAGAGGTCCCATTTCCCATCTCTGCCTATGATCTTCCTTTCCTTCCCCAGTATAGCATTATTCTTCTTTCTAGGTGCTTTATATTGTATAATTGTACTTGGGTATCTCATTTTTATCTGAAATGTCTTTATTGCAATCAATGTTTCGTGGCCAGTTCAAGTTATTGATATTTTATACTTTTCTCAAATCTTAATTGAGGTTCTTATTGCCACACTAGTATATCGGTCTTCTTACTTGTTGTTTGTAATTTATTTATTCAAAATACAATTGTTATTGATCTTGATATTGATTCTTTTCACATCCTAATTTTGAATTCTTTGGGTTTTTACATGCTTCTCGAACTATGCTTAGTGGTTTTTCTTCTTCTTGCTTAATTTTCACTATTCTAAAATATAGTACTAATTATATATCTGAATTCTGCCTGTTTGAATCTTATGTTACACCACAAACCATTAGCTGAGCTAACCCCCAATAACACTGCTACCACATAAGACAGGTTGAAGCTTTAAAATATCTAACACAGTAAGTTTTGGAATTAAAGCATCAAAACACTATATATTTGTAAAGTATTCTAGTGAAAACTAAATGCATCAACACAGTGACTAAGTTAAGATTTTGAAAAATAAACTTCAGACTCTCCAGGACCATAATATATCACCTCATGGGCCTCATCTGGTCCACGGGCCACTAGTTCACCACTCATTTACAGCATTGAAAATCAATGAGAAGCTGTTTTCACATCAATTCTTTCTGTGTTTCAGAGTATCAAGAAATCTGCCATAGGTCAGCGTATAATAGCCATTCTGCCCTACATCAAGCAAGAAATCCCCATCATGATTGTTTTCCGAGCATTGGGATTTGTAGCTGATCGGGACATCTTGGAACATATCATCTATGATTTTGATGACCCAGAGATGATGGAAATGGTATGTGTCCTTCATTGTGTTATTAAGTGATAAAACCTTGTCTGTAAGGTACATTAAACTTTTTTCTTTTTTATTAGGGAGCTAAACAATTCTCTTTCCATAGACAATAACAATTGTTGCCAAGTACAAGTTGAAATTTTTCTTTCCTGGAAAGTGATAGGTGTTCCTGAAGATAGGTACTCCTTTGAAAGTGTAAGTGCAATTTTTTTGTGTATCAGACTGTAATTTTAGGAGAAAATTGACTTTAATTGTATTCTGGTATCCACGAAACCCATTTCCTAAATTAAGTCGTATATATGCACACAACTAGATTTGACACTTGTTTGTTCCTTTCTGATACTACATTTCCAAAATTGAAATAACATGCTGAAGATTCTTCCTCAACAAATTGAAAAAATGCAACATTTTGATTTTGGTTGGGAAACTTGCCTACTTGGCAAAATATGCAACCCACACAATACATCTTTCAATATGAAACAGTTGCTTTTTTTTTCTTTACAACAGTTTTGAAAGTTTATGCAAAGGTTTTCAGAAGGTTCATTGCTACAATAAAATTGCGTTGTTGAAACAAACTGGCTAGTGATCACATCAGCGTTACAAATTCAGAAGTTATAACAGATTATTATTTTCTGATATACAAGGTAACATACCATACAAGATTTGGAAGGACATTAAAAAAGCTGGATTGGATGTGGCGGAAGTAATGGAGCAGGAAAAGGGGAAGGACAGAAAGGAGTGGAGGAGGTTTGTTAACCACATCCGAGCGACTGGAGTGGGACATTGATGTTGTAATGTAGTGATTATAATGTGTACTGGAAGCATTTGAACAATTCAGATATATTTGTGGAAAAGTAACTGTGAAATCGAATACTACCAAGATAACCCCTGTTGTGAAAGAATCATACAAATTGTATTCCAGATCTTAAATTGATGAAGCCACACATTTGTATTGTAAGTCATGATGGTTAACTGATACCCATAAATCAGTGCCATTTGCTGTACCCATGGTGTGGTGCAAACAACATATCAAATCAAAAAATATATTTGTTTAATTATTGTAAGGTGAATAATATCTAAAGCTACCTACAAATTCTATCAATTGCCCAAATATAATAGTGTTAATGCTGAGTTTGGTGGACTTGTCCTAAACAGGAAATCCAGAACACAAACACAGGCACACAGAGCCAAACATAACAGCTGGAACATTTATCTTGTGGTTCTAAGGATGGTCTGTTTGATGTGATGATTTAAAACCTTGCTAATCTTGTCAGTAATGTTGCTGAAACTGGTTTATGTGTAATTCAAGGGAAACAGTTTGAACTGCTGTACAGTTCTTATAATTCAAAACTGTAATAAAGCTTGCAATTTTTTAAATCTTCTAAAATGTAAAATCTTTTAAAAAGTTTAAAGATCTTTCCTTCCCCAGTGGGTGGGGGTGGTAGAACAATACCCATGGTATCCCCTGCCTGTGGTAAGAGGCGACTAAAAGAGGCCCCAAGGGCTCCCTCCACATCACCAATTCTTTTCCATTAATTGCCTTATGCTGAAAATTGGGTCCACTGTCGATCTTCCACTTCTAAAGCCATACTGTTCCTCTTACAACTTTCCTGCTGTCTTCTCATTCTCATATCCTTGCCAGTATTTTAGCCACTTGTAAAAAGAGTGTGATTCCTGTATAGTTATCACACACTTTTTTCTCCCCACTCCTTAAAAACTCAAAAACTCATATTCTTTCCCCAGACATTTTTGTTTCCATATACACTTAAACAATCTGTACACCCATTGTAGTCTAACAAGTCCAGCAGGCTTTTATTCATTTCCACACTAATTTCATCCATCCCTTGATGCCGTCCCCATTTTCATTTTACTGAATACTAATTCTACCTCTAACACTATTATATCATCTTCTATTGTTTATTCATCACACCATATTACTACCGTCTCCTCTGCACAATTTCTCATATTCAGCAGATTATTAAAATACTCCTTCCATCTTCTTTTTATTTCTTCTGGATGTGTTAACAACACTCCACCTTCCTCTTTCATTAGTTTTGTATAAACTCTTTCTTTCCTATTACTTCATACAATTCCATACAGCATTCTTTTACTGCCAGCTCCATCCATTTCCATCTCTTGTGTAAATTCTTCCCAGCTTTTCTTCACTTACCAATATCTGACATTTCCTTTTATTATCAAGATTCTTCCTTTTACTTTCTTTTTAATCTCTGTTCTATTCTTGCCAAACTTTCTTCTCTTCTTTCACTGCTTCTCTCACTTTCTTATTCCACAACGGTGCCTCTTTTTTTTTTTTCAGTCACATTGATGTTCAACCAAAGGCACACTCTGCCCAACTTACAAATGCCGTCTTAAAGTTGGACCTTTCATCTTCCACATTTTCTACTTCAGTAACTGGAATTTGTTGTTTGAGTCTCTCTAGAAATTCTTCATGTACATTTTTTGTATATTTTAGTTTCCACACTTTTTTTTAATTTCTCTTATCTCCTGTAATATTTCCAATTTCCCCACTCTCATTTTTGCTATCACAACTCTATGATCACCATCAAATGCTTCTCCTGGTAAAGCTGTTATATCCATCAACTGTCTGTGATTTTTTCTTTCCATATTCTATCACCCCAGCCAAATCTTGTAATTTTCCTGCCGTTTTTCTTCAGAAACCATGTATTGCCCACAACTAGTTTCTCTCCTTCTTCATTCATTTTTCCACATTCGTATACCCCTTCCTTTCCTTGTCTGTTATTTCCCACATGTGCATTTAAATTTCCCATTGTTATCACTTCCACATCAGTTATCTCCTTTTCTAGTTCTTCCAGGAATTCTTTGATATACTCCTCTTTGTTCCCTGCCTGTGGAGCATACACTTGTATGAAGTCTTTCACTTCGTTCTTCTTTCTCAGTCTAATTTTCATTACCCTGTCCCTAATGTACTCTAGCATATCCGCATACTCCTCCAGCTATTTTGAAATTATCTGGCCCACTCCATTTTTCACCTCTCAGCCATTACTCCACTATATTATATATCCTTTCTTCATTCTCTTCTTTCCTTTCCCCTTCCATTTAACTTCACTCAACCACATCATTTCTATACCCTCTTTCTCCATAAAATCCACCACTTCTTCTGCCTTTTTGGTCAGGATCATAAGATTGATTATGCCCACCTTAATGATGTGGGTCCTCTTCCGCCATCTAAACCGTTGACCACATTCTTCTTTCTGGTGAATTTATGTGTCATTTCCTACACAGAGGCTGTAGCCATTTGGGTGTCAAGTTTGGTAATGGCCAGACAGTCGCAGTTATTACCATTCACCCAGTTTTCACAGCCCCTCCCCAGCACCCAAGGAACTGCACATCATTTGTAGGGTACACCCTAAGCTTTTCCGAGGCAAGTTTGAAGTATCTTACTCGTATTTAGGCTATTATTACGGTGGGGTCAGCACTCCCAGAGGTGTTTTATGCCTACTCTCAGGTAGCTCCTCACGAGTACAGACAACTTTTGCAATCATTTCCCTGAATTACAGATGTTGCTGACAGGAGAAAGTTCTTCCATTTTATCTGTCTTTGGGATTGGGGTCCTCTTCCGCCATCTAAACCGTTGACCACATTCTCCTTTCTGGTGAATTTATGTGTCATTTCCTACACAGAGGCTGTAGCCATTTGGGTATCAAGTTTGGTAATGGCCAGACAGTCGCAGTTATTACCATTTACTGCAGGAGTGTCAAGGTCACAAATTCACTGACAGTTATGTGTACATGAGAAACAGCTGTTACGAGTGCTAGCCCAGAACGTTATCAGATAACTCAAGCTTGGAGGGGTGTACATTACATAGGTTCGTAACCATGGTACTTCATACAATACAGTATATATTATTTCATATAAGGACATACATATTATAATGTGTTCAACACAGAGTTTGCATAAAATGTGCTAAACAACATGCTTTTTGAAATCGCTGTGTGCCAGGACAATAAATAATTACTTTAAAGGTTGCCATAGGAAGTGAGGTACATAATAAAAGGTATTTCATTTTTCAGGGACTTAACATGCTCAACTCTCTTATGAACAATTATGAAGCAGAATAATATGTTGCTACTGTATCGCTTCTGTAGAAAACATCATGTTCTTATAAAAGTAGCATCTGTTCAATCAACCATGTTGATGCAGAAGTACGCAAATACAAATGCACACTAACAAATCACTGTGTCAATCCTAATACCACATCCTGTGTAGCTGTATGTTTCAACCATTACTTGTAGACCAAACCAGGTAACTGGAGCCCATCATCAGTAAGCATGTACAGCTTAGTCAGCAACATGGGGAAGTACAAACCGACTGAGGGGAAGAAGACTTGCGCCCATGTGCACAGGCATTTCTGGTACAGGCACTGCACTTATGGTGGTCTACTGTCACATACAGTAGCAGGATGATTATGACCTGACTTTTAAAAATGAATAATATAATAGTATAATAGTATTATTGTTGTTCAATCATCTTAATTATAATTACAGGCAAGGTGCATACAGTTGTTTGTGTTTGACCATAATTCACTGTCAAAATTTTGAGTTTTTACAGTATATCTTACCATGTTACTTTATTGAATTCTATCTGTATGTTCATTTTTTAAAGTTTTCATTCCATATCCTGAAGGTGTATGGTGGACCACTTTGAGGGTGATGCTTTCTCTCTCGCCGGGAGATGTGTGATGGTGACTTGAAGTGCGGTGAAGGGTGAGAGGAGCTTGGTTATGGTCTCTAAAGCGAGCTTTCCCTGCATTTGCCAGGAAGTGAGAACAGAAAACCATTCTCAGGATGGCCAATGTTGGGACCAGCCCACTCACCTGTCAAACGCAGAGCTCAGCAGTTTCTCAAGCTGCACTTCTCAGTCTACCTCTTTTTTAAGTTTTGGGGGGAGGGGAATCAACCAGGCAAATGTGGTGTTAGGGCACGTGGTACTGGATGTTGGTAATAAGGGCCAGGAGAAAACCCCATAGGCAGAAATAGCAAGATGCCTACAGGTAAAATCTGGCACTACTTTTTAAACACCATAGTTCAGAAATTACTTCAACTGTGTATCTGTAAGTCCATGCATCGTGTAACCGCACCATGATCCGAAGTGAAACTTAGAATATCTAGGGTGCCAGGGAAAATGGGTATAAGTCAGAAAATGACTTGTACTCTTCTCCCGTAGATAGATATTAACATGTTTACTTGTACTGTTAGGACCTAATGAAATACTGTACATATAGTTTAATTCTGACTTATACTACTTAGACCAAAGATCAAAATCCCTTCCAGGACTTACACCATGAACTTATATTATTTTGAAAATTTTCAGATGTATGCTCATTTTTCCTGGCAGCCTAGAAGTATTCAGTGTTCACGAAAGCGGACGCTTTGATTTTTGACAGCTGTACAACTAGGTTATATATAAACCAGTTTCAAATGTGTTATTCGGATGTGTCGAAGTTTCACTTCGGATCATGGTGCGGTTACACGATGCATGGACTTACAGATACACAGTTGAAGCAATTTCTGAACTATGGTGTTTAAAACGTAGTGCCAGATTTTACCTGTAGGCATCTTTCTATTTCTGCCTATGGGGTTTTCTCCTGGCCCTTATTACCAACATCCAGTACCACGTGCCCTAACACCACATTTGCCTGGTTGATTCCCCTCCCCCCAAAACTTAAAACTCACCTATCTTTTCTCTCTTTTTTTTTTTCAGGAAAAACACGTCAGTCTCTATGATCTCAGTTTTACTTTATCCATTAGCTTTTAAAGCCAAGAACAAACGTTCTTCTTTCTAGTACTTATCTGGTTGGCATAACCTTTTAGCTCAGTCTAGCAGTATACTCATTTCAGTCTAGCAGTATACTCATTTTTACTATTTCTATTTAGGGTGTTGGCTCAGGTCTTTACTAAGATAACATTTGATGTGTATTAGTTTCTGATACATTTTGAAGGCTAGTTTGTGGGATTCCCTACTCACAAGCATATCTAGGAATGGAAGTTTAACACCAGATGGAGAGCTTCCTTTGAGGATCAGTGGTAGACTGTTAATCCCTGGACACCAGGATCAGAAGTTCAAACCTGGCAGAGGTAGTCAGATTTTTTAAGGGCAAAATTCATTCAGCACTCCTTGTTGTTGATATATTAAGGTCTCTGGAGACACACGTGATGTTTACCTGATGAAGTTAATTCAAAACTCTGCCATGGATCATCCACTAGAGCAGTGGTTCCCAACCTTTGCCAGCTGACGCCCCCCTTTTCAGATACGGGTGGTCATCCCCCCCCCCGGTCGCATCTATAACCTCTCCGATATACTGACGTGTAGGATAGTGACCTAACCTAATGACACTAGAAAATGAATAATTCCATTATTCAATTCTTTATGAAAAATAATATGAAGTACGCGCTTTATATCTATGACATACTAACTTCATTCTAGCACAATACAAAGAACACACTTCTTTTACAATAAATCCTTCAATTAGTCAACAAATGTCAGTGAGAGGGTTGACACTGTTTTCTCTTGGTAAGATTCGGTATGTTTGGTTTGATATTTGACAGGGCACAGCGGAGATCACTTGCAACATCAAGCCGACAGCGCTGCTTTGTTTTTATGACACTCAGCGTTGAAAATCCTGACTCGCATAAATATGTCGTTGAAAATGGGACAATGACACGCAATGCTACTTTAGCTATTTCAGCATACACTGCAAGACAGTTTACCCAAAAGTCGCCCAGTCCTAATATTTTGTAATCATCTTTTAGCTTTGAATCACACTTCAAATCTATGGCTTCTTCTTGAAGTTGTGCTGGCAGTGCTTCAACGTCAATGGCAAATGGATTTTTTGTTAACACCCAGGACCATTCATCTGACGAGATATCAGGAAAGTAGGAATTGAATTCTTGTGCCAGGGAATCCAAATGTGACTGAATTTGCATCTTAAGTTTATTACGATCACATTCATTTTCCGGCAAAATTTCATTAAGGCGGTGAAAGGATGAGAAGTTGTTCAACTGAAGCCGGCGTTTCCATAACTGTATTTTTTCCAGGAAAGCTCTGATGGCATCATAACCAAGCATAATTTGGATTTTTTGCCTTGGAGCTTTAAGTTCAAACTGTTCAAAGCTTCAAAAAAATCGCAAAGATATGCCAATGAGACGATAAAATTGGCATCAGTAAACACTTCATACAGATCGTTCTTACCTTCACCAAGAAGAAAAATTTCAACTTCAGACTTTAATTCGAACAGCCGAGCCAACATGTTCCCTTTTGATAGCCAGCGAACCTCTGTGTGGAAAAGGAGAGTTTTGTGATCGGCTTGAAGGTCAACACAAAGGGCTTCAAACAATCTTGTCTGTAAAGAACTTGTCTTCACAGAGTTCACAATTCTTATAGCAACTTTTAGAGTGTTAATAAAATCTTGGGGCAAGGTTTTGGCCGCCAAAGCCTGTCTGTGAATCATACAGTGGGTTCCAATGATGTTTGGATTTTTATCTTTGGCCAATTTGAGAAACCCAGAACGTGACCCGATCATAACAGGTGCACCATCCGTACATATACCCTCTACATTTTCCCAGGAAAGTCCATGTTCTTGGAAAAAAAAACTATCGATGGCAGAAAACACATCACAAGCTTTCGAAGTTGTTTTCAAACATTGGGAGAATAACATTTCTTCTCTTAAAATTCCACTGTCGACAAATCGACAATATACAATCAGTTGACAACAACGGGCCACATTGGTTGTTTCATCACACTGAATTGAAAACACTGGAGATGCTTTCACCTTCTCCAAAATTTGCATTTTAATGTCTTCTGACAGTTCTTGAAGTCTGCACTTCACTGTGTTATCAGAAAGAGAAATTTTAGACAATTTCTGCTGCCTCCCTTCACCCAAAACTATATTTGCAGCTAATAACATACATGGCTTTACTAATGTTTCCCCAATTGTGTGTGCTTTTTTGTCTTTGGCAATCAGAAGAGCTAGTTCATATGATGCTTCCACTGCTTTCTCATTTTCTTGGTTAAAAGTACCCGATGAATCTAATTTCATACGTTTTAGTGAGTTGAGTTTAGTTGCAAAAAATTCTGTGGGTTTGTCTTTTAAGCCTATAAGATTCTTGTTTAAATGTCTCTCCAAACACACGGGCCTCATCGCATCGTTACTCAGAACACAGTGGCAGATTACGCATTGAGACTGTTGTATTCCGTTCCGTTCAACGACTGTGAAGCCATATTTAATGTAGTCATCATTGTACAGTCTCTTCTTGGACATCGTTATCAATTTTAAAAAGTTACAGTAGTAAATAACACAATTCACACAGTCGCACTTTTACAGCGAAGGGTACGCAACACTCACAATAAACAACTTGACAGACACGTTCACTGCGAAAGTATGCGAGGCACAGAATCAGCAGTCGAAGGGCCTGGCCACTGATGGTCTATCGGCGATGTGTTGTCATGGCCATTACTGCGCCATCTCTGATGGGACAGTTGTACTATGTAGCTCTCGCCAATTTGACTGCAAGGGAAGAATGTGTAGGGGTGGGAACAGAGCATTCAAGGACGAGCTACCCACAAAACGAGTCTATATGCCGCAAGGTGAGAGGGAAGGAGGAACTTCCACTACATTTGTTGCTTCTGAAACTCCGATTTTCTTTGTTCTTCAGAGTTAATATCGACTCCTGACTGTAGTAACTCATTGCCACTTAAGATCTTTGGTGAGAAAATGTCACTGTTTCATTAATTGCTGTGGTTAAACATTAATTAGTTGTAGCCCAAAATACCCGTAGGCCTACATAGAATTTCACGCTAGCCGTGAAAGCCAGACATGTCATATTAAATAAATGTATTATAATTAAGCCTACTATTATTGCCTTATCTCCTGTTGTTCTCGCTACTAGATCTATTTGATATAATACCGACATTTATACGATTATCTCCTTCATGTAATATATTTTGTTTATGAGAAAAACCTTGTACAGTATGTAACAATAATACTGGAAAATGAAAGCAACTACTACATCGTTGATGAGTTGAAACATGTCGCGTATGATCATAGTTTACATTCACGCAAGTAGGTCCACAAAGTGTGCAATTAAACGTGCGTTGAGTGGTCTTGTTCCCGCACCTGCTCTCAGGCTACATTTTGCTTCTCACAACACAGCAAATTCCTTATTTCACCTCCAACCTCGTGGCTCTGCAGAGGTTTGTGCCGACAGATGGCAATTACCAGTGCTTTTGAACGATTGACTTGGCGCGACAATCACTTGGAGAGATTCGAAAAATGTTTATTACACAAAATTGTAATATTCGAGTTAAAATCACTTCACGCCCCCCCCCTGATAAAGCCCCACGCCCCCCAGGTTGGGAACCCCTGCACTAGAGATCTGTTTCTCTGCTATCTAGTAGAGTAAACCAGTACGTTGAAATTGACATGCGAGCAGGCAGTCAAATCAAAATGTCTGCACCTTGTATCTGAGTAGGTGGTCTTCTTCTTCTTCTTAATTTTATTTTTATTTTAAATTTTATGGCCTACATTGGATCACTAGTCAATTATATAAAGGATTTATTGATTTCTTATCAGCCCAGTATTTTTTCATTCTGAGAGATGCTGCCTTCCTTTGTTCTGTTGAAAATACCCTCCAATTAGACCTTTTTTTTTTTTTTTTTTTTTTAATGACCGCATAGGATCACTTTAGTCAGTCCATCATTCAGGTCTGTTTGAAGGGATTGAGCATAAAATCATTGTATACCTGTCCTAGCAGAAAATTCTGAACTATCTCTTGAACAACAATATTAGTAATGGGGATAACAGATGAAGTATTGATGAGGACATCTACATAACACGTGATTGGAAGCTACAATGTTAGTCATTTACCGGTACTGTGATAAAAGAAGTGAAACTTGGTATGATTCCATGAACTGTTCATTTGTTTGTTCCTTTCCATTGGTTATCTTGTTAGGTAATTCCAAATCAAGTCATATATAGAAAGACAGGAACATAAAAGGATAAATACAATGCCAGGTAGGTGTGGGAAGAGGAGGAGATGGATTCATTCATAACCTTCCCATACATTGTGAAGATCTGGATGTTTGGTAATTCAAACAGGGATATCATCATTCCCATCTTTTTTGTTGTTTGCTTTTCGTTCTATTGTATTAAGTAATTGTTATGAGTATTGTATGTAATCTTGAAATGAAAATGAAATTGTAGCATTTTTTACTTCTTAGGGTACATACCAGCATTTGTAGTATAGACAACTGAAATTTTTAAGAGGTGTAATGCTAATGAAAAAGTTACCAACAATAAGAAAACTGGTTTGGGTTAGTTTGTGTTAAATTTTATAAATTATTATTTGTTGTATTTCTGTTTTCAGTATTTCTGTGAGTATGGAGATCACAGTCATTGCAGTTGTGTGGAAACAATACCATGTTTTCTCGTTATATGGCACCCTATATATTTTCATGATATATGGTGCTTATTATGTTTCTCAATTCACTTAGGTGAAACCATCTTTGGATGAAGCTTTTGTGATCCAGGAGCAAAATGTTGCTCTCAACTTTATTGGATCAAGAGGTGCTCGGCCTGGTGTGACCAAAGAGAAGCGTATCAAGTACGCTCGGGAAATTTTACAGAAGGAAATGTTGCCTCACGTTGGTGTGTCAGACTTTTGTGAGACCAAAAAAGCCTATTTTCTGGGGTATGTCCAGCTGGCCCCTGATGTGCAGTTTTAGCTGCTTGTTGCAACCATAAATGTCTTTTATTTTTGTTAATCCTCCTCATGTTTATGTCCCCTGCTTGTCCTTAACAGAAAAGAAAATCATTCTATGACTTGTGTGGTCTAAAGATATGCCTGACTTACCTTTTATTTATTCATTTCTCTGTACCTCGGAAGCATGAGGTTATTTTTATTTGAAATAGACTGTGTGTAAGCTTCTTGTATGCTATTAGTTTATTAAAGCAGCAGACTGCATGGTGCAAGTCATGGTTTAGGAATAATTGAAAAGAAATTTTAAGTACAGTACAATCTCCATAATCCAGCCATTTAGTAGTCTAGCACATCCATTAACCCAGCTTTTTTTTTTTTTTCCCTATCTGGCACATTATGTTGAAACATCTGGATTTGAATTGCGACTGACTGTAGTGCGGCTGTTAATACTATCCACTGTCTTCTTTCTTTCCATTCATAATTGTTTATGACACATACTGTATGCTACAGTTCTGTGTTACATGTGTCCCTGCGTATTTTTGTGTGTGTGAGTATCAGCTGTTTTTTGAACAGTGCTGAACTTGGAGAAATACAGGCACAAAACATTACTGTTAATGAAAAGTGTGATATCAATCAGTCAATGAATGAATGAATCAATCAATCAGTCAGTCAATCAATGATCTGCATTTAGGGCTGGGTTCTCATCCTATAAATGAATATTTGCCCCAGTTTGTCCTCTTGAATTCCAACGTTCTTCATATTATGATCTCTCCTATTTTTGAAAGCTCCACTCAAGCTTATTCGTCTACTTATGTCATTTCACGCCAACTCTCTACTGACAGTTTGAAACTTACCACATAGTCGAGCATCTCTTCTCCTTACTCCTAAGTCTTCCCAGCCCAAAGTTTGCAACATTTTTGTAATACTACTCCTTTGTCGGAAATCACCCAGAATAAATCATGCTGCTTTCCTTTGGATTTTTTCCAGTTCTCATATCAAGAAGTCCTGATGAGGGTCCCATACACTGGAGCCATACTCTAACTGCGGTCTTACCAAAGACTTACATGCTCTCTCCTTTACAGCCTTACTGCAACCCCTAAACACTCTCATAACTCTCATAACCCTGTGAACATATCTGTAACCTTTCTTAACAACCTCATTAATATGAATACCCCCAATAAAGATCATTCCTTATATTAACACCTTGGTACTTACAGTGTTCCTCATGGGATACTATGACCCCATCTACACAATAATTAAAACTGAGAGGACTTTTCCTCTTGATGAAACTTACAGCTTGATATTTTATCCCATTTACATTCATACCATTGTCTGCTATCCATCTCACAACATTGTTTAAGTCCCCCTGCAGTCGTTCACTATCCTGCAATTCATTTGCTGTTCTATACAGTATAACGTCATCTGCAAATACTCTTATATGTGATTCCAGTTCTTTATTTATATCATTTATACATATAAGAAAACATAAAGGTCCAATAATACTGTCCTGCGGGACACCCCCTTCCCTCCCCCGTCTTAATCATTACAGGATCAGAAAACACTTCACCTTTTCTAATTCTCTGAGTTCTGTTTTCTAGAACTGTAACCACCCATTCATCCACTGTTTTGTGTAGTCTAATAGCTCTCATTTTGTCAGTGATCTCCCATGGTCTACGCTATCAAAAGTCTTGGATAGGTCGACAGTAATACAATCCATTTAACTTCCTGAATCTAAAATATCTGATACATCTTGCTGGAATCCTATGAGTTGAGCTTCACTGGAATAATCTTCCTAAACTTGAACTGCCTTCTATCAAACCAGTTAGTAATTTTGCAAAAGTGTCTAATATAATCAGAAAGAATGCTTTCCCAGAGCTAGCAAACAACACATGTCAAGCTGACTGGCCTGTAATTATCCGCTTAATGTTTGTCACCCTTTTCCTTGTACACTGGGGCTACTATTGCAACTCTCCATTCATTTGATATCGCTCCTTCATGCAAACAGTAATCAAATCATTTTTCAGATATGGCACTATATCCTAATCCGTAGCCTTCAATATATTCCCAGAAATCTTATCAACCCCAGCTGCCTTTCTAGCTTTCAACTTTTGTATCTTCCTATAAATGTTTTTATTATCATATGTAAATTTCAGTATTTTGCCAGTATTAGTCACCTCCTCTATCAGGACATTATCTTTGTGTCTAACTACCTTTATATATAGCTGACTGAATACTCTGCCTTCTAGTTCCTGCATATGCATTCCCCTTGTTCATTAATGGTCCCTGGAATGTCCTTCTTGGAATCTTTTTCTGCCTTATCCTTAAGATATGGATTGAAGTGAAAAACAGAATGACTTAGAGAGTTAGTATAGTGACAGATGTACAACAATCTATGATAAATAAAATATCAAAAACTTTTGTAAAAAAAAAATAATAAAAAAATCTGTTACTTGTGGAACAGATAAGAAATGTATGGTTTCTTCAGGAACATATCTATTAATGGGGATATTCTTAAAGTTCTTAAAGAGATGGCTGTGTTCTTGTACAAACAAATTACAGACAAAGGTGATTCATGCTAGTGACGGATGGCTGGACAAGTTGTGGAACCTATTTGGCCTGTGTTTTTTCTGTTGATGTCAGGTGAAATGTTATCTGCAAATCATGTTGTGGTGGACCTATTCATGGAAGAAGAATAAATCCCAACAATCCGGCTTTTCCAGTAATCTGGCACCGCTTCGTCCTGAGAGGGCTGTATTCAATTGCATAGGTTTAGACAGCAGATATCTTGATGGTATCTGATATATTTATGTGGAAATCTAAGTCATTGATAACTGTAGGAAAAAACAGCTGTGGTATCCACAAGGGTATTTCATGTATATAACAAACATATTTTAAATTATCCACTAAGAAGGACTGCACAAATCATCTCTGCATTCTTAAGATATGTGATTACTTATAGTTCTGGCTCAATTCCCATATGTGATTGTCTTGTTCTTAAATATAATTGAGATTGAAGTAAACCAGTCATGTGTGAGCAATGTGTACACCACAGTACACACAGAAAATTCAGGATGCTGCAGCACTTAAAACATGGTTATTGAAATACACAAGGTGTTAAAAGTCAAAACAAATTAAAATCCCAAGTGTGGTCAAAGATGCAGTTAACCATTTATTTATTTTATAACTGAGATGACTACACTACTCCCTTTTTATAATGGAAGAAAGACATTAGTAGCTTTTGGAAAATGACTCTTACTTTGGTTATCTTTTCTGATGAAAAGTCTGAAAATGAAGTGGATGTTGTTTCCTTGCTGTGTTGGTATTATGATGTACTGCAGGTATTGACAAAATTGGATGAATGTTGGACTTGAGTCACTAATGCGAACCACAAATGCAAAATTTAGTCGATCCTGAGAGATGCTTGAAATTCTCCCATTAATATAACTTTTTGGGCCAGTTGTAGAAACGATGACTAGTTTTAAGCCTCAGACAATGTCTCCCTAAACAACGTCTAAATCGAGCACGATCTTCCATTGCATAAACAATGTTCAGCCGGTGTTTAACTAGACATCGTTTAAAGTTTCAATATTGGTTTGAAAATGGAGATAGAAGTATCTTTCATGCAACTCTTTGCTTGTCGCAACCAGTGAAAGTCGTCGGTGTGTGTACCGAATGCCAGTCAGCTGTTTGTCTTCCTACACAGTACTCAAATATGGCTAAGCATGAGCATGACTTGCCCACACATAAGAACATAGCTTTCGGTGGAAATTAAATCTCATAATATTATTGACACTAAAGCGACGCGCCACCGTACGAGGAAGAGAATCTTTGATTATAGCGTTGTTACGGTAAATAGCTTCAACGAAGAGAAGATGAAGCAATAGTAATGTGTTACCGAATGTGTTGCACGGGCCATATAGATGTAGCTTGCGTTCTGGAGATCGTAGTTCGAAACGCATCATCACCAGCCCTGAAGATTGTTTTCTGTAGTTTGCCTATTTTTACACCAGGCAAATACTAGGGCTGTTATTATGGCCATGGCTCTTATTCCCCAGTCCTCCTCTTTTAACACTAATCACCACCATCACTACCACTTGCTTTTTCCACTCTCATAGTTGCTGAAAACTTATCTGAATTAGATCAGTGATTATATATATAAAAACCATATACAACTTACTTTTTAGTTTTCACTATTATGTGTGCTTACTTGGCAGTAAATATAAGTGAATCCCTTCCAGTTGATGTATGTGACAGCCCTCTGATGATTGGGACAAGTAATTCTGACATGTATGTAGTCAAAGTGACCTATAATTCTATGGGGATTACCCCATGTATAATAAAATATATCGGTTGCCAAGAATTGTATTCAAGTTGACAGTTACCGGACTGTCCTTTTGTCAGTCTCAAGAAGCAAGTCTCTTGAATAGCGAAATCTTATTTTAAGCTCTACCTCCCCGTACATTTCAAATGAATTGCTGTGATTTTGCAGCGGGCGACTCACAGAGAGGCCGTCAGACTAACCTTTCTTCCCGGAATCATCTCAACATGATAATACAAATGACATGTTTCATGGTACATAACCTCTGATTATGATTCACTCCTCTCATTTGAGGTTAAACAGTGTTCTCGGCAGTGTTTAAACATGGCCGATTGAACATCGGTTTTAGACAGTGTCTAAGTGATAAATAATGTCTCTGCAATGCAGCAGCCATACTTAGGCATTGTTTAACCATACACATCGTCTGAACACCGCTTCTGCAATCAGCCCCTTTTTTCTTGCAGCATTGCAGAAGTTGTATTCATTCTTCATTACCTTAAGTGTATATGCTGGTAGACGTCTTGGTCTCGTGGGGCAGGGGCAACCAGTTATCTCCATGTGATGATAAAATTGCATATGTCCGATAGCTTGTAATCAGTAAGATAATTGTGGAGAACTAATTTCTCTATTAATGATGCAATCTCTGGGAATCCTGTACAACCTTCTGTAATCAACTGTTCTTCTTATCCGACCCCGATGCTATGAGATTGTAAGGCCTAAGGAGTCTTTCATTTTCCTGCCCTTCATTGCCTTTCCTTTTCTTTTACTGATACCTTCATTCTTTGAAGAGTCAGAGCACTTGCATTTTCCCTCTGATTAGTGTTTGCCCATTTGTACTTCCTCTCAAAACGGTAATCACCAACACCACCACAAATGTCTGGGAACATAGTCGTTGCTTATGGCCATAAGATATGGTTGTGGGTTGAACATCAGTTAGCCTAATGTGAAAAGAGAAGTGAGGTAGTCAATTATTTACCTTGTAGAAACGTCCACTAATTAGCTAAAGTGAGAAATGTAATCAACTCCTATGACAAGGTGAGCAGTATCTGCTCTCTTGAAAATGAAAGGTAATAATCACTTGAGTTTAAGATCAATGGAGAACCAACACTGTTCATCTGTCCCATTCAAGGTTAGAATAGACCGAAGTCCTGCCCTGAGCTAAGTCAGTGGGCTAGCAGCCCAGGCCATTTCCCCCTCAATTCAGCTCAGCTCGGCTCTGCTCTGCTTTGCTCTGCTTGTACCATTGTATTTGGCACCTTGCCCTGTATCGGCTCACATACCAGCTGTGGACTAGTTAGAGACATAACAGCAGTCGAGGATGCACATGCATAGCGGCCTCTATGGCCCAGACTGACCGTGTATTGCACTGTGACTGAAGCGTTACATGAACATCACTCTACACAGACAGGAAATAAATACCAGTGTTTGACGAGACAGATCGTGATCTTCCGGGAAAGCTCAAAATATTTGCTAGTTAATTGAGACATTTTATAAACACGTAACATTGTGATATCCGACCAGTCCGATAGTAATTTTCCATGTCGTCTCAACAGCAACAAACATTTCTTCTGGCACTATGTTGGCATCTTCTGTTTGAAATAGATAGGAAACGACTATTCTATCCAAGAGCATTATTAAAACACGTATCAAGTGTCCCTATCATTTATATTAATTAAACAATACATTTATTACTCATCTTCCGCTCATAATTCAAATACATTGTTATCAGCGATCTGGTTTTCCAATTTTACTGGTAGGTGGTCTGCGGCCGTTAACCCTCGATAACAGCCATCAGTGTTTGCTTGACTCAGATCCCCTTGCACACCTAGCAACAACATAGGAGGGAAAGGAGAAAAATAGCTGCTCCTGAAGGAATCATCATGGCTTACCGATCTCCGAATCATTGATAATTAGGCAGCGGACATCCCCTGTTCTCCATCTAAACTAGGGTAATAGAACAATGCTGAATACATTATTTAAAAATTCTGTGGTAATAACAGTTGTTAGAACTTTCATCAAAATCTTGTGTGTTAATTAAAAGTGTTCTTGAAGGTCATGATTTCATGATTGATATTTCAGTGGTGTGCTGCAGGTTGCTAAGATCTTGGACTAGCTTAGTCAGGTGAGATATTTTATGACTGAAATTAGCTTACGCAGTGGATACTATTGAAGGAAATTGAATGCCTTGGATTTTGTCAGCTGTATTATCCAGTTAGCCGGCCCCGTGGTGTAGGGGTAGCGTTCCTGCCTCTTACCTGGAGGCCCCGGGTTCGATTCCCGGCCAGGTCAGGGATTTTTATCTGGACCTGAGGGCTGGTTCGAGGTCCACTCAGCCTACGTGATTAGAATTGAGGAGCTATCTGACGGTGAGATAGGGGCCCCGGTCTAGAAAGCCAAGAATAACGGCCGAGAGGATTCGTCGTGCTGACCACACAACACCTCGTAATCTACAGGCCTTCGGGCTGAGCAGCGGTCGCTTGGTAGGCCAAGGCCCTTCAAGGGCTGTAGTGCCATGGGGTTTGGTTTGGTTTGGTTTTATTATCCAGTTAGGTAAGATCAAATGCCTCCCTCACTTGTAGTATCAGTCAAATATTAGTAAATTTCTCCTTAATACCAAACAAAAAGTAATGCTATAGCACCCAATCAGTATTTTCAAGATGTTTGACCACATTATTTTTCAGAAATATGTGAAAGATATCACCTTGATTATGAATTGGTGAGGTTCTGAAAAATAAATTGAATTACAGAATTAGGAAGTGTAGAATTAAAACTCAAAATTAAAACCATTTGTAAATTGCAAATGATTACAGTTCATTTCAGTCCGGCTCCATGGCTAAATGGTTAGTGTGCTGGCCTTTGGTCACAGTAGTCCCGTGTTCGATTTCCGGCGGGGTCAAGAATTTTAACCATAATTGGTTAATTTTGCTGGCACGGGGGCTGGGTGTATGCTTCGTCTTCATCGTCATTTCATCCTCATCATGATGCGCAGGTCGCCTACGGGAGTCAAATCAAAAGACCTGCTTTTGGCGAGCCGATCTTGTTCTCAGACACTCCCGGCACTAAAAGCCATACGCCATTTCATTTTGATTACAGTTCAAGCCCTAGGTGAAACAAGCATTCGTCTTTTCTATTTCCATCTTACAACATATAGTAATAATCACAGTTATACAAAGAAGTTATTTCTAGCCATACGGTAATTCTTATTAATATTTGATGACAAGAATTATGGCAACAACTTGTTATGAACCCATATAAAAAAACTTGCCTGTTATTCCATATTTTAAGACTCCCATGGCTATTGCTAATGTTAAAATGATAGATGTCTAGAAATTTTGAGCTGGTATTATCATAGCGGAAGATTCTAAGAATGTATCACACCACATGACAGGTGAAGTATTTCAGTACCTTCCAAAGAAATTTGGAATAATTGCGGATGACAAAGACATAAATATTTTCTAATCATAATTGCTCTTCATTTCTGATACCTGTGAGGATCTGTATTAATATAACTAATGTAAGTCTTGGATGCTGAAAAATGTTTTCTATATTCAGTGAACTTTCCTTAGAGAATTGTATTTATAATAGTGGAATTTGACACAAAGCAAATCATAGAGTTGGTTATACCACATTGCAGGAGATTTATTAACTACTCACGATGTTTAAAATATCACTTTCCAAGGAAATAAATGTTGTTTTTATAATAAACCTACTGTATTTGGACAATAATGAAAGATGGACAGAAACTTCTCTTGATTATTATTATATTTAGAATTACTGTTAGAATTATTTTGTAAGCATTTTGACAACTTTTAATTTTTCCCTAATGTTAGTAGTTTCCAATACATTCAAGACCATCATTCTCAACTCGGTCTTTTATAATTATTGTGAAGGTTGAATCAATCAAATCATAAAGCATGAGATTTCAGAAAATGGTGATAAAATAAAATGCTCCATTTTTAACCTAGTAGGTTGCTGAAAAAAAGTGTGGGCACTTTCTGCTTCCCATCTTGATGTTCATACTTAGTTACTTTTCACAACAATGATCTGCTAAAGTGAATTACAATTCTTACAGATTAATTTGAAACTTACATATCTCCTTTATTTGGTCATTTTTGAAGTAGCTATGAACTGACGCATTCCCATATAGACCTGAACTCATCTCAGAAGAGGAACACAAAGTTAGCATTCTAGCTGTTTAGTAATAGTGTAGCTGATTGAGTTAAACTCTTTAGGGACATTAAGATCCCATTTGTTTAAGTGTGTAGTCAGTTGGAATTCAGTATCGTACAGGGGAAATATTATTACAATTTTTTTACAATTTTCTTTACGTCGTTATATGGCAATGTTGGGATGGGAAAGGACTAGGATTGGGAGGAAAGTGACCGTGGCCTTAATTAAGGTACAGCCCCAGGATTTGTCTGGTGTGAAATTGGGGAAACCATAGAAAACCATCTTCAGTGCTTCCGACAGTGGGGTTCGAACCCCTATATCCCGAATCCAAGCTGATAGCTACGTGACCCAAATCGCATAGCCACTTACTCGGTTATTATTATTTTGTTGTTGTCATCGTTGGCAGTGGCATCATTAAGGAAGTTACAGAGATCATTATTGATTTAAGCCCACTAAGGAGCGCTGATGACTAGTTCTTCCTCGATGCTCTTCTTCGTTCCCAATATCTCTTGAGCCCTGCTGATAATTTCTCCTTTCTCTCCTGTGAAAGGGGCTTCCAACTTCTAGGGACTCTAGGTGGTGGGGTCCAAGACTGTACCATAGAACAAAATTTGGAATGATCTTCTATATCAATATCTGAAATCCCAGCCGAATCCAAGTCCTTCTGTACTTCATTAAGCCACAAGCTTCCAGTCTTGTAGCTTTTAACCAAAGAGAAGATCTTCTTGGTAAGCATGTTGCTGTCCATTCGTTATAGGTGTCTGTAGAACTTAAGCCTCCTACGTCGCATGCTGGTATTGGCCGATTCTAACTGTCCATACAGCTCAGAGTTCGATTTAAGTCTGTAGGTTCCATCTGGGAGCAATCTGGGTCCATGAATTTTCCTGAGGATACATCTTTCGGATTTCTCTAGATCATCCATGGTGCCTTTTTTGTTCATCAGGAGGGTCTCTGAGGCGTACAAAAACTGTGGTCTGACAACAGTTTTGTAATGACAGATCTTAACATTAGTTACAGAGATAAATTTATGACTGAAATAAAATGTAGTGCCATGCATTTAAATGTCAAGCTGAATTTGTATCATGCATTTTAAATGGTTACATGTGCTTCAAGACTGACTCATTGTAATTTATAGTGAGTCATGATTGATTGATTGAAGTTAAGTAGAGAGCTTAGAAAAATGTTATACTCGACTTCTTCAGAATGCAAAGGAGAAGGATTCCTGTGGTGCAGAAAAGATGTTTTATACTTAAATTTTAACTGAGAGTATGTGAAAAAGGGAATTGAGGCCTCACGTTAAATGTCATGAAGTAATATTTGCTTTGATTAGAATATATTACCATGTCCTATAAAGACAAGTGATTTGTCAACAACTACCTATCTGGAGTCAGAAAGAACTTATGAAACTTTACAAGCATAACATTCAAATTGGACAAAGTGTCACATCCCCAAGTTTCCTTGAGTTGCCTTTTACAAACCTGAATGAATTATGTTTTTGTTTATAGTCATTTAATATCAAATGCCATAATATGGCGAGAGTATCTGAACAAAGAACTAGCCGCACCGTGTTTTTCCTATTGGTGACACGACAGTTCCCTGCCCAGAACAATGCATGGGAAGTGCATGTGCAGTTGTCCTAGCCTTGGATGCAAGGCAAACTTGTTAGTGAGTAAGTGCCTATTGAAAGATGTGTTTGTGAATTGTGCGCTGTCTCTTCTGTGTACTTATTAAATCATGAAGTGTATTATGGCTCAGAGTATGTTTACTATTGAACATAATGTTTATTTTATGATTCATATATGTTAACTCAATGCATCTGTCAATTTCATACACAATAATTCTCAAAAGATTCCCAGGTGTAAAAGTTCCCAGTCATACAAATCCAAGCTCTTTTTTTCTTTTTCCCTTTTTACAATTTGTTTTATGTCACAAATACACAGATAGGTCTTATGGTTATGATGGGATAAGAAAAGGCCTAGGAGTGAGAAGGAAGCGGCCATTGCCTTAATTAAGGTAGAGTCCCAGCATTTGTCAGGTGTGAAAATAGGAAACCGTGGAAAACCATCTTCAAGGCTGCCAACAGTGGGGTTTAAACCCACTATCTCCTGGATGCAAGCTCACAGCTGCGCACCCCTAACCGCATGGCAAACTCATCCAGTGCCATGCTCTTTATAATAAATTTCAGGCTGTGGGAAGTGTTCTGCCTAACAAACCAGTCAGTGTAGAGTTCTCACCGAAGAAAAATTAGATGACATTGGCTATCATATGGGAAATTCTCCAAAAAAATTCTCTTAGGCATCTTTCACAAGAAGTAGGTATTTTGTAATACTCTATTGAAAAGGCTACTAAATTATTAAAGTTAAAACCAGCATCTCCTTTCATAACGTTGATCTTAATAGTTCATGGGCTGTTGTATGATTACATCATTGCCACTGAACCCTTCCAACACACAGCAACAACTATTGTGCTCACCTATAGGATGAACACTGCATGGCTGGATCATAGTTCAAATTCTCTCATTGTGTAACAGGCAAAATATGCCAAAAGAAGGTAGGAAAGAACAATGAAAACCGAGCAAGTTGACCATGCTGTTAGAGGCATGCAGCTGTGAGCTTGCATTCAGGAGATAGTGGGTTCAAATCTCACTGTCGGCAGCCCTGAAGATGGTTTTCCATGGTTTCCCATTTTCACACCAGACAAATTTTGGGGTTGTTCTTTAATTAAAGCTACAGCCACTTCCTTCCTACTCCTAGCCCTTTCCTATCCCATCGTTGCCATAAGACCTATCTGTGCCAGTACGACGTAAAGTCAATTATAAGAACAAGAAAAGATTCACAGAATTACTGTACATAGATGGGAAATGCTCAAATCATATCTTCTGCCAGTTATAACATATAACTTGAAGAGTT
Organism: Anabrus simplex; assembly: GCF_040414725.1. Taxonomy (NCBI): domain Eukaryota; kingdom Metazoa; phylum Arthropoda; class Insecta; order Orthoptera; family Tettigoniidae; genus Anabrus; species Anabrus simplex. The sequence continues at coordinate 163,482,806 of NC_090271.1, forward strand.
GTGTGTTAAATACATAGGTCATTAGTATATTACAAGCACATGAAATGAAATTTCTAAGATCAGCATTGCAGGATACAAAAAGTGGCAGAATCAGGAATGATTACATCAGAAGGAACCTGCAAGTGAACTTGATGAAGGAGGAAAGACTGAGAGCTGCAGGCTGAAATGGTTTGGCCATGTAAAGCGAATGCAGGAGACACAAATTCCCAGGCACTACTTAGAGCATATGGAGCCTGGAAAAAGCCCAGTTGGACATCCCAGAAGGAGGTGGTTGGTCTAAATTAAATGTGATATAGGTAAAAAGGGGAGACATTGGTCGATGTAATGAGAGAAGAAGTATACAAAGACAGAAACAGATGGAGACATATCATTCACACAAATCCTATCAAGCCCTCTGGGAGTATCTGCAGATGTTGATGATGATGACCTTATTATATCTGAAGTCTGCTCTTTGATGTACTTGAAGAACTGGAAGCAGCATTGAGAATAAATTACTGAACATTCTTTACAGTGTTCTGCTTCAATTACTGAGGAAAGGCCTAGATTAATTTTTGTTAGAGTGAGCATGTTGGCCATGTGGTTGCGTTCAAGAGATGGTGAGTTTGAACCTCACTGTTGGCAGCCCTGAAGATGGTTTTCCATGGTTTCCCATTTTCACACCTAGTCCTTCCTAAACCATCGTCGTAATAAGACCTGTCTGTTTCAGTGCAATGTAAAACTAATAGCAAAAAGAAATGTTGTTAGGTAGGTAGACTGTACATTGGTCACTATTATTGCCATAAATACCTGGTGAAATTGGTATGGTCTTCTTTTGAGATATCAGGTGAGGCCCTACTTGTGTCATTTCACAGTAGTAAAAACATCAACATATTTTCAATGTCAACTCGCTCTAATATCCTGAAAGAAGACCAAAACTTGTCATTTGGCACCAGTTGTGAAAGCCTACACCAGTACACCCTGGTGACATTCTTGAATATACTAAGGGGCTCCTAAGTGCTTCATCACATACAGAGTCTGGCTTCATGGCTGAATGGTTAGCATGCTGGCCTTCGGTTCAAGGGATCCCAGGTTTGAATCTAGGTCAGGTCAGGGATTTTAACTTTCATTAGTTAATTCCTGTGGCTGGGGGTTGGATGTTTGTGATGTCTCCAGCATTAGATTTCCTCTTAGATAGGGCCCCATCCTCACAGAAGCACGGTCACATATACGGCGTCAACGCAAAAGATCTGTACCAGGCATCACACATGAAGATAATTTGTATTATTGCATTTGCTTATAGGTAATTTTATATTTGGAACTATAAAAATTATGTTTATTTGATGTCTGATTTTCCATACTTACCTTCTGTCTGAATTGAGAAATGTGCAAAGTCCCTTGCATGACTTTTATATTAACTGGTGTTGATTTTTTCTTTCGATTAGCTGCTCTTTGATAATATTAGCCTGTTAGAAGAGACTCAAATGTGGCTGCTCTTGCATGGCACATTTTTGTTAGACAAAGAAAACTCCTAGAGTCTAGTTTTATCATTTAACGTTTATGTATATTTGATTGAGAACATTTATTAAACTATTGTATTTTCATGTTTATCCTTGTCTCCTTTTTCTCTTCCTTACTCGTTCTACACTTTTCATTCTTCCTGGTCTTTTCCCAATTTATTGGCGTCAGCAACTCCATTGTTTATATTGATGCTTTGGGATCCTTAAGTTTTTTACCACTGTATTCATTTTTGCCTTTTTGTCTGTTTCCCTTCCCTGTCTGTATTCAGTTTTCTTCTTATCCTACACTTCCCATATAAAGACTGAAGATCTGTCAAGATGGCTTCTCAGTCAGTTGCGATGCCCACCCTCCTGATGAAACTGGGAAGCAGAAATGAGTTTGTTGGGGACTGAAAAGAAATGTAGAAGTTGGCGAGGAGAGAGTCCATATATGTGAAGACTGCAGTGTATGAAAATACGGAGACTTCTTCTTTTTGTTGCTCCCTCTTCTAATGATGACCTGTTTTTGTGTTTATTCTGTTATGTGTTCTTACCCATGTTCCTATCTTTCTTACCCATATTCCTATCTTTCTGTATAAGACTTGATAGGTCACTTGTATGTTCCTTTTTATTACAGTAGAAGTCTGCTATAGCGAGTACCTCATTATAACAACAGTTTTCCTTGGTCCCTTGAAAATTCCTTTATTAAACAGTGTATTATCCTTCGGTTACAGCGAGAACCTTCTCACTGATGCATCCGTTATTACTAGCAATTAAGCGTGTGCCATATTTTTCTGTTATCAATATTAATGTGCACTCAAGCAATTATACTGAATGCGATTGATCATCTTCGGTATTATTTTCCTACTATGTGCACTAGCAAACTCTCCCATCAACATTCAAAGGCGATGCCAGAGTTGATTAGTAATATCCATTGACTGCTGTTCTGTAAAGAAAAGTTGAAATGAAAGAGGGGAACATATTTTCATAATAAATATGTAAATAATGTCACTGATTATTAACTTGTTAGATATAAAGGCTGAAGTAAATGTTCACTTAATTTTAATGCTGTATACTGAAACTAAGTAAGAATGTGATACACCTCAAGATATGGCAGAATGCATCACTGATTTCGGAGGTTAGTGCATATTTTCTCGCATCTGGTTACATTTTGGAAAGGGTATTCCCATGTAAATTTATAGCGAGACGTTTATCATTTTTCTACTGGTGCTTGAAATATGTTTTCATGATACATGTACGGTTCAGTTAGATTAGGTAATGCTGTTTGGATAAGAAAACTGAAATGTTTGCCACAGAATGTGATCGATCATCTTTGGTATCTTGTTCTCGCTGTGTGCAGTAGTGAGCGCTCTCTTCAACGTTTGAAGGCTATGTCAGAATCAATTAGTAATACCCATTGACTGCTGTTCTGTAAAGAAAATTTGAAATGAAAGAGTAGGACATGTTTTAATAATAAATGCATAAATAACATGGCTGATAACTGTGGTTAACTCAGTAGAAATAAAGACTGAGGTAAACCGTCACTTAATTTTAATGCCATATACTGAAATTAAGTAAGAATGTGATACACTTCAAGATATGGCAGAGTGCCTCACTGATTTCAGAGAATATATTTTTTCACTTGTAGTTTAATTTTAGAAAGAGTATTCCCATGTAAATTTATAGTGAGAAGGTTACCATTTCTCTACTGGTGTTTGAAATATGTTTTCTTGATACATATATGGTTGAGTTAGGTTAGGTGACACTGTTTGAATAAGAAAACTGAACTGTTTGCCACAGAAGCCTCTGAAGTGATACCACAATTTTTAAGAATGAAACTGAACATTTGCATTCATGTAGTATCAGAATTTGAAAAATAATTAATGAGTAATCTGTATTGTGGACATCATCCGTGGAAGTGTACGTTTTGAACGAACTGATTGCCATTTCATACCAAGTTTAATTTTTGTGGTATTTTCCCCCAACTTTTACAAAAATTCGGATATAACGGCAATCTGTTATAGCAGGTAAAATTTTCGCCGTTATGAATTCTCGCTATATAGGACTTCTACTGTACTTATGAAGAACTTGAGTGACAGAGTCAAGTTGGGAAAGGAAAAATGGATAAGAAGAGCAGCTTACCATAGAAAAGATGCAAAAGATATGCATATTGTAGTGTAGGATGACAGAAACAAATTCTAAAATTCATCAATGCAGCTTTTTGTTTCTTCTATATCTATCATACTGCACTACCACATGTCCACCTTTTACATTTCGTCAGTGAGTCACTCTTCTTTAGTAATGTTTTGAAATACCTATGATAACTGCTTATTGTGCATGACAACTTCCTTGTAAATGAGAAGAAATGAAAGTAAGGTCAATAATTTCATATTTGTAGGTACATGGTGCACCGTCTGTTGTTGGCAGCCTTGGGTCGCCGGGAGCTCGACGATCGAGATCACTACGGGAATAAGAGACTGGATTTAGCAGGACCATTGCTAGCTTTCCTCTTCAGAGGGTGAGTTTTTATTCCCTGTAAGAGTAAGAACTAAATGCGATGTCCTATCAGTTAATGTATAAGCTGGAGAGTGGTAGTTAAGTTCACCCTCTTCTGAAAGTTTTTCATTAAGATGAGACATGCACTGTAGCTTCAGTTTCAAAACTGGTCTGAACACAAACATTAATGGCGTTACTCATTATCTAGTATCTAGACTGCATGTTGCAAATATGGCCCATAGTTTCCACAAAGTTCTTATTTTCACATTTCTTATTTTTTCTTATCAGAATGGTATTCAGTAGGATCGCTTGATGAACCAGTCCCATGGTCTAAGGATAGCATGCCTGCTTCTCACCCAGAGGCCCTGGGTTCAATTCCTGGCCAGGACAGGGATTTTTATCTGATTCTGTGGGTTCATTCAAGGTCCACTCTGCCTTCATGATTACAGTTGAGGTGCTATCAGACTGTCAGATAGTGGCCTTAGTCTAGAAGGCCAAGAATAATTACCAAGAGGATTTATTGTGTTGGCTACATATCACCGTGTATTCTTTAGGCTTTCAGGTTGAGTAGCAGTCACTTGGTAGGCCTGTAGGGGCTGTAGCATCATTTGGTAGGTAGAGGTACAGTGAGTTTCTCTCATCGGTTGGCCGGCAGGTGCACAGCGCAGCGACAGCACGGGAACGTCTGCACTTGGCAGTTCAGATCCGGGCTTAGAACATGTATCAAGTGTTGATCTGTCGCTCTAACTGTTCTTGAGTTGTGAAGTGTTACTGCGGGGTATAATTCTCGTAATGCCTCCGCGTGTGTACATGTGTACATCTACGATAATTATGTGAAAACAGAGTCTTGCAGAGACAAATTGAGAGGAACTGGTTCTTTACTCAATAAGAAGCGAAGTGTTAAAAAGCATGTACTTAACAAGGAAAAATTAAATTAAATTGCAGAAAGATTAGATCATACACCTACAAAATTCATAAGATGATTTGTCAAGAAGCCGGGGTTTTGATTAGCTCAGCATGGCGTGCTAAGAAAATATTAAAATTGAAACCATACAAGGTAAATGTAGTACATGAACTGCATCCATGTGATCATGATAAGCGGGTACGTTTTTGTAATTGGATGTTGCAAAACGTTCATGATGAAATAAATTGATCCACGCCTAATTTTTTTTTTTTTCTGACAAAGCATGGTTCCATTTACATGGGTATGTTTTGATGCACAATAACAGATATCGGAGTACAGAAAACCTCCATCACATATACAAAATTCCTCTACATGACAAATGGATCGGAGTATGGTGCACAGTGAATGGATGCAGAATTATAGGACCTATCTTTCAGGGCAAAATTAATTCACAAATATACAGGGATAATGTACTCAAACCATTTTTTGACAAACTGACTGACCCTGACTGTCAAAATTGATCTTTTCAGCAAGACTCTGCCATCGCACATACAGCTAATGACAATAAACTTAATTGAGGACATTTTTGAATACCGTGTTTTTAGTACGGACTTATGGCCATCACGGTCCCCAGATTTAAATGTTTGTGACTTTTAGTTATGGGGGAGCTTAAAAAATAAAGTGTATGCAAGAAGCCCCTACAATTAGACGAAATGGAAAAACATATCCAGAGAGACATAGCCTCATTTACGGAAGACAAACGTATGCGTGTGAATCGGAGTTTCCTAAGACGATCCCAGAAATGTGTGGATGCAGGAGAACATTTCCAACCTCTCCTGTCATAAGGTATGAGCTTATTTTCTTAATTCTTAATTACTAATTTTCTAAATTCTTATTTTCTTAATTTTACTCATTATCTCATGTCATGCACGGATAGAGTGAGGTGAAATGCTATGCCACGGAGCGGAGAGTGATGAGTCAACGAGAAGCAGAGAAGCTGGGCACACCTGCCAGCCAATGGATGAGAGAAACTCATTGTAGAATCACTCAATGAGAAAAGTTAAGAGGATACAAGCCTCAAACTTGTGATGCTTTAACAGAAAACTAGATCTCTTAACTGTTCATTTAAATCAACTGTCTATTCTCTCTGTTTCTCCTTCTTCCTACAATGACCTGCCATTATATTTGTCTTATTGTGTGTTCCAATGTAAGTTCATAACTTTCATCATGATGATGATCATCATCATATGAAGTTTCCAGCTGTTGGCCAGGTCTGCTTGGAACATAAGCCTCTCTATCTCCTCTTGTCTTCCCACCACTTCTCCCTCATCACTCTTGCCCAATCCTCTCCTCTTCTCTGTTCACACTCTTGTAAAGTGCTCCTGCCATAATCTTCGTATCTACACTTCTACGTGATCATCTAATTTCTACGTTAATTTTCTAACCTGCTTCTGCCATCTATGCCTCTGCGTGTTCATCTTCATTCTTCATCAACGTATTAATTACTTGATGTTATTTAATTTTTTTTATACTGGACATTGTGTGCTCATCTATCTCCCGTCTCTCCATCTGCTTACTGACTAGTTGTCTGCTATCTACCCTGTACTACCCATGTCACCAGTTACATCATCAAAACTTCTGGAAGCAGCTAGTCTGCGCTTCCTCTCGCATATATAAGCGACAGCCAACATTGGCCTTTCAGCCTGGCATCGACTTACGTGCAGTGTGTGTATGTGTGTGTGTGTAGGGAACTTTGACCTTGTGTGGCTTGCCCGTACGATGCAAGACCTTTTTCGTCCAACTGGAACTCTAAATCGTCCACATGAGATCTGGGTGAGCTAAAAACTACTTATAATTCTCTGGAACTTTAATTTTGCCCTTCAGGCATGCCTTTCATAGATTCAAGTTTCTGAGGCCTTGATTTGTGCATTAATTGTTTATCCATTATTGGAAAATGTCCAACTCGGCTGAACGGTCAGCGTACTGGCCTTCGGTTCAGAGGGTCCTGGGTTTGATTCCCAGCCGGGTCGGGGATTTTAACCTTAATTGATTAATTCCAATGGCACGGGGCTGGGTGTATGTGTTGTCTTCATCATCATTTCATCCTCATCACGACGCGCAGGTCGCCTACGGGATTCAGATAGAAAGACCTGCACCTGGCGAGCCGAACCCGTCCTGGGATATCCCAGCACTAAAAGCCATACAACATTTAATTTCATTTTCATTGGAAAATTTTTACCTTCGGGTGGTTACTCATAATTTCACGACTCGTGTTTATGTTGTAACTCCTGTTTTTTCAAAAGGCAAAATAGAAAAAGAAATGGACTTCTTCTATGTTTATCTGTGATATATCAAATCTTTTATATATATGTATATTATGGAAAGTTATTTATACTTCATCTAATACAGTTGTTAAATCCTTGTTATCAAATGGTGCCCATTTTTCTGTATTGTATACCTACCGCGAACCTATTCCTATCCCTCCCAGTATAGCTTCCTGTCACTCAGCTTGTTACCATTGTGTTTAGCTGTTACCTTTTATGGTGTTGATTCGTATTATGAGAATGGTGTTGAAAAGGATACTGAGTTACGAGACCATATTCTAAGCCTTCCCTCAGCTTTTTTCGGAGGCATGGTATTTGGAAAAAGAAACAAAAGAAAATACCTTCAAATTTTTGCTTCTATTAAGTGTTGATATGCTTATTGAATCTGTGGGATTGGTGACGTATGTTCACTGTTGCTTTTGAATCACCCAGTTCCATCGTGATGGTACATTACCCAAAATGCAACACTCTTTCACTCCTTTTATCCACCTGTCTCTTGGTCTGGCTCTTGGTCATTTTCCTGTTATCTCCATTTCATGCATCCTCCTTGGTATCCTTTCCTCTGTCATTCTCTTCATGTGTCCTGCTTCTCAGAAATTTCATTTCACTTGTCTGTATCCTGGTTACAGCTCTCCCTTTTGTTTCTGCTCTAAAACAGGCTTCTGCACTTTTCAGGAATGCTCCTGCTTGTCTTCCATGCATGATTATTTCCTTATCATTTCTTCCACTTTCCCCTATGATACTTCCCAGGTACTTGAATCTCTCTACCTTTTTAAGCTGTTCCCGTCCAAGCAACATCCCTCTTGTAGGTCTTTCCTTCTTTCTAATTGTGATCACTATCTCGCTCTTATTGGCATTAAATTCCATTCCATATTGTTTCACCTCCTCTTCTCATGCATGTAACTGTTCCTGGATATCCTCTTCCTTCTCTCCCCAGACTAACAAGTCATCTGCAAACATCATCACTTTCATTTTTTGTTCCTCAATTTTTCTTGCCACTTTTGTCATTAAATCATCCATTACTGCAATGAAGAGCAAAGGTGACAGAGCACTTCCTAGTCTTAATCAACTTTCTTGAGCAAACTAGTCTGTTCTCTCTCCTCCTACTTTCACACTACTGACACTCCCGTGATACATCTCCCTCACTCTTTCTGTTGTCTACTTCTCGACACCTTTTATCTGTAGGCTTCCATACCTTGTTTCTGTACACATGATCATATGCTTTGTCAAAGTGCAAGAAGACCATTAGTAGATTTTCCCCACTCATAATGATGCTCTTGTAACTGCCTTACTGCGAATAGAAGGTCTACTGTGGATCTTCCTGATCTGAAGCCATACTCCTCTTCTCTTAACTTCTCTTCCACCCTCTTTCTGATGCTATTCTCCAGAATCTTCTCAAACACCTTTGCACAGTGACATCAATGTGACTCCCCTATAGTTCTTAAAAAACTTTCCTATTCCCCTTCTTGAAGATGGGTATGATTATCCACTTCCTCCAGTCTTCAGGGGTCTTCCTCTCCTTACTTTCAATATATGATAAGGCCACTGTTTCCCTACCTCTCCTGCTGCCTTCACCATCTCAGTACTCACTTCATATAAACCTGGGGCTTTCCCTCCTTTCATCTTGTCCATGCCGAGGCCATCCTGACGTCTGACCTGAATACACTTAGCTGTTACTTCCGAAACTGGAGACTACAACCCAGCATGAATAAGACAGAATCTGCTTGCTTCCATCTCCACAACAAGTTGGCTAATACAAAACTCCAAATATGCTTCAATGGCTCAGTGCTAAAGCACAATCCTAATCCAAAGTACCTCGGGGTAACGCTTGACCGAACCCTATCTTATAGAAAGCATCTTGAAAACCTCGGATCTAAGTTGAGATCACGTAATAATATTCTGTTTAAATTGTGTGGAACTTCATGGGGTGCTTCAGCGGACACATTACAACGCACTGGGCTTGGCCTTGTGTATTCTGCAGCTGAATACTGCTCTTCAGTATGGCTTAACAGTTGCCACGTGAAGAAAGTCGATGTACAACTTAACACCACCATGCGTATCATCTCTGGTACTCTGAAGCCTACTGCAACGCACTGGCTGCCAGTCCTGTCCCACATTGCTCCACCAAGCCTGCGACGTTCAAGTGCCCTTGTTCAAGAATATGATAAGATCATGTCCAATCCAGCTCTACCTATCCACAGAGATGTTGCAGATCTCTGGAGACAAAGGCTGAAATCCCGTAAGCCACCAATGAAAACAGCTAAGAATCTAATGGATGCTGGTTTCAATTTAAAAGAGGAATGGAAAGAGCAATTGATTCGTACAGCTCCGGAGTGGCCAAGCCTCTTTAATCCAAACCACGCCCCAGCTGGTTTCAGTTTGCCAAGAAGAACGTGGGCATCACTAAACAGGTTTCGCACTAATTGTGGAAGATCTGCATTCTCCCTTCACCAGTGGGGCTTCGGGGACTCTCCAGCATGTGATTGTGGTGCTTTAGTCCAGACCATGCATCATATAATGGACGAATGCCCTCTGCGTGCTTATGGTGGAGACCGGAAAGACTTTGCTGATGTCTCAGAATCCCTAGTGCAGTGGATAAACAATTTAGATATCCATGTGTAATTGTTCCCTACTTACCATGTATTCTTTGCAGGTTTTTCTTTTGTATAATATTGTATACACTTGTCCATTCTGTAAATTCCATACGCTTAATAATAATAATCTTGTCCAGTGCTACCTCCACTTCTCCCCATGTTAAGTCTTTTTCTTTTCCCATGTTTCTTCCTTCCTCTCTGCTTCTACTTTCCTCCTCAATGCATCCCTCTGGGTTTAGTAAATCTTCAAAATACTTCTTCCACATTCCTTTGAGTTCCTCTTTCTCCTGCAGTTCATTTCCATTTTTATCTATCATTATAACATCTTCCCTAATGCCTTTCCTCTTACTCTTGACCATTCCATACAGTTTTTGTTTGTTCAACCCTTGTCCCGTTTCCCTACGGGGTCGGGTATGAGGTGAGATGAATCTGTCGTGGCGGAATTTTATGACTGGATGCCCTTCCTGACGTCAACCTCATCGGAGGAGTTAATGAGATGAAATGAATGACGTGATATATGATAGTAGAGAGATGGTGAAACCCGGTGCCGGCACATAGCCTACTCCTGTCGAATAGCACCAAGGGGTCTGCTCAAGCCTTAATGTCTCCATCCGACGGACGAATCACCATCAACAGCGCCATACGCCCTCACTTATTACAAGATATTAGAATCATTCCATATTGACGGTTTTCACTTTACAAAGGTGAAAAATGAGAGTATCCCCCTAATTCAATACAATAAATATTCCGTCATTAGACGGAGTAAATGAATTCAAACGTGTTTCGGCTCATTTGAGCCATCTTCAGTGAAAAGTGAGGGGAGTTTGAAATAATTTACATAATATAAGTTGAAAAAATGCTAAAAAACATAAAGAAGGAGCAAATGAAAAAACAAACAAAAGAGAGCCTAGACGGAAACAAAATTAGCACAAATATACAATATTTACATCACTATGCGGAGCAAAAAACAACTCACTGCGACAAAATTCAGTGAAAAGGTGTTAATTTAAAATAATAATTGAAACTAAAATCTGTGTAAAACTGTGTAAACTATGAGGTCCACAACCTCACCATGTGCCACTATTGTTCACTTCCATCTGCATCATTTGTTTTTTCATTCCTTTGTTTTCTTAGGTTAACACAGTTTTTAGTTTCAATTGTTATTTTAAATTAACACCTTTTCACTGAATTTTGTCGCAGTGAGTTGTTTTTTGCTCCGCATATTGATGTAAATATTGTATATTTGTGCTAATTTTGTTTCCATCTAGGCTCTCTTTTGTTTGTTTTTTCATTTGCTCCTTCATTATGTTTTTTAGCATTTTTTCAACTTATATTATGTAAATTATTTCAAACTCCCCTCATTCTTCACTGAAGATGGCTCAAACGAGCCGAAACATGTTTGAATTCGTTTACTCCGTCTAATGACGGAATATTTATTGCATTGAATTAGGAGGATACTCTCATTTTTCACCTTTGTAAAGTGATACGCCCTCACTCCATATGAGCACTGCGGAGAGGTTTGGAATTTAATCCAAGCTTTTGGCACGCAATCTAGTGATTAGAAATTGTATACCACCACCTCCCCTACCCTGTCTGCCAACATTCTGATGGTAAATTTTTTTTCGACCAACGGGACTCAAACCGGCTAACCTCGGTGTCAGACTGTTTAGACTTCAGCACCTTAACGATCATGGCCACCAGGAGAGCTCTTGACCATTCCATACAGTACTTTTTTTTATTTCCTTTGCTATCTTCTTCCACCATGTTTGTCCACTTTTCCATCCATTTTTGCTTCCCCTCTGTTACAACCTTTTTAGCTTCTTCCCCAACTGTCACTTTGACTGTCATTCCACCATGGGGTCTCCTTGAATCTTTTCCAGGTACTAGTTCTCCCACAAACTTTCTCTGCAGTTTTTACTAATGTCCTTTCGAAATTGGTAAGTTCAATCTTATTTTTTCCTGGTATTCTTCCTTGGTTTTCTTCTCCTTCAGTTTCCATATTTTGATACGTCTTTCTTGTTTCTCTGTCCTCTTCCTTTCCTTCATTGTTCTCAGTTTCATTACCAATAGTCCATGGTCACTATCTAGGGCTTCCGATGGTATTACCCTTACATCTGTAACATTTCTCTTTATTTCCCAGTCGTAGATCATGTAATCCATAATGGATTTCTTAGATCAGTCACTGCTGTACCAGGTTATCTTACGGCTTTCTCTGTTCTTGAACCATGAGTTCCTGACCATCATCCCATTTCTTTTGCACAGATCCAGTAGCCTTTCCCCATCCTTCCGCTCCAAGCACGTTCTCATATCCCTTCCTTTCCATGCCTACATGGGCATTCAAGCCTCTCCCCCCCCCCTTTTACTATGTAGTTTTGGCCATTGAACTGTCTCTCCAATTCTTCCTCAAAGTCATCTTTATCCTGTTGTATGCATCCTACTTGTGGAGCATATACTTGTACAGTTTAATCAACCTGTCACTTATCCCTTTTACTTCCTCTTTCAGTCCATTTCCTACTACCAATCCCACTCACTTTTGCTTTCCTTCATCATTTCCTATCCATTACAACCAAAAAATGTTCTGCAGCTCTCTCCTACCTCCCCCCCTCCACTTAGTCTCTGCCAGCCTTAATATATCCAGTTGTCTTCTTTCCATCATGTCTACAACCTCTTCTACTTTTCCAGTCAGTGTATGTATATTCAGTGTTCCAATTCGTAATCCTTTTCAACGCCAGGGTCATCGTCTGTTACATCCGCCCGGCTTACTGTTCCTTATTTTTTTGAAAGCAGGCTGATATACATTACCAACTTGCCAGACCTGTCATGACTTCACCAGAGCCCCGTTAGCCACCATCTTTTTCAGGATTCCTGTAGGGCCTTCACAGCTACTGTAGCAGTTTTAGGGCACACTGTACTTCACCCACACAAGCTATTCCCTACTTGACGACATTACCCATCTCCCGTGGCATGGACGAGGGAGGGGCTGGACTTGTGGGAGACGCAAGTTCATGACTTTATATCTCTTTATTTGTTTCCATTATTTATATTGATGTGTTGGCCATGAACCTGCTATGCTGTTGTAGCAGGCGGAGAGGTGATACTCTGACATGGCGTGTCCCAGGTGGCGGATAGGGCGGTCCTCACTGTATTACCGGCGGACTTGAGCGAAATAAAATAGCTCTCACGGACCAAACACACTCCACAATTTCTTTTTTTTTTTTTTTTTTTTTTTTACAATTGGCTTTATGTTGCACCGACACAGATAGGTCTTATGGCAGTGAAGGGATAGGGAAGGCCTAGGATTGGGAAGGAAGTGAGTGTGGTCTTAATTAAGGTACAGCCCCAGCATTTGCCTGGTGTGAAAATGGGAAACAACGGAAAACCATCTTCAGGGCTGCCGACAGTGGGGTTCGAACCCACTATCTCCCGGATGCAAGCTCACAGCCGCGCGCTCCTAACCACACGGCCAACTCGCCTGGTCACAATTTCATTCATCATCATACAATATTTCATTAATCACCTTTCCAGATCACATCTAGAATTGTAAATCCTGACCACAATCAGAACATTGATCAATGATCAGACAATCAAACAAACATGGAGAGTCTTCTAGTGAAAGAATCCACCAGCTTTAACATACAGCATCATAGGCTCAAGAAAACACACCACTTGGATATGGTGGGGTGTCACTTAGAAGATCGCGGCGAGTCATAGCGCCTGGAAGCCCAACAGACAAACTGCAGACACAGACTTAAATTCAGTAAACCAGGGAAATTCTCTTTCTTTGCAACATTAAACATAAACTCAATAATGAAAATTGGAAAGTTGAAACACTTAACAGATATAGATCAACACAGGATTCTAATGACAGCCCTTCAGGAACTTCGGAACACACTTGAATCTGGAGGATAGCAGTATCGTCTTTACAAAGGACCTCCAGGAAAAAGAGTAATGAAGAATGTCCCCCAATTTGGAATGGGATTTCTGGTCCATATCAGCATATTAGATTCAGTGGAGGACTTCTCTTCAAACTCCCCAAGAATGGCAACCTTAGAGATTAAAGTAGAGAACGAAATATATACATTGATCAATGACCATGCTCCAACAAATTACAAAAACATGAAAAATAAAGAAGAAACTGAAATATTTTGGAAAGAGCTTGACCAACTGATATCAAATCTCCCTGACAACTGTGTTAAAATAATGTTTAGAGATTTCAACACGAAAATTGGACAAGAAAGGAAGTATCGCACAATGGTAGGTAAATGGCCAGCCCATAAATTTACAAACAAGAATGGTCAAAGAGTAACTGAACTTTGCATAGACCATGGGCTTATTCTTGAAACCACAAGATTTAAGAGAAAACCGCACAAGTTAATGACCTGGAAATGCCCTAATGTTAAAATGGGTGAGTTTCAGATAGACCCTGTAGCAATGGATAAAAAGTACCACAAAGAAATCTATAATGTCGAAGTCCTTCGTGGGTTGGACATCGATTCAGAACAATATGTTTCAAAGATAAAAATCTAGTTAACCCCAAGAAAGAAATACAAACCACTGAAATCCACTAGGAGGAGGAAATATGACCCCAGCTACTTAATAAATAATGCATGGTATTCAGAGATATCCAAAACAAATCTAAGCGACAAACTGGAAACGATTATTGATAAACTGAAAAACATTACAAGTCATTAATCTCATTTTTTGGTCCGTATTGACAACAGTGATTACATTCAATTTACAAAGTATACATTTATTATTCACCTAGTCAATACCTACAGTACCACGTTTTGTGGTTAAGTAATCATAAAAGATTGAAAAGTTGTGGACATGTTTTGCCCTTCTTATTGGGCATCATCAGCACATTAGCTAATCTTAAAACAAACAATTTTATTAAGAATGATTACACTATTGTTTATGAAAAATTGAGATGAGGTATGTTGTGATATTGAAAAAAAAAATTTCTTTGAAACAGTAGTTAAGAAATTTGACATGGGAAGTACAAGCACACGTTAAAATTATTGTAGTATATTTTACAATATTGTCTAAAAAATTATTTGTAATGATAAGAAGAACTCAACGAATATACACAATCTGCTTCTTCTTAACCTAATTTTAACAGTTGGAACGCATAATTTAAAACAAAATTCATCCTCTGATCTACTTAGCAGCAACCGTGTTCCAGATACATGCTGATTTTAAAAACTTCTTATCATTACAAATAATTTTTTAGACAATATTGTAAAATATACTACAATAATTTTAACATGTGCTTGTACTTCCCATGTCAAATTTCTTAACTACTGTTTCAAAGAATTTTTTTTTTTTTTTAATATCACAACATACCTCATCTCAATTTTTCATAAACAATAGTGTAATCATTCTTAATAAAATTGTTTGTTTTAAGATTAGCTAATGTGCTGATAATGCCCAATAAGAAGGGCAAAACATGTCCACAACTTTTCAATCTTTTATGATTACTTAACCACAAAACGTGGTACTGTAGGTATTGAATAGGTGAACAATAAATGTATACTTTGTAAATTGAATGTAATGAAAAACATTACCGAAGAAATTGCTCCTATTCGAAGGAGAAAGAAACATGCCTGGTGGAATGAGGAATGTGATATGGCAAGGCACAAAGCATGGATAAATGACCAGCAAAAGAAAACCGAAAAATCTCTAGAAGAACTAACCATTGCTAGAAGACAAGCGGCCAAAGAAATCAGAAGAATCAAAAGAGACGATCAAAAAGAAAATCTAAACATCACAGATGAATCATTCAAACAACATAAGATAAGGGACTATTATAGGACATTTAGACAATATCAATCAAAGTATACTCCACCCATACTCATGATGAAATATAAACAAGGGAAACTAGCACACAATAATCAAGAGAATGCCAAAATTCTAGCTGATCACTTCAAAGAATTACTAAATGCTGAGAACAAAAAGAATATGTAGAATTTGAGCCTTATCCGAAAAATAAAACACGTCTAGAAATGGTTATACTACCATATTTCAATAAAGTAATCAAAGAGATTGATTGGCTCAAGAACTACAAGGTAGCAGGAGAGAATCAAGTGGTTGCAGAGCTGTGGAAGAATGCAATTAAACAAACACTTCAAAACCTCCACAAACATTTCATAGACATCTGGAATTCTGAAAAACTGCCTGAAGAATGGAACACAGCTATATAATTCATCCAATACACAAAAAGGGTGATAGATTAGATCCAAATAATCACCGGGGGATTTCTTTACTTGATATCACATATAAGATCCTGTCTAGAATTATCCTAACAAGAATTCAGGAACAACTCGTCCAAGAACTTAGAGAATATCAGGGAGAATTTCGATCTGGAAGAAGTTGTTCAGATCAAATCATCAGTCTTAAGTGGATGATGAAACATCAAAGATTGAGAAACAAACAGTTAGTCTTCACTTTTTTTGACTTCAAGAAAGTGTATGACAGTATCCATCATGAGTCATTACTTAAAATCCTCAAGGAATTTGGATTACACCAGAAACTTATCAACCGTATTGGAATTACCATTAAGAACACCAAATCAAAAGTTAAATTCAGAGGGGAGTTGTCTGAATCATTCAAAATCTGGACTGGACTTCGACAGGGTGACGTGACGGTCTCTCACCATTACTATTTAACTGCACACTGGAGAAAATCATGCGAGAGTGGACTAAGAAATGCCAACCAAACATCAAGATTGGCAAAAATATCAAACTCAATTTCCTGGCATTTGCAGATGACCTTGTGTTGCTCGCAAATAGTGTGGAAGAGGCTAAACATTAAATTGAAGAAATAAAAAATATATATATAGCACCAAAAGTCAGATTACAAATCTCATTTGAAAAGATGGAAATGATGCCATCCTTCAAGGTTGAAACACCAACTATCACACTGAATAATAACAAACACATTAAGATTGTAAATAAATTCAAGTATCTTGGGGAGATTATTACTTGGAACTTAAACGAAAAAGTATCTGTAGAAAATAGAACAACTAAATCTTAACAAGCACAACATATCACTTGGCCAACCTACAAGAAGAAATCTCTCTTGATAAATGCAGAATTCAAACACTACAACTCTGTTATTAAACCTGAAGCAACCTATGCTAGTGAAACACTGTTCAATTTGAGCACCAAATCAAAGTGCAACACTATTCAATTTGAACACCAAATCAATAACAGATAAATTACAGAAGACAGAAACAAAATCCTTAGAACAATCATAAACAAAAACACCAAGTAGAATGGACAATGGTGATTATTACCTAACGAAGTTATATACCTGGAAACTGAGTCAATTATACACATAATGCGGAAAAGGAGGGTTGCATTTTTCTGCCACATATTAATACTACCAGAAACCAGGGTACTGAAACATATTTTCAACTACTTTTGGAAAAGTAAAACCACGAATAATTGGTTCAAAGAAGTCCGAGATGATTTAGATGAGTTAGGCTTGACAATGCAGCAAATTGAAGACTGAGAAGAGAAGAGGATTCTGAGAAACAAAGACTTGAGACTTAAACTAAAAACTTTTACACGCAAACAGTACACCATAACTGATGAAGAATGGGCAGCCAGGTTGGAAATAATGAAAGATGTTCTGCAAGCAGAAGAAGAAACATAAGCCAAATTTGTAGCTAATACTGTTAAGACTTAAATGTATATGGATTGATTAAAGTGCTCCAATGTGGGGGTAAAATAATTTTTAAAAATAAAAATTGTTGTCTTGGGTTCATTTCCTCCTCCTATGTTTAGCCTCTGTTTCCAGACTTTTACCAGCAGTCAACATCTTCATCTTCTTGTCTCTTTCTTTTCCGAATTATAATCATTATAAAATATCAAAGCCATTTTGACAGTGCTGATATAATTATTTTATTATTATTATTGATATATACAGTCGTATCAGCACACACGTTTTTAAAACATAACCGGTTTTCGGACACTAAGGTCCATCATCAGTGTTAATATTTAAATTTAATTTCACATAAGTGTGTCGTCAAAATGAGTTAAAAATGAGCTTAAATTTGTAGCCCTGTTGACATCAACTGTAAAATGAGAAGAAAAAAGGAACCAAGTGTTAAAATTATGAAATCAATACATGTAAACTTACAATGTTGTTGTAAAAATTATGGACATACCATGTTAAGGCTGGCTTTCCTTCGTGCTCAGGCTGTTGGTCGAGTACTAACGAGCGTTCAGCTTTAACTACGGAACCGCACTGCAAGCACATGATGTTACGTCACCTCAAGGTTACGTAGTGAGCACCTGATGTTTACGTCAACTCAAGATTGTAAACAAGATGTTGCTTGCGGCTGTTTCATTTAAAATTTTATCTGGTTCCCTAGTCTGCGCTAAAAATATCTCAATGTTTTCACGTGTATTTAATTCAAATCCATAATTACCTTTAAAAATTAACTTCATGTCCTTTTCGATCCCTAAAAAGCTATGGTTATTGTTATAAATGTGTTCCGCAAAAGCTGAATACTTGTTGTACTTTATTGCCTTAAAATGTTCTTGATATCTTTGATTTAAGGTTCGCCCGGTTCTACCTATATAAAACTTTTTACAGTCGTTACAAGTGAGCCTGTATACTCCCGAATTAGTATATATATCTTTTTTATTGACACTGTGTGCATTATATATATGTTCTGATATTTTATTTCTGGTTCGGAAAGCTGTTTTTAGTTGAAATTTCTTAAATATATTCGCGATTTTAAAAACTTGACTTCCAAAATATGTAAATGTCACAAATTTATTATGTTCATGGATTTTCTTTCTTTTCTCATGGTTTTTCTTTTTTTCTCCATTTTCTTTCTTACGTATAATATTGTCTATCATTTCTGGGTTGTAGCCATTTGCTTTAGCAATTTGTTTTATTATTCTAATTTCTTTCAGTTTGTTTTCATTACTCAAGGGAAGTTTTAGTAATCTACTAATGTAGCTGTTGTAAGCTGATTGTTTGTGGGTTCCTGGGTGGTTGGAATCTTTATTGATGGTAGTGATGGCCTGTGTGGGTTTCCTAAAAATATCGAAATCTATCCTATTGTTGGTTTTTGTTAATGTGAGGTCCAAGAAATTTAACTTTTTATCGATTTCTTTCTCCATAGTGAATTTAATGTTGCTGTCAAGCAAATTCAAACAACCCAGAAATGTTTCGGGAGTAATGAGGTCTCCATTTAAAAATACTACCGTGTCGTCAACAAAACGGACCCATAATTTTATTTCTTTCTGATATGTGTTCAAAATGGTTTTCTCAAGATTATTTAAATAAATATTGGCTAAGAAACCTGATAGTGGGCTGCCCATTGGTAAACCTGTGTTTTGCTGGTAGTACTTCCCGTTGAATGTAAAGTAATTATTTTCTAATATTAGAGTTAATCTTGATTCTTTAAGTTTTCTTCTATTAAGTTTATGGTCTCTTTAATAGGAATATTGGAATACATGTTGGTCAAGATAGACTAAGTCACATAGAAATTAATGAAACGATAAACTTATTAACTCTAATATTAGAAAATAATTACTTTACATTCAACGGGAAGTACTACCAGCAAAACACAGGTTTACCAATGGGCAGCCCACTATCAGGTTTCTTAGCCAATATTTATTTAAATAATCTTGAGAAAACCATTTTGAACACATATCAGAAAGAAATAAAATTATGGGTCCGTTTTGTTGACGACACGGTAGTATTTTTAAATGGAGACCTCATTACTCCCGAAACATTTCTGGGTTGTTTGAATTTGCTTGACAGTAACATTAAATTCACTATGGAGAAAGAAATCGATAAAAAGTTAAATTTCTTGGACCTCACATTAACAAAAACCAACAATAGGATAGATTTCGATATTTTTAGGAAACCCACACAGGCCATCACTACCATCAATAAAGATTCCAACCACCCAGGAACCCACAAACAATCAGCTTACAACAGCTACATTAGTAGATTACTAAAACTTCCCTTGAGTAATGAAAACAAACTGAAAGAAATTAGAATAATAAAACAAATTGCTAAAGCAAATGGCTACAACCCAGAAATGATAGACAATATTATACGTAAGAAAGAAAATGGAGAAAAAAAGAAAAACCATGAGAAAAGAAAGAAAATCCATGAACATAATAAATTTGTGACATTTACATATTTTGGAAGTCAAGTTTTTAAAATCGCGAATATATTTAAGAAATTTCAACTAAAAACAGCTTTCCGAACCAGAAATAAAATATCAAAACATATATATAATGCACACAGTGTCAATAAAAAAGATATATATACTAATTCGGGAGTATACAGGCTCACTTGTAACGACTGTAAAAAGTTTTATATAGGTAGAACCGGGCGAACCTTAAATCAAAGATATCAAGAACATTTTAAGGCAATAAAGTACAACAAGTATTCAGCTTTTGCGGAACACATTTATAACAATAACCATAGCTTTTTAGGGATCGAAAAGGACATGAAGTTAATTTTTAAAGGTAATTATGGATTTGAATTAAATACACGTGAAAACATTGAGATATTTTTAGCGCAGACTAGGGAACCAGATAAAATTTTAAATGAAACAGCCGCAAGCAACATCTTGTTTACAATCTTGAGTTGACGTAAACATCAGGTGCTCACTACGTAACCTTGAGGTGACGTAACATCATGTGCTTGCAGTGCGGTTCCGTAGTTAAAGCTGAACGCTCGTTAGTACTCGACCAACAGCCTGAGCACGAAGGAAAGCCAGCCTTAACATGGTATGTCCATAATTTTTACAACAACATTGTAAGTTTACATGTATTGATTTCATAATTTTAACACTTGGTTCCTTTTTTCTTCTCATTTTACAGTTGATGTCAACAGGGCTACAAATTTAAACTCATTTTTAACTCATTTTGACGACACACTTATGTGAAATTAAATTTAAATATTAACACTGATGATGGACCTTAGTGTCCGAAAACCGGTTATGTTTTAAAAACGTGTGTGCTGATACGACTGTATATATCAATAATAATAATAAAATCTTTCTTTTCCTGTGTTTATCTTTCTTTTATAGTACACTTCCCACATCAAGGCTGAAGATCTGTCAGGATACCTACTCTCTAATCAAACAAGAAAGCAGAAACAAGCTTATTGGGTGCTGTGAAGAAGTAATATAGGAGATTTTGGATTGATGAGGACGGAACCCTTCTGTGTGAAGATGATAGTGTATGAAGATATGGAGATTGTCTTTGTCCTTTTGTGTTTTGATGTTTATCTTTGTCTTTCTCTTTCCATATTGATCTTTCATGGTATTTATTCTATTCTGTATTCTGATCCAAGCTCCTGTCTTTCTATATTACTTTTTCATCATTTGTTTGTTTATTTCCATTATTTATTTCTTAAAATTATATTTCTTTCAATGTCCGGCAGACTGTTCAAGACCCTCATGAAGGAAGTGCGCATGTATGCTCAGAAGTTCATTGACCGAGGCAAGGACTTTAACTTGGAGCTGGCCATTAAGACAAAGATCATTACTGATGGGTTGCGATATTCCTTGGCCACAGGAAACTGGGGTGATCAAAAGAAGGCTCACATGGCTCGAGCTGGAGTGTCTCAGGTACAGTATGTCACTTCCCATTGTCAGGTGATAAAACAGTACATTGGCAAGTTCCTTAGAAACGTATGTTGCCATCTGATTTCAACATTAGTTCTTGTTTTATAAATACATATATAGTCAAATGATTAATAGAGATAGCAGTTAATTAAATCCATGTTTTGAAACCTTGAATATAATATAAGAAGCTTATCCAGAATGTTAGGTGACCGGTTATTGATATCAAAATCATCATCGATTCTCCATTCCAGCAGCCCAGGTATGGGCCTGCTCTGTTATTGTTGAAAGCAATCCCTATGTTTTCTCTTGCTGACTCGCTAGGCCTAACACAGTCTAAGGTTTTTCTGTCAGGGTAAACTCCTTCACCATTTAGTATTCCCCTACTTCATTTACAGGACAGCAGATTAAATCCTGGAATGCTGGAATGGCATACCCTTTTGCAACACTGAATTGGAGAGTATGCTAAAACTGTTGTTCTTAATGTATTCGTATCAGCTCCCAATGACATTCCAGTTAGCTTTCTCAGGAAGTTATTGCGGCCTTTTAATTTGGCAGATGTTTTCTCAAGGGGTAGTGATAAGTCAATAATCTTTCTAGTGTCACTCCTAGATACTTCAGAATGCTGTTTTAGTGGAGTATATGAATCCCGAACAGAACTCTGGGCTGGTAACTGAACAGTTTAATGCATAGGTGAAATGCTGATACCTCTGTTTTTGGTGAAAAAGCCCTGAAAATTCCCTGTCAGTTTGAATCATTCCCATTGTTGCTCTCAACATAACTACTAGGCCAATCTTCATCAACAACTTTTGCATGCCATGCATCTGTTAATGCAACAAACACCTCTGGCCATACTTGGGAAAAATTTCATTGTGAATATTCTTTTGAAGAAGGTGTGCCCACCACAGTGTGCCCAACAGCATGCTATTATTCTCGTGTGTACTCCTTGAGTACATGTGACATTTTTGAGGGAAGCTGTGGTACACTGGTAACATGCCTGCCTCGTGCCATGAGGCTCCAGTTTTGATTCTCTGGCAGTCCAGGGATTTTAATTCTGGGCTGAGGGCTGGAATAGGGTTCATTCAGCCTGAAACTGTCTCATACGAGAGGCAACAGACCTGGTCATGAAAGCCAAGCATTATGATTGAGGATGTCATCATGCTGACCACATGCCATCCCAATGTCCGCAGATCATATGGACGGGCAGCAGTTGTCCTGGCAGGTCAGGGACAACCAAATCCCTTTAAGAATCAAGAGACTTCTTTATCAAACCTACTTCATTCCATTAATAATCTTTAGCCTTGAAATATATGTAGTACAGTCATTAAGTTCTGAGACTGAC
This sequence comes from Anabrus simplex, assembly GCF_040414725.1. Taxonomy (NCBI): domain Eukaryota; kingdom Metazoa; phylum Arthropoda; class Insecta; order Orthoptera; family Tettigoniidae; genus Anabrus; species Anabrus simplex. The sequence goes on from NC_090271.1 coordinate 163,505,546, forward strand.
CGCATGATGGTGCTGTGGTGCACTATAGCGCATAGGTGGCGCCGTGGTATGGTACCATGTCAGTTAGTCTCTCGTCCCTGCAAGAGACAGTTGAGTGCATGCACTGGAAGCAGACTTACGGTCGTTCTTGTGACGGTGATTTGAATGCGCCAGTCGGACCTTGACATGTCACAGTTTGAGCAACGGGCAAACATCAAGTTCTGCCAGAAATTAAGCAAAACTGCTGCCGAAATGTTTGAAATGATGCAGCAGGTTTACGGTGAGGACACATTGAGTCACAGTGTTGTGTGTAGGTGGCACCAACGTTTTGTGCAAGGATGGGACAGTTTGGAAGATGATGTGCGTACTGGTCGGCCACAAACAGTTCGAATGGAACGCAAGATCCAAGAAGTTGCAACGTTGGTGCATGCTAACCGCTCCCAATCGGTAGATGATCTCGCAGCAGCAATAGGGTACTTGCCACAAAATTCTGACAGATGACCTCAATATGGTCTCGTGTTACCCAGCACAGTGTGCCACGAATCCTGTCGCAAAACCAATGTGATAATCGCATGACGATTTGTGGTAACCTCATCAGTAGGGCTGATGGTGATCCGACATTTCTCAACCGGATAATAACTGGAGACAAAACATGGTGTTTCCTTTACGATCCGCAACTGAAATGAAAATCCGCCACCTGGAAAACACTATCATCACCATGAAAGAAAAAACCACGACAAGACAGTTAAAAGGCAAGGTGATGCTGGAACTGTTTTTTTGATTCAAATGGAATCATTCACTTGGAATTCCTCCCAGATGGTGCAACGATAAACAAAACCCACTACAAGGAGATCCTTACACGATGCAATTCGCTGCAAGTGACCTGGGCTTTGGCATACAAAGAATTGGCTGTTGCTACACGACAATGCCCCTGCACATCGCTCTGTCCTTGTCCAAGAGGAACTTGCAAGGCAACAGGTGACAGTTTTACCACACCCTCCGTACTCACCTCATCTCGCACCATGTGATATTTTTTCTCTTTCCTCGCCTGAAAGCACGCCTACGTGGGCGCAGATTTCAGTCGTCCGAAGAGGACATGACGGCCACAAGAGAAGCCATACGGGACCTTCCTGCTAACTGCTTTCAGCGGTGCTTCCAGCAGCTATACCAACGTTGGCAAACGTGCATAACGGCCAATGGTGATTATTTTGAGGGTGGATGTGGTTCTGTTTAAGTGGTAAATGGCCAACGGGTGGATGTGGTACTGTGTAGCTGTATGCCGTGTAATGCGGCATCGTGTGCAACATACAGAGTCATGTGGGTGCCTGTCCTCCAGGTGTTAAGTCTCAGAACTTAATGACTGTACTACATATACTAATATATACCAGTAACAGCAAGGATAATACTGTAGCAGACTCCAAGCTGCAGAAATGAAGTTTCATAGGTCAGTGCTCCAAAAAACAAGAAGAGAGCTGGGCTGAGTAGTTCAGTGTTGGCCTTCTGACCCCAAGATGGCAGATTCAATCCTGGATCAATATGGTGCTATTTGAAGGGGCTCAAATATGCAAGCCTCATGTCAGTAGATTTACTGGAACGTAAAAGAACTGCACGACAAAATTTTAGCATCTCAGCATCTCCAGAAATCATAAAAGTAGTTAGTGGAATGTAATACCAATAACATTATTATCCAAAATGAAGTGATCAGTCAGAGGTTCAAGTGAAACAACCTCTGTGAAAACATTGCCATATCCAGGTTGAAATAATTTGAACATATTAAGAGAATGGACCAAAATAAAGAGTTGCAACAGAATGGTTTGGAAAAGGTCTGGAAGGTAAGAGGCCAACTGAATTCATCACTTACTACCAATGATGCTTCTTCACTCAAGAACACAAAGTATTAATCAACTGCAACACCATGTCGTTCTGGTAACACAGAAGTGATCAACACAGCGAGATTTCAGCTGTTGCCGAGTTACGTGACATGGAACCGCTGTAGCCACGTTGGCGCATATTCAGAATGATATATTATGAGACCATGACATGAAAAGCTAAAATATGCCCTGAATCCAAATTTAAGAACCAATATTTCTGTAAAAAAATGTGCCAGTGGTATTCAGGATTATACGGTAATAATAATAATAATGTTGCCACCATGTTATTGGAGCATCCTACTTGCATGTGATGGTATTAAAATCAATGAACAAACAAGCTAATCCATGCATTGAATATCCTCTACTTCCAATGGGTCATCAAAAGCTGTATATTCTGAGACTGGTGTTGTTATTTATAAATTTGAAATTGGAATGGCACTTCTCATAGCATGCTTCTCCCACTCTTCCATTTCACTGAAAGATTTCTTTGTTTTAATTTTTGGTAAATCTGTCACTGTTACTTTGATCCATGATTTGTTAGTGATCTGCAGTGATGTTGTGTTTAAAAATACATCAGCTTTACCAGAGAAATCAAAGAAATCAGATGTTTCCATTGTCACCACCTGAAATGAATGCTGAAGTTGTACTGTTCTCACTACATTCTGAATTTCTTCAGGCACCATGGCCTTGCAAACCCATTTTCATTTCTCAATAACACCAAAGTCGCGATCACAAGGTGTATAAGAATGTCCGGAGACCAGAAATTTCAGTTCGATGGAATCATAGTATCCTGTGTCCGACTCGTTGGCTGAACAGTCAGCATACTGGCCTTCAGTTCAGAGGGTCCCGGGTTCGATTCCCAGCTGGGTCGAGGATTTTAACCTTAATTGGTTAATTCCAATGGCACGGGGGCTGGGTGTTTGTGTTGTCTTCATCATCATTTCATCCTCATCACAACGCGCAGGTCGCCTACGGGTGTCAAATAGAAAGACCTGCACCTGGCATGCCGAACCCGTCCTGGGATATCCCAGCACTGAAAGCCATACGCTATTTCATTTTATAGTATACCGTAACTGCCAGATACATGTTATTTGACACTCTGCACAAGTCCATAGAAAATGTAATGGTGATCAAGGTAAACAGAGAATGTAACACAGAACGTTCAACAGTGTTGCTTCAACTAACATGACATGGCATTTGCATCTTTCTCCATGCCAATAACCATGGAGTTCCATCCGATGCCATCTTACGGCATCAGTACGAACTACAAGCAGATACACAGCAGTTCCATCTCTTCCCAGGCCATTGGCGATGGTATATAGATTGTTGTCCACGCAAAATCTGATTTTTGACAAATTTGGCACTTACATCCTTTTCCATGTCAGGTCTTCAGTCACGTTGTTGCTGGATTTATATCATCCTAATAGGTCTCTGTAATTCAATATATGCAGAATTTTTCAATTCCAGGTCCATCACTTTTTTTTAAGGTGATTAAGAGGGCGTTTCAAAACCATCAATTCACTATTCCATTTTCAAACCTAGATACATCCATCAACATGGTGTACTGCAATAGATCACTTTCTCCTCATCACAGATATAGCTCACCTGGTCGAAGCACTGTCTCATCTTTATCATCGTCATCATCAGTTCTTCGCTCCAGCAAGCCAGGTGTGGTTATTTACGAGCCTCTTCCAGTTAGGCCTGTCCATTCACAGCTAATGTTCTAATTTTTTGCTGCCTGTTTACATCATGTTTTGCAAGGTCTTTGAAAATTTGCTTTTCCCAGTCATCACAAGGCTTACAACAGGGCCTTTATGCTCTTGGAGTCTTATTTGGAGCTATCTTTCTCGTATGTCCATACCATTGAAATCTGCTTAATTCTAAGGTTTCCAATAGACTCTTGTCTTATCCAAGTCATCATTAGATATTCTCACTCCTAATTTTGTCTCTCCTTGTCTTTTGAAGACAAGATTAGAGAAACGTCATTTCAGTGGCCTGTAGGTGACCTTGTGCAGATCTAGTCGAAGTTGCTGCTTTCAGCCCATACGTTAGTATTGGTACAAGATTTGTTCCATGCATTGTGATCTTTGAAGATTGGGGAAATAGAGAAATGTTTCATCACAAAAATGTTGATGAACAGAGTGGTAGAATTTTGATGCCCCTTGTATCCTATTGTCTATTTCTTGTTTATGGTATTATCAGAAGAAACAAAGCTCCCTAAGTATTTTAAGTTTTTAATAATATTTACTTTTTCATTTTGTACATGAAGACGGACTGCTTCAGGATTTCAACTCATCACCAAACCAACTGTCAGTGATGGGAAGAGTTCAAGAAAAATGTACTCGATTATAATTACAGTACTTGAGAAATAACTTATTTTACTCAATTATGATTACAAAACCACACCCGGGTGACTGGAATGGGACATTGATGATGATGATGATGATGATGATGATGATGATGATTACAAATTACTTTTTCAACAAGTAATCAGTAAAATTACAGTTACTTTACAGAATGTTAGTCTTAAGGAAATCCACTTTTTTTGTTTTGTTTTTTGTTTGTGGCTGCAATAATACCAAAGTTTGAAAAATTGATATTATTTTATTTTTTAAATCTATTTCTGTTATTTTAGCATAGAGGCATTAAGGGTCTATCATCCCTAGTGAGACTAAACAAGATACTTTGGAATTTTCAAAATGATCTTTTCCCATCATTTGTATTTTAGTTAATGACTGTTAGTGTTTGAAATGTTTTTGCACTTACTTTGCAAATAAATTAATTGGTTCATAAAATTCTCATTGCTAATCCTTGATGTCTTAAGGGGAGAAGTACATCTATGCATATACTGAAAAGATGCCCTACAGGGGCACTTCAAGGAATACCTGTGTTTAATTTTAAGAACATCGTTGGAATGTCTTTGAAATTACCTCATCCAGAACCTGTGAAGCTATTGGTTCTGCTGTAGTAGAACTGAAAAAGATATCTTCATCATAATTACTTTATTTTTTCACATTTCTGTTTCTGTGTGATATACAGTATATCAATTACTAGAATGTAACAATAACATTTTTATTTCAAGAATTAAATTACAAGTAAAAGTTACATTTGGTAATTAGTAACAATTACAATTAAAAATTACTGAGAATGTAATAATTACAAGTATTTCCATTACTTCCCGACTCTGCTAACTGTTTTAGTTTGGCTGATGACTAGTCCCATTCTTTCAAATTCTTCTTGCCAAAGATCTAGTTTAGCTTGTATTTCTGCTTCTGTCTTACCCCATAGCATAACATCATCAGCAAATACAAGTGCATTTGTCATCTGATCCTTCCTTTTCACTGCTTTTATAACATCATCCATTATAGTAACAAAGAGAAGTGGTGGTAAAGAACTTCGTTGTTGGACTCCGCTCTTGGTTTCAAAACAACTTTACCTGTCTCCTTGAATTTGTGCACAGATCTTTATCTCTCAATGTACTTGTTTCATCAGAGTTCATAATTATCATGTTTCATATTGATGACAATATAATTATTGTAGACAAATGAAGTAATCCACCTAATCAATACAATATAAAATTAGTATGTTACTTCAATTTATTTTAATCATCGTACTAGTTTTGGCCTAATATCATTAGAAGTTGTGTTTCCAGTGATGGGCATTCTTTCCTTCCATTTGATCATATTATTGCACTAAATGATATTCAAAAAGAAAGCAGAAGGACTGGGTTGTAATCAATCCACAGGAATACACAAATATTTTTTCACAATATGGAACAGTAATCCCTCTGGCAGGAAAAATGCAGTCGTTAATGCTGTCTACACAACTGCTCAGTAGCATTTTCAGTTTGACCTCTACAAAAGGGGTTCTGAAAGAAGAAAACACCCAAGGTAAATTTTATTCTTACTGAGGGTGAAATTTGTTACACGTTTAATATAAGAAGCTACAAGAATGTCTGCAGAAAGTCCAAGTAGCTTCTGCTACTTCCATACCAACAAGAGTTAAAAAGTCTCCACTAAAAGTGCAATATGTGCCAGCATTACTTGAAAAACATTTTGGTCCTGATTGGTTGTCACAGGAATTCTTATTGTACCACAAAAATACTGTCCAGATTCTTTGAACAGATATTGCTGAAGATGCTTTCTTTATGCAGGAAGGAGCAAATTTTGTGTAAAGATGCCTGTGAAATGGATGATTTAGTTGTGTAGAAATTGATGAAAAAAACTAGTACAAATTAAGTATTTCTACTCTTTAAAATATCATTTTGACTTTTGTTCAATTTACATCCTACACCGTTACCTAAATCTTTATGTTTTGGCCTTGTTTGAACATCATTAGTGATGAGAAATATATTTTGTATTATCTTGGCAGTGTAATATCTTGAGATAAACTAGCCACAAAAGAGGTGGCAAATAGATTGCAGAAGAGCTCTCACTTTTACCAGCAAGTACAAAGACTCCTCTGGGATCCCAAAGTACCAACAAAATCAAAGCTGGTGATGTTCAATCAGTACTTCATACCACTCTTAACCTATGGTATTGAAACCTGCACCCACAGTAAGAAGGACTCATCAAGGTTGCAGGCATTTGAGATGAAGTTCCTTAGGTCCACAATTCAAAAAGCAAAACTGGACAAGTTAAGGAATTATTTGGTTAGAAAATAAGCTGGGATTGAGACATCATTGTTAGATCAGGTCAGCATGTCCAGATTGAGGTGTTTTGGGCATGTAATGTGAATGGAGCCAACAAGGACAGCTTATTTTAACTTGGAGAGACATGTGGCAGGAAAATGGATGGTAGGAAGACCAAGAACCCACTGGATGGACATTGTAAAGATGGACATTGCAGATCGGGGAAGAACACTGGAGGACATCATTAACAACAGAACATATCTCAATAAGACAAAATGGAAGAGGCTAGCCAACAGTCCCAGGAAACTGGAACTGTAAAAATGATGATGATGATGATGATGATGATGATGATGATGATGATGATGATGATGATGATGATGATGGTTGTTCCTAAACAGGATACATCTGCTCATGTACAGTAGTTTCAAAAGCAGACACATCAAAAGTAATTTTTCACTCATTTATCAAACCATGAATTATTGATCTTTTATATTTGTAACTTATTTGTTTCTATCTACAACTGAAATCTTTCCTAAGTTTTATTTTCAAAATTGTTTATATAATAGGGTTATATTGTTTATATTACTCCTGAATATGATTGTATTTGTGACTTATCTGCTTTTGCAACAGGGATGAATCATCAGCATCTGACCATCTGAAGCACAGAGGGACTTTTTTTGATGATTTTGATTGTTACTGCATCTTTGGAAAGAATTTTGATTAGTTTTCATGTGCCCGATGTCTCAGGTATTGAACCGGTTAACATTTGCCTCCACCTTGTCACATCTGCGGCGTGTCAACTCTCCAATTGGTAGAGATGGTAAACTAGCCAAACCTCGTCAGTTGCACAACTCACTATGGGGTATGATTTGCCCTGCAGAGACACCTGAAGGAGCTGCTGTAGGTGAGTTTACATGGTTTCCTTCACTTCACTTGCAGTATTGTGTAACCTGATAAATGCCAATGATAAAGAGAGCCTAAAACTAACTGAACCCCTCTAAATGCTGAAGTCACTATTCAGTGACATGGCATGTAGGTAGTACATCATATTTATTTCTCTGATATGCCATTCTAAACTTGTGACCTTATTAATACAATTGTTTTCAGAAGATACAAAACTTAGAATCTTTAATAGATATGA